>NC_141150.1:80212427-80533790 GCF_053477565.2 Lygodium microphyllum | reverse complement strand
AACCATAGTTGATGCTAGCAACCTCATGGCGTGGGTAAAATTCTTAGTCGACAAAGCCCATACCCCAACACCTGACTCTAGTGTAGGGACCCCAATGACAGGAATGAAAAGACCGGCAGTTGTAGATGCCGAATCCCAATAGGGGCCCAAGCGACAAAGAGTCGAGGTTACCACCACTATAGGGCTGCAACCCACTAATCAGTACGAGCATGTCAAGGAGCTTTACATCCAATTGGAAAGAGAAAAGGAGGAGAAGAGAGCCGCAGTGGCAAAGCGAGAAGCTGAAAAAGAAATGTCAGCCGCCTTCCAACTAGAAAAGACATGCCAAGTGGCCCTACAACAAAAAGAAATCAAGGAGCTAAAAGTAGAACTCAAGGCCAAGGAAGATAAGGAGGAACATTGGTGAAAAAGACTAGAAGAAGAGAACCAAGAGCTCATTGGAACACAAAGGGAGTACAAGCTCCTAGTCCTATAGTAGGCGGAGCTCAAAATGTAGATGAGAAGACTCCAGGAGGACATGGAAGAGCTCACAGCACTAGAGGCAGAGAGAGCACAAGAACAAGAGGAACGTCAAAGAGAGATAGAAGAACTAAGGAGGTTGAGTGCCTAGCAAAGGAGATGGAAGAAATGGCACAAAAATGGAAGGGGTAGAAGCTGACGATAGTGGCCCTATTCCAAAAGAAAAATGAAGGCTTGGAAGAAATGAAAAAGAAGGCAAAGGAATGGGAGACCAAGAGCAAGAAGAAAGTGAAAGACCTAGGGAGCCATTTGGCCCTCGCGGAAGGAAGTAGAATACTGGCAGAAAGTAGGGCAGATGCCACTCAGGCAAGTCTAGAGGCCTAGCAACATGTCTTCCTCAACACAATCTTGGACATCACACTCTCTAAAGAAGAGGAGGCACTTGACGTGCTTAAAAGGAACCTGGAAATAGCTCACAAGGCAATAAAATAAGGGATGTGCTCCCAAATCAAGGACACAAGACCCAATTTGACTTGGCAAGATCAATGAGAAAATCTGCTGAGAGCAAGCTTGACGTCGCATGAGGTTAACACATTAGAACTCAAAGAGGAAAAACCACAGGAAGTAGAAGAAGTAGAATCAAGCCATGATGGGGTGCAACAAGATGAGGAGTGGATTCCGCCACCTCCCTCGCCGCAACCAGAACCCCCTAAAGAGCAAGACACCACCGTGGAAAGGAAAGTAGAGGCTAAAAAGAAAAGAGCTAGAATGCTTGAACAAGCACATAAAAGAGCAAAGCCATAGTCGCTTGCAATCCCAAAGCCTCCTATCCCACCAAAGAAAGATTGATCACCCATGAACTGGAACACGGAGTTGTCAGCATGGGAGCAGTGGGAAAATCACCGCAGACCCTTTGATTTCACTTTCCGATGCCCAGTAGCCCTGAGCAAAGTACTATCCACCGAAGTGGTAAAGGAAGTGATCGCCATGGGAAGAAGGCTTGGTGGCCGATGGCTCATCGAAAGAGAAAAGTATCCAACTGCATGGGGAACAGAATCTCCAGACTACTGGGAAAATAAGGTTGAAGAGGTACCCCACATGGTGAAAGGCTATGAATCCCAACCTAAATGGAGGAGAAGAGTCTGGAATGGTAATGTAGATGCCTAGATGTCATTTTGCGGCTCCCTACCCTTCTAGTGAAATGATCCTCGACCTACCTACTGTATGACTTATCCTCGGAGGGTAGGAGTAGATTTGGATCTTGACATCCATGGGGCTGATATGACTTCTCTAAGATCTACAACGTTAACACTTGAAAGCCCAAACAAGCACTCACTTTCTCAAAACAAGATCTATGGGACTCCATGGCCCACTTCTTAATGGAATTCTCTTTCTGCCCAAACCCCGCCTTTATAACAACATGTAACTATATTAGATTACTTAGGACACTCCTCAAGCAACCCCCCGCACCCAGCAGAATACCATCTTTTGCCACTCTTTTTTGATAGTAATGCGGGAATAGATAGCTGTGCCGTGACTTAGCTAATGCTATGTGCTGCTCTACTCTCATCATTTTGCATGGCGCTCCTTGAGGACATGAACAATAGCCAATTTACCAGTTGTAGCTATCCATTTTTGTCCACCACTCCTCTCCATGTTAGGATGGGCCAAAAAGGGTATATGCTAAGTAGGAACTTAGTAAATCATTGAAGCCCCCTACCTCCCCATCTCACACCCAAGAGCCTGAGGACTAGACCCTCTATTTTGTACTGTCCCTCAAAGGTCACAATCCAAAAAAAGAAAACAAAGAGGAAAGAGAAGCACCTCACAAGCAAAGCAGTTAGATCACCTCACTTCAGATAGGTCACGAGCACTACATATAGGGGTTCTCATGTTAGGAATGTTCGGTGGCTTCAGTTAGCCGACTCCATCCCTAAACCCCTAGCCCTTTTGATTCCCCACTACACACGCTTAGGGGACATCAAGGGTAGGACATACCTAGGGAGGTCACACTCGCCTGCAGTTAGAGACCTGTCTCCATAAGCTGTACCCACCACACCTCTCTTATGCACGGACCGGGTTCTCAAGTGTGGGACACCACCCCGACTTGCTGCGATGAGACCCAGCTTCTAGTTCCACTCGCATGAGCACAATGCACCACACGATAAGATAGACATACCCCCTAGGTAGCACACTTCTTTTCTTCCAGGAAATGACGGATGCTGCAAACCACCAACATTAGAGGCCTCGCCATCCATGCAACATATCCTCGGCCCCCAACAATAATCATGTGCCAAGCTTCTCACCCAGTCCCTACCCATGCAAGGCCAATCATCACCTCGGAAACCACCCAAGCACCAAGCCCTCATCAGCAAAACCTCGTAAGTGCCATGGGACTGGCACTCGTCTAGGAGGGGGGTAATGTTAACCCCAGTTTGAGACAGAAGAAAAAGAAGTCAAGAATGTAGATGCAATGGAAGAAGTAAGATGGAGAACAGCTAAAAGTGCAAGGGCGGCCTAAAAAATCAAGTCAAAGGCAAAAGCACATTTCTTTTAATGTAGGGTGCCCCTAAAACTACTGTAAAAGAGCACCAGGCTCCCTCCTGTGCAAATTGTAAAAGGTAGGTGGGCATAGGTAAAGAGATAAGGAAAATAGAAGGAGATGAAAAAGAGGACCTTGCCACAATGACTGGTTATGTAAAACAGAGATGGCCACCCAAGAGGGATTTAGGGTTATGTATAAAAGCCAAAAAGTGAATAGAGAAGCTCATTCTTTGGTGTGTGGCACAAGTGGACTCATCTTATTCTCTTATCCTTGCTTGCTTGTGTGTGCTCGTGAGAGGGAGTGAGGGAGTGAGTGTGTGAGGGTGAGGGATCTTGGAGGTGAAGCTCTCCATATTCTTCTCTCTTCTTCTTCTCTTCTCTTGTCTCGTGCGCGGCTATGGAGGATGAAGCTTGGAGGTGGAGGCTTGAGGATGCTTGACCTTGCATCACGAATTGTGGAACTACCGGTGTGCTTGAGGGAGGAGGAAACTCATTTGGGCATTGAGGTAAGCTCACTACACTCAGGTAGGATCCAAGGCGTGTCGATTAGGTGAGAGATAGCCATAGGTGCTCACTTGAAACACTTGAAACAATAAGCGGTCTGTGGGTCTTGGTGGCGGTTGAGCATGAGCTCCCTCTACAAAGAGATTAATCAATATAAATCTCCTCAAGGATGTTATCTAAGAAGGTTGACTTTACATCCATCTATTAAATTGGCCAACTGTAATGAGCAGCAAGACAACATGAATAGTAGACATATGGGTTATAGGTGCAAGTGTCTTGAAATAGTCCAAGAATGTCCTCTGTGCATATCCCTTGGTAACAAGCCTAGCTTTTTCTTGTCCAAGGTGCCCTCAACTAGATATTTGGTCTTATAGACCCACTTCACACCTATCACCTTCAGCTTCTATGGACACAAAACCAACTCCCAAGTCTGATAATGCTCAATAGTATTGAGCTTCTCCTACATAGCACAGTAGCATATATCATATGTAAACAACCTCTTCAATAGTAATAGCCTCATGATCCTATAAAATAGAAAACATAAGGGCATATTTCACACAAAGTAAAGTACCCTATCTACGGCCTCAAATGATCTGATTGATGGTGCATCTACTAGGGGTTGTTCTTCATTGTTTGATTGAAATTCTCCCCCACTAGGCTCCAAACTTCAACATTGGATAGAGGTGGCTAATCTAAATATGAATCCTAGTGCCTCGAAATAACTTCATTAGGTTACCCCACAATGATGATCAATGGTTTGAATGCATCTAAAAAACTGCCCGATCCTAGCATGTGGCTTTGTAGCCATGATGATATTTTTTTACATATGAATAAAATACCTCATAATGGTTTACACACAAATAATGTTGTGCTTCACTTTACAAAATATCAAGAAGTGTATTTGTTGGTCAATTTGTGCATGGCAACAAACTTTGACATGCATAGCATGTATCCTTCTCAATGGTTAAATTAGTGTTGTCAATTGGTGCATATCAACATACTTTGACATGTGTAGCACATACCCTTGTCAATCATCAAACTAACATTTGGAAGAGACTATGTGAGCGCACCATTCTTACACATATGTTTCCCTTGAGTGCATCTCAACCCATCCCTTGCTCTTTAATGTAAAGTAAGAGAATTACTCCATTGGATGCATTGTAGATAAGCTTTTGCATTCATTGGTGACATCAATTGGTGCATGGTAGTGAGTCTGACATGCATAGCATGTACCCTTCTCAATTGATAAATCAGTTTTATCAATTGGTGCATATCAACATAATTTGGCATGTGTAGCACATAGCCTTGTCAATCAACAAACTAGCATTTGAAAGAGACTATGTGAGTCCACCATCCTTATAGTTTGTTTCTCTTGAGGGCTTCTCAACCCACCCCTTGCTCTTTAATGTAAAGTAAGCGAATTATTCCATTGGATGCATTCTACATAAGCTTTTTCCATTGCATAAGCACATACATTAGAGTAGAGGAGAGATTTTGTGTAGACAAGGTGGAAAGAATTCGATTTGCCATGAATATAGAACAATAAGAAATAAAATATTAAATATTTTGAATTCCTTAAGCTTCATGTTGTAGTAGTGGTCTACAAATGGATAATCACTTCAATAACATGGTCAAGTAGTTCAACAAGTGAATTCAACCTAGAAGAGTCATGAAGGATCATGAAGGACTCTATTCTAATACTAGGGCACACAAGGCCCTTCAAACTAGTCACTATTCCCATTGATAACTCATGCAAAGGCACGTAGATTGTCACCTTCCTCTCTAAAGAAGGTCAAGGATCTATATTCAAAAATATTCACAAGATTAATACCTTGTTTCAAAATTTTATACACTACAAGGACAAAACTCCTTTGAAGTTATTGGATTGTCAACCTATTGGTATGGTTTGTTCATTTTTTGAAATATATTGAGGAGGTCGAGAAAGCCATATACAATAACAAATAATCAATCCTACATGTGACATTCTCAAGAGAAAGGTCAAATGAGCATATAAGCATTTAAATGTGGGCATACACTTCGGGAGAGCAATAATGAGAGCACCTACATAAAAGGTGAATTGATCTCCGCTACACACCACACCCATCACAATGACACAAGAAGATAATAAGTTGCTTTCAGAACTAAGATGGATTAGCTAAAACAAGATAATAAAGAGCTTTTGGAAAACCTTGTTGAGACAACCTATATGGAAAGAGACAAAACCAAATAAATGATAGCACAATGTTTGGAAGAGCTTGAGGCCACTAGAGATGATAAAAGTAAGACAGAAATAACATTTTAGTGAGAGTCTTTAGAAGAGTTCCTAGGTGAGCTCATCCAACACTTTCCTCAAGAACCTATTAAACAAGGTGAGGGTGAAGGTAATATTTTATGAGTCATAAATTGTATGCTTTTATTGATTGTCATGGTTATTCTGATATCATTGAATGATCAAGGCTTCAAGAATGTGTAGAAAGTTAATAATTTCAAGCAAATACTTTTTTCAATATTCAAATGGTTTACTTGTTAAAAAATTGAAGTAGCATTGACCTAAAAAGAGTTAAAGAAAGCTTCGCAAAATTAGGAAGTGAATCAACCTCATAAGACCGAGTAAAAGATCTTAGCACATACATTGAACCCATGCAACATATAATGGTATGCAAATCAATTGCAAAGTAGAACCTTAAGAGACTCTTTTCCTTACAATAAAATATAAAAAATGCATATAAAAGGAATTTTGTACAATTAGAAATGGATTTATATTTCCATTTCATGAAGACATAAAACTTCAAGGTCTCTTCACCAAAGGACCACTTCTTCAAAGAAATGACCATCCCACTACTTGACCACATTGAGAATCTTGTAAATCGAGAGGCAAGAAAGATGCAAATGATAGCAATAGCAAGCTCCCTTAAGCTCTCTAGATTGAGCTTAGGGACTACTTGGAGTCATCTAGAATAGAGACTAAAGGAAGGACAATGCAAATCTTAGTCAATGTGGAAGCTAGAAAGGAGTCAACAAGGTGTATCGTGGGAAATGCTATACAATATACTCTAGAGCAACAAGATACCAAAGGAAAGTTGGATAAAGTGATGGTGGATAGGATCAGGAAGTTAATATATAATGCAAGATTTGTAGGAATTTCAATAAACTTTGTGAATTTAGATCAATAAAAATCAACTTGAGAAGTATAGTATATGTGATGATCATTATAGTTTTTTCAAGTAGCTCAAATAGGTTTTCAAAACTAGCAACCTCACAATTAGTGAGAAGAAATCACAAACATTAGGGTTGTGCTTAGATAAGAAAGGATAGAGTTGGTTTACAAGTCTAAATGTGGTAGAAAAATCTTATTTTTTCATCCTAAAGTAATTGTTTAGAGAAAAGTTATCTTTGGTTGGCTATGTAGATAATCTCATAGTCAGTCGGGATGAGCCACTAGGAGAATGAGATTATTAGAGACTACATGACAAGTATCTAAGGTCTCTACAAGAGAATCCCAACTTCAAAGAAGCTAACTTAGAATGTTGTAGCAACAACATTCACTAATAGCATCAATGATTAGGAAATATATGAATCCCTAGTTGGTGGAAACTCAAGTCTAGATAGATAAAACCTAAATGGAGCTTTAAAAAAAGCCATAAGATTCTATGACATTTTCAAAGATAGAAACAAGAGAAGTTACTAAACATCCAAATTTATTAAGCTCCAAGCTGACAAGGGTAAGGACAAGGATTTGAATGTATCTTAGACAATGGTAGCAGATCTCAAACAAGAATTAACAAAAAAATTTGAGGGCATCAAGACTCATCTATATAGACTAGATTTCAAGTGCATCCATTGTGGTGGCAATCATCTACCATCAAAATGTCCTAGGCCTAGGACCAAGATTTGCAAAAATTTTGGAATATATGGCCATGACACAACTATCTATCAATCAACAAGGAGGTTACCTTATTCAAATCCTTATATGAGTAACTTGTATTCTATAAATAGAGGATCACATATGAAAGAGGATCCCCTCTACCTCTATTTTCACCTAATGACCATAAGTCTATGGTGTTTAGGGTTGATATCAATCCTTCAAGAATTTTGAGATTGCCTATATCCCAATTGTGACACACCCTCCAAATGACATTCCTACCCACCACTATGTGGAGGAACCATTATGTCGCCTATTTTTGAGATAGAGCTAAAGTCGTAATGTGCATGCCTATTTCAATTATGGTCTTAAGACAAGGTCATGGTAATGAGGCATGATCCAGCCTAGAGAAGAGATATCCTATTGGCATTCAAAATGGGCATGTGGCATCTAGAAGCCCCAAAAGAAATATCCAAATAGACATAGAAAGTTGAATAACACTGCCATGAGTACAGTGTCATTCACACACATGTTAGTTTCTTTAAGCGAAAAATGTCCACAAGCAAGGAAATTGTGCAATCTATGCATTGAGACTATTTATGGTCAAGAGTTTTAACAAGGATGCAATCCCATTTTGGTAAATATGATGACAAGAGCACAAAAAGTAAAAGGGGAGGTATAAGCCTCCTTGGGACCATATTGGACCATATCCATCAACGATGGATAGATCCCAAGTTGTGCAAAGAGTATGACAACACCACCTAAAATATGAGAAACCACAAAGTCCTAAAGTAGAAAAATATTGTGGCCCTAAGCATCAATTAGAAGTAGTCAAGAAGGTGAAGGATTGGGTCAAACATGGCCAAGTAGAGTTTCAAGACTTAAAAGAGTATTGTAGGAATGTCAAGCATTGGAACTTTATCAACCTCAATAAATAGAAGAACATTTGGGAGACGTGTATCTAATCTACTAAATAAAAAAGATCTATGAGAAATCCCTACCAAGGCCAGAGCCATTTACCTCAAAGACCCAAGACCAATAGGTTCAAAGAGATATATTCAAGAATGATATCCTCACTAGCTTCCACGAGTATTTATATCCATAAGAATGGTACTCAAAGGAAAAATATTTATATGGAAGACCTTTAAGGTATAGTCAACATGTAGGATCCAATTCTAAGCACACATGCCCCCACTTTAACAACCAAGAAGAAGGTAGGAGCATTAGGAGAGAATCTACGTCTAGAGAGAAGCCAAAAGACACATCATTATGCTAGTACCAAATTAATGTGACACTACTAGAAATGGAATTACATATACTAAGGTTGGTGTGAACATAATCAATTCAGTGGTACTCTTGGCATGATATTGTCTAGCAATTGAGAATGTGTACTTCAACCTAATTGAAGCTTACAAATCCAAGATAAAACTTCAAGGATTCCTCAGCAATTGTACGCCAAAATAGGAGAAGTACAATTTTAGGAATGAATCTAAGACGAGAGAAGCTAAAGACACATCATTATGCCAATACTTAATTTGTGTGACACTACTAGAAATGGAATTACATATACAAGTGTTGGTGTGAACATAGTCAATTGAATGGTACTCTAGGCATGACATAGTCCACCAATTGAGTATGTGCACTTCAATCTAATCAAAGCTTACAAATCCAAGGTAGAACTTGAAGGATTCCTCAATGATTGGTAGGTCAAAATAGGAGTACAATTTTATAAAGAGTAAGGAAAAAGAATTTTATAGTTCTTTTTTATACTAGAAACATCATATTCAACTTTTGAGATACATAGCCTTGGTAGAGAACCATAACAACATGCATTTCATCTAATTATATTTTAAGGAGGTCATTATTTAGGGTTAGCAAAACTTGTGGCACTTCATTTTTAACTTTATCTTCATGTAAACATTTTTCCTTACCTTATAATCCAATAGACTTGATTGATTAAATTGCATTTTTACATGTGAGGATACCTCCTTTTGTTGAGCTTCTTCATGCGCAATCAAAGCCCACTTCAATCAAGGAGCTAGGTTGTAGGGATTGCCATCAAATAGCATCTCACAAGAATATGATATGGATAATGGGCCCTGATTTTTATCCAAACTATAGTAGGCAAACCAAAAGAATATCTTGATTAAAATCCCTTTCCAAGTATATAATATGACTAGAGATATTGAGTCAATCAATGCAAAAATACGACAAAATTATGTTAGGATTATAGTTAATAAACAAATGGGATAAGGTTTCAATACAAGTCATAAGCAAGAGGCTATTTTCTATATCTCGTTTCAATTGTCTTTCCCTAGTGTAGATCACTGTGAAGGGTTAGCCCTAATAGGATACACACTTTAGTTGGGATGTCCCTATCTCGAAAAGCCCCAAAATCCAAATCCCTACAAAGAGTTATTCTAATTTAGATTTCATCTTGTTATTTGAATTTATAGTCACATCACCCTTTTTCTTGAAGGAAAAAGATGAGAGGGGAAGTGCATCCTTCCAACAAAAGGTATGCATAGAACATTGGCCTCTAAGTTGGATAGATATGCAAGCATTCTCTAAGCTCTCATTTTTCTCAAGGCAATGCTCACCGACTCATGAAGATTGAATTGGGCTTTAATACTAAAGGATTACTTCTAACATGCATTTTCAAATCCCAAAAATCCTCCCAATGAACCTTCTTAAAAGTTAGGATAGCATGGGTTAGATCTAGATAACTTCAAAAATGGGTGAGAATTGTACATTAAAAAGAACAAAGTCTGTAAGGCCTAAAGGAAGAGTGTGGTGGAAGTTAGGAGAAAGAATGATAAGACTCTTAGACTTAAAACAAGCTTGATAATGGCACTTCAATAAAGGGGGGCACTTATTAGGGTCCTCATAAGGAAATAGAAGGCTCCTAGAAATCCAATTGGTCCTATCTTGTTAGCCATTTCCTTCAAGTTAGGGAAACCAATACCTCCTTTCCCTTTTGAAAGGTTGTAAATCGCATAAGAAACATTATGGACGTCTTGTTTCCTCCTCTTTCTTTGCACTTTTTTTCTCTCCTCCCCATGAACGAAAGAGAGACATGACTTCATACTCTCAAACTAACCTAGATCGCTAGGTCAACAACCTATTAAATTTTTTTTTGGGAGAGAGAGAGAGAGAGAGAGAGAGAGAGAGAGAGAGAGAGAGAGAGAGAGAGAGAGAGAGAGAGAGAGAGAGAGAGAGAGAGAGAGAGAGAGAGTGTGTGTGTGTGTGTGTGTGTGTGTAGTGAGTGAGTGAGTGAGGTTTGCAACAGCAAGAGCTAGCCTTGCATTGATCACCTATGTACAAATAGTGAGGATAGGGTTTTGCCTTCTATGTTAACATTTTGGTTGTTCATACTTATTACAACTTTTGATTCTTGGCCTACTGACCTTCACACTATTTCCATGTGATTTAATGATTTGCCTAGGAGATACCCCCGGACTTATATTTTATAAATAATACTAAACGAATTTTATAAAATGAAAGGATAAGAGAAAACTTGGATTGGAAAAGTTAATTATTATTGATAGAAGCTCTTGCTTCTTTCGATCCAACTTTTTAACATCTATATTTAGCTTCCTTGCTCTATCCTTTTGCTCGACACTCTTTACTTTTTAAGAACCTTCACTTTTTCACCGTCTTTTTCATCCTTGCCTTGCAAGATGGTAGCAAACAACTAGTGGTGAATCCATCCATGCCATCCTTGTCAAATTCTTTTCTTGGTCATGGATTTGAGTCCTTAATCAATATGGTTGAGCCCATAATCAATATGGATTTGAGCCCTTAATCAATATGGTTGAAAATCCAACCCATCATTTGAGACAACCATAATGTCACCACTTGTTGTAGAAACCATAGCCATAATTTCTTTAGGAAATTTCAAGAAGGCGTTGCCAATCAATGGAGGCAATATGCACACATGCTCATACAATATAATTGCAATGAGCTTGGTCATGTGTCTCCTAGCATCCTTCATCCACTCGTGAGGAGGGTCGAATGTTTGTTTCATAAACACTCTTTTGCCAACTCATTAGGGGGGTTGGAGCAAGCCCAAGGTTTGAAGAAAAAGTCCAAGAGCTAATTGTCAATGATCTCGAGTGAATCATGGAAATAGAAGAGGGATTCCTAGATGTGCAACATACACTAAAGTTAACCAAAGGGATAGGAAAATGCATGTATATTATCATATATACCCCCTTTGGTTTGCTATTAGAGATAGTTTTCAAGCATGGACCAAGTTTTCAAAGCGGATGTCCTAGTAAGCAATAATCTTAAGCAAGCTATCTATGGGGCATTAAGTTTTATCAATAATCTAATGGCTTGGTGGAGAAAATTATGGAATACATAATGAATGATCGCAAGGAAGCCTAAATAATATTGGAACTATATTAAAGAGTATGAGAAATATCTTTAAGTTGCTTTTTGGTTGTATAGCACAATTAAAGCAAAAATGTAGTTTATAGTGTTACAACAATTCAGTCTATGGGAATATGTTCAATCCAACCACACCACTTACAACGTCCTCAATGATAAGTATAATACAAGAATAAGTAGCATTAAAGAAGATTTTCTATTGAACTATGATAATAAGCAAGATGTGCATACTGATACCAAGTTCAAGACAAACATGGCCTTTTATATTGAATCAAAAGTTCAAGATTAGCGTAGCTTGGCTAGCAAACCTTCAAGGACTTAGAATCAATGGATATCTACTCAATTTTCACCAACCATTTGCAAAGTAAGAGTAGATGGTGATAGTTCAAAAAGGTTTCATTTTTTCATCTTTCAAGGGGACCAACTATGAGCCTATTTTTATAACCACTATGATTGCTCTTGTATATGACCAAACACTAGAGCACCATGCATTTAGCTCTATGGTTTCTTTATAGTTCTTTGCTGATTTTAGAAACAGAAATGAACATTCCACCTTATCCACGAATGATGAGAAATAGAAATGAAACACTATGGGTATCCAATCCACTTTGATGAAAGGCGTTGGTGCACTTTACCAATATCTCTAAATAGGATACGAGAGGTGTTGGTACATTGAACAAAGCCTTTAAAGAAAATTTCAAGGAGCAAAACAACTCCTCTTACAATCACCACTATTACAAAACCAAACCACAAATTCAAGCATTGCCATAATGTGTCTTAAGCAAGAGAATCACAAGTACATGGCGTTGTGAATGCATGTTCTTATTTAACATAATGTGTAGGATCTTTCTTTTCTGAATCCAAATTTAGTTTATAAGTTTCCTCCCTAGCCTTTAACTTTTGACTATTGTGGATAATGCAACCTCCATGTTTGCAAGGCAACAAAAATAGGAAAGCTCTTCTTATCACCATGATCATTGATGTGCCCAAAATTATGTAGAATCCAAATTGGGCATAGGCCTATTGAGAGAAGAAGCCTTTGCATAGAAAATTTCTTTTCTCAAAACTAGAATTCGACCATGGAAGGCTCTTACTTGAGATCCTTTAATTTCTTGGAGAAATGCATCAAAAGAAGGCATCCCATATCATATATGCATAGACTAAAGAGCATGAATTGAAGGATACATGTCTATATTTCAACATGATTTTGAATATATAGAGTCCAAGCATGTAAATTTGTTCCGAACATGGGGTTTCCCCAAAACGTTAAAACTTTGTGTGACAAGTAGACCTTCAGCGTCTATGGCCAAGTATTAAGAGGCTGCTCCATATAAATTATATCATGAGTGATGAGTGTACATGCGCCCACATCATGTTTACTATAAATGGCAATTGACTTTTGACAATGTTCTTAGCAAAGTCTTTTAGTTTATTATATGCATGGGCTTAGCCTCAACAATACTCTTACATCCATATATTTAAGAGTTGTGGAGGATTATTCCTGATACCAAGAATGAAGTATGGTCCATCTTTGCCAACGATATCACTTCGACAAATGTAGCTTGCATAACTAAAGTCTAATAAGTGTTTAACATTGTCATCACTATAACGCTTCAAGCATATTCCGTAAGTTTTGCACATTTCTATACACAAATCTCTTGTGCATTTTTAATGCTTTATTCAATCCTCTTCTAAGAGCAATAAGGGGGTCTCTTCTTTTATTGCCAACTTCATCACTTTGATGAATCTAATATGCATGACATATAAAAGCCCTAAGAGGGAAGTAACACTCTACAAATCAATGCTCAAGCGACCTTTTTGGAATTGCATAAAAGAGCCTTCATCCACAAAATTTTCAAATTATACATAAAAATTATGATCTCAACTTTCAAACTATTTTTTTGCAAGTTATCTTTTGCTTAATACTAGACCTTAAGTCTTTAGGATAGATACTATTGTATAAATCGATTGTGATTGATGTGATATACACGATTAGAAATGGGAACAAGAGTAATGAGGATTACTAAATGCTAGAGATTCTATGGATACTACATGAAGTTATGGATCACACTCTCACAATAGGCGATTGAGACAAAGTGGAGCATGAACAAAAAACACATGCACATATGCAAGGCACAAATTACATGCAAAGACTCTATCAATGTAAGAATAATGAATTTTGCTTCAATTATAATTACACATTTAGGCCACTTTTTAAACTTATGATGATAGGCACTTATGGTGATAGGCTTGAGAGATTACGGGTTCAAAACCTAACCCCATTCACGTAGCTAGACAAAGATATGACATCATAAAGCCACCACATTGTGGAATTGGAAAGTTCCACCTTCACTACTCCAACCACCCTCCAAACCAACAAGATTTTTATTCATTTACAAATTTTTGGCCACTTAGAGAAAAGGATCCAATATCGTGAACAAATTTTTAGTCACTCAAAAAAAGATCCAATGATGTAAACAAGCGTATATCAAGGACCGAATTGTGTAAACAAAAGTACAACTTTGGCATCTTTCCAAACCAATATTAAAATAAAGGATATACAATATCACCTCTTTTTTACGTACTCATTTTTTCAAACCCTAAAATTTTTTGAAGTAAAAAAGTGTAATAGATGGGATGGGCTATAACTTGTAATGAAATGGAATATTTATTTGGACAATACATGATATGGTTGAAGCCTCACTTCCCTTTAGTCAAGTGGCGGCATCTTTGTTGCACAAGCAAAAAGAGAGAAAATGGGTTGCAATCAAAGTAGCGCACTCAAGCCTCAATTGAGTATCTCTTCTTTTTCTCACATTGCATTGCTTATTGATGCTTTCTGATCGTTTTTTCGAGAGATGTCTCCTTGCTCTCAAAAATATTGTGAATTACGTCAAAGCGCATTTGATAAATAAGTATGTTTTATGAGTAGCAAGACAAGATGATTTCATGCCATGGGATTCACACCTATTTTGGGAGGGGTTTAAAGATAGAAGGCAAAGTTCCATGTATGAAGTTAACCAAAAAATCTTGGAAACCAATGGAGAACCTCGACTTTAAAAGCTATGAGTCATTATTGATACATGCTTAGGCTATTTTTGTGACTAAAATGTAAAGAAATGTTAAGGCCTACCATGAAATCTTAAGGTGTCTCTCAAAGACTTACCATGTACATGGCACTGACCTCAGTTTGTTGGTTGGGGCATCCTTATTTCTTTGTAGCACTCGAGGAACGCACGCCTTTCTACTATCCTGACAGGGAAGGCCACAAGAGCAAAAGAAAGAGGACTTCATGTTATGCGCTCTCTTCCGTGATTCGATCCTTGTAATTCGAAGTGCTAAGAGACGTTGAGGACTCTGTAATGGCAGGAGCATACCTCCCGAGACAAGCCTTTAGCGACGCTCGTTTCATAGCCTGCATCAGTCCAACCCTGCATTTGCTTTACATGCAACACAGTTGAGACTTGGGTAAGTCCATGACTGCTTTGCAGTAAAACCCTAGATTTATTTGCATCTGAACAGTACCAACTGTCCTGTGTCACATCGTCTTTTTGATAACAAGTACAGTTCAATTCCTCCTCAGAAATGTAGATTCATCAGGACTCCATAACATTCACCTGTCATTCTTATGCTTGCTACCGATTCATCACAAACTCTAGAATCTGCTCACAAATCGGAAGAAACACTCTTATGTTGCATTCACACAAAGAACTTATCATGTAACTACACAAGTGCACACGACTACTGATTTCTGAATACAAATTAGCCAAAAGAAAATGCAGAAAGCTGTCTGTTGACCGAAATTGTCTAATTAAATTTGCAATCTAATTAGATTGTTGTCAGTTTTAATGAGGAGTCACCAAAAATGCTAAAAGAATTTGCTAACTTAATGTACATCAGAGGTGACAAAAAAGCAGTAAACGTGGTAGCCTAGCTAAGCAGTTCTGGGTGAGCTGCCAAAATTACAGCAAGATATTCAGGGTTCAATTGCAGAAAGCCACTAAATTCCTCCCAGCTTATCGTCCCATCGTGATCCAAATCCAAAGAATTGAAGAGCCTCTCAACCTGGAGGAAGGCAGGATGAATCAAGACTCAGAAAAAGATTCCTAACCTCAGTTGCTCAGTGCATATGGAAATTGTTAACCTGTGATAACCAAAGTTAACCTTGATATTGCTACATAAAAGACCGCATTTCAAATTTTGCATATACCTCTGAGGTTTCAATGCTTGGAAAGATGGTTTTCAGACTTCGTTCTACTTCTGACCTTGATAGTAAGCCATCATGATTCACATCACATGCGTGAAAGGCTGCCTCCATTGTCTTCGCAAAAGAAGTTTGCGAGGACAAAAATGCCATACCTGCTACAAACTTTTCCACCCAAAAAGCAAAATAAATCAATTCATTTATGTTCATTTACATCCAAGATCTTTTCCACATTAGAATGGACAGTGGTATCTAAACAGTGCATGCAGCAATGAAATTATCTTATGGTCAATGAGCCACTGCTAAACCCCTACCAGGTTACTCACTTTTGGACTCTGCATACACCTAATTTCACTCTATCATCATTGGCACCATACACCTAATTTCTACCGCATCAAAAGCTTGTGAGATCCTTACTGCAGTTAGTAACTACAATACTTGAGAAACCCAATACCCATTTAATCATAATCGACATGCTTGCCTTTCATTCCAAATAAGGACGTTTATGTTAACACAAAAAAAGAGCTTTGGTTGGTGTGATATCAGTTGAAATTTTACTCTAAGGGGTGCACTGCTCACAGTTGACATGTGCTTCTAGAAGACTCTTTTTAAATCCCCCCTGCTAGTTTGAAATGGCTTGTGATACAGCAAGTTTCTATATACTGGTAACTGAACACAAGCAAAGGAAGATTCAAGTTGAGCTGCTTCCACAAGCTTTTTATCTTACACGTACTTTCATTGAAATTTATTTTTCTGTGAATGAAAAGACCTAAATATCATACCATCAATCAAAAACCTCAAGGAAACTTCATAGTATGAAAAATAAGTGGACTATGGAGTCCTAAGCAATGTATTCTTGAAGGCACAAAGCCTCTGGTAAACAGACAACTATTCAGGTGGAGTTTAAGAATGAGATGAAACGTTCCCTTGGCATATTTCAAAGCCATGAACTTTACATCCATTGGCCATTCACACCTACATCTTCTCATCATGGTTGCTTTAAGTTCAATATGCACTAGAAACTTTCTATGTTAGGAGGGAGAGTCCACATTTTACAATCTCATGATGGATCAAGAAAAAGTAAACCACGTAGATGTGTACAAACAAACAGCCATCACCATCAGAACATGTTAAATGTTCCGGATACCCCAGTTTCTGAGTCTGCTTCTCCTAATTTTGTCTTCCAATTAGCAGAAATGTCTTTCAGCCTATTTACCAATAGAGCATACATATGGTTGAAGAGAGAACATTTCATTCAACTTTGTTTACCCTTGATTTATACTTCAAATAATTGAGATATATTTCTACAAGATTCCATCAAAACATATGTAGTCAATCTATCTGCTGCATTTGACTGATACTTCTCAGAGCATACATACCTCTCTGAAATTGATATATCCTTTGTCGGACTTGTCAAATAATTGAAATACTTCTTGAGTGTACGGCGTTTGAGGAAGGTTAAGCGCTGCTATAAATTGATCAATTCGAAGATACCCACTGCAAAATTATAAACCACTGCTTAGTGTTCAGAGATTACTCCTGACCAATTTTCACCAAGATTCAGCAAATGGATTGAGAACTGTCAAACACTTATCATTTGTTAGATGGGACAGGAATATACTATGAAAAAAATACCTGTGAGTTACATCCATAGCACTAAACTTTTCCAGATAGTGCTTGGCAGTGTCATAGTTCAGATGAAAAAGCCTTTCCATGGTTCCAAATTCTACTAAAGAAAGCTCCGATGGCTGCATTAGCTTGGCAGCTTCCATTGAAAGCTTTGCATCCAGAAACGTGTGATCAGTCCATGGTACATTTAGTGCTTGGGCCATGCTTCTTCGGACTCTTTCAGCATAACTACGAGGATGTCCCATTTCATGCCTTGTTGGAAAGGCAACTGGAAGATACTCCACCTATGTCTCCACTCCATGACTATCACAAAGTCAGTCAAATGCAAGCATAAACATATCTAACTTGTAAACGATGTAATACTTGATATCCCAAAAGCTAGATCAGAAATCACCCAATGCAATTCCAAACTCTATAGAGTCTGAAGTCCACCTTACACTCAGTTTCCTATGAATTTATCACATTCTGTCTGGAAGTCCATCTAACACTCAGTTTCTTATGAATTTATCATATTCTGTCTGGCACTCATACATGATAAATTTCAAGGCTTGCATATAACATTTTGCAGAAACAAGGAAAATGTATTTCTGCACCAGTCAAAAGCCCATCAAATACGTATTCTCCTTTGTTTTGCAACTAGGATAGGCACAATAAGCATCGACCAGATTTTTGGTGAGTTTTGAGGGCCCTGCCCAATTCCTTTGTGCAAAATGGTCAGGGCATCATCAACTTCATGAGCGTGAGCTAGGAATTCTTAGACCAGGGCCCTAGCATAGGCATCCGAAACCTTTCTACAACTCCCTTGGTCTCATTAGGTAGAAACTCTGCACTATGCACATAGGATGCCCCTTACTGAGTGCATCAGGGACCTAAATCTTCGTGCTTCACACATACTCCATAACGAAGCCTAAATTTGGAAAAGAAGTGCTTGACATGTACTCCTTGTAGCTGGTAAATTGGGAAATGAGTGCCACAATTTCAGCCAGGCTGTGTGAGGAGCGGAGTGCTCATAGTAAGCCTTCAGATCAAACTCGGTGCTAAGAACAGAAAATTTCCATTCATGGTGCCCATACACAATGGCAAGTACAACTCAATTGGTAAGTGACATAGTTTTTCTTTGAAGGAAATGACTTTCTTCCACAGCACCAGATAGCCACAGAGATCCCCACCCTAAAAGCATTTGTGCAATTTGGATCTAGAAGATGCTAATTTGGAAACCAAACTGTAGACACCTGAAATCATTAGAAACCAAACTCAATACAACTCTACCATCAGGCTAGAGGGTAACTATACTGGTCCACATAAAAATCTCAAGAGCTTCATGTACTGGAACAATTTATCATGCCTGTCACCTGTGCCAACCAGACACTTCAGTTGTAAGGTGAGAGTCAAACCTTCAAGCTGCATAGGTCAAATAAGTTGCTCTACCCTTGCAGACCACACACTTGTACAGATGAACAAGGTTATAAAACATGCTCATGGTACATCACTCATGGAAATGAAACATCTACCCACGGGCTGTGAAGGGTGATAGCCCCATGCTCCAAAGAGGCTACTCCCAAAGGCCAGCCCTATGAGTCCACCCACTGTATGGTTCATGAACTGGGTGAGCCTCCTTCTGTGAGAGTGTGCAATGGAAGCAGGAACACAGAAAGAAGAGAAGAGCAGATGAAACACAAGAAACAGAAGGAAAACACTAATCTGAATTCTGATACAAGACTGCACAAAATCGGCCCTACATGCTGCCGAGATGCATCACTGAGGGCACTGCACTGATGGCAGAAGATGGGAATCTGACTGAAGAAGATGAGTGAGAATGATGGTGGTGGCTGGATGATGTATGGATGCACTCTCGACTAAAACGATCAAGTGCACCAATGGATGAGATGATCAAGGCCTGGAAACCCTAATCTCCACCTGAAATGCCTGAAATGGAGGAATCAACACACAAGATAGACCGACAAGCTCAGACAGTGAGAGGTCCCAATTTTCTCATCATTGAGACTCACAAGCAAGGAATGTATACAATATAAGATATAGAATAACATGGCAGCTAACAACCCCTCTCAAATGTTGGATGTGGCTGAAGGTTACAAGAATTGGCTTTGAATAAGGATACATTCAATTAATATTATCTAATTGAATATTTTCAGTTTGAATAGATACTATATTTGTTTCTATAGATCTTGTTTGTGTTTGTATAGACTCAAATAAAAATGGTCTTTTTTGTGACATTACATTGTTAACCATTTTTGAAACATTTATATTTTCAATAGATTTACCTCTTGATACACGATCAAATATCCTTAATAAATTTTCATAAATTATTATCCTCCCACTATTTGTAACAAACCTTTTCTATATCAATTGTTAAGAAGGCATATTGGCTCAATGATTCCAAATTAATTTGATGCTCGTGTACTTCGAAATGCAATTCATCTTTCTATTTAAGGGTGATCAATGGCCACAACATCCTATTATTGTACTTGGGTCGTCATTGACGAGATGCACGAGAGAAATTAAAAGTTTAGTCGAGCGATTAAATTGACCAAAAAGCTCAAATGACTAAGACTTTTACACTCAGATAATCACATTGAGTAGAAGCCCATATAATGAGTGGTTTCAAAAAGTGAAATTAGATGTTCATAATCAAAGAAACAAACCATGAACTTACATAATGAAGCTCTCCAAAAGCTAAATTTGGCAACTCCCAAAATTTAGGAGATTACTATTTTTGAAAGTTGCTCAAATGGAAAGTTTGTTCACGTCACAAGCTCCATAATTTCACAAGAAACAATTTTGCCTTCAACAAAAGGTTTAGAAGCTTCTTTCTCTAGAAAAGTGACACGTGGCATCTAGAATGGGACATGTATCATTTTGAAGAGACAACTGTCCCTACACTTGCCATTTTCAACAAACACTTATCATTTGTAACCTCTACTTTTCACTTTTGAGCACCTAAGTTCCACATCTATATATTGAAGGTCTCTCTTTTCATTTGGAATAAGCTCTTATATTGAAATTTCAACAACATGATTTGTATTCTCCTATCAGTCTCCCATCCAAGAAACACTTTCTACTTAGCTTGATCTAATCCAACCACTAAAGAAGAAAATAAACTTGTTGCTCAGAGTTTGCAAAAATTAGAGTTTCAAAACCCTAATTTTTAGAATTGCAACAAATCAACCCTTTTGTATATGGTTTATGCACTTGACACCCATGGTTTTGTTTCAATAAATTCCTATAAAGGGGGAGAATTCAATTCCCCTCTCAACATGGTGTCGACTCTCTCTCTCTCTCTCTCTCTCTCTCTCTCTATATATATATATATATATATATACATATATACTCATTTTTAGAATTGCAACAAATCAACCCTTTTGTATATGGTTTATGCACTTGACACCCATGGTTTTGTTTCAATAAATTCCTATAAAGGGGGAGAATTCAATTCCCCTCTCAACATGGTGTCGACTCTCTCTCTCTCTCTCTCTCTCTATATATATATATATATATATACATATATATATATATACATATATATATATATATATGTATATATATATATATGTATATATATGTATACATATATACATACATATATATATATATATATATGTATATATATATATATATATACTCATTTTCATAATGATAGTTGATCGAGTTGATTAAGTCCAAAGTATTTCATTCTAACATTCTTTCCAACGCTTATACTACTACTGGTGATCAGTTGTCATCGTCTTCAGGTGGTCACATTGCTGCATTTAGTTCCAACCCCAAACTACGTTCTAGTTTCCAGCCTACTGTCCTTCCATTTCCAACATCCGCCTGATTTATCTTTGCATCTATAGTAGGTTGTGTTTTCAGCACTTTTCTTCCTCGATCTCTACTTCCACTAGTGGTTACTGCACTCAAGATCCATCTCTGGTGGACGACACATATCAACACATCCCTCAGCCCGCTTCCACGAGAGCCATCAGCTGTTGGACAGCTCTACTCTACCCTTGAGCATTCTATACATTCACTCACTTCAGAGTTCTCTTTCTCTCTCTCTTTGTGCTTGTATTTTTCTGTTTTGGGTTTTGAGTTTTGCCTTTAGGGTTTGTGTAAACACCCCGAACAACGTAGTATGCTTAACAATTATGATATTCGTTTGTTTTCGAGATTTAATATAAAAGAGAATGAACACTTAAAGCTGGAAATGAAAATTACTCACAAAATTACAGCCATGAAAATGTAAAAGTAATGGAGACAAGATTGAGGGTTAAAGATCACTCTCACAAGATCATGCAAAGATGCACAAACACACATGCATTATCTATTATGCAATGATAAGAACTGATTTCTTTACAGTATCAGAGAAGAAAGAGGGGAAATCAGCCTTTTTTCATCGTTGATCAGCAGTACATGGATAGGGCTTGCTTCTTGTTGCTAAAATGAAAGAAAGAGCTCGAGAAGAAGGTGCTGTAATGAATTTACAAGCTTGCTGTCCTGTAAAACAGCAGTGATAGAAGAGGGAATATGGAGGAATTTGATAATGGAGAAGTGGGGGATGATGATGGGGATGGATGGGGCCAATTTTTGGCTATCTGTGGGTGCTATACATGAGTTTACAGCAAAGAAAAATGATGCTAAATGAAGAAAAACGAGCTCTTATTTATAGGAGAGGGAAGAGCTAGTACAAAAGGGGAAAGTGGAGTACCACAAGACAAGTGTCCAACCACATGACATGAGATGTGACAAGTGGTAGGACTCTTAGAAACTTGTGTGACAAGTGTCTTGACACTTGTCTCTTCTCTATGGCCTTTCTTTTTGGGCTGAATACTGTCAAGAATAGAAACAACCAAATTTAGTAAGCACAGTCAGAGTACAAAATTTACTATTTTTAGAATGACATCCCTATTTTTTAGGACTAGCATTTTTAGGCTAATTCGAGGCTCTTAAAATTTAGGGACCTCCTAAAATTTAGGGACCCCCCAATATGGGTGTCATATGAAAGCTTTTTCCGTGTACATCGCAAAAACGGTATCAGAATCTTCATATGACTTTCCTATGCAAAGAAATGTGCATTTCAAGCTTTCAGCCCACACATGTACATTGTACAAGCATTTCATGATCATGCCATCTTGTTGATTGTAACTGTCTGTTCTGGCGGATCTAGCCCACACTTTAAGGCATCGATCCTTTCTGTGTGCGAGTCTAACCCTGATATGCGTGAGTTCTAGTCACAGGCGCCCAATCGGGCCATATAGGTGGAAATGTGAACTATCTTTTCTCTAACCCACCGCACGAGTCCACCATAACCTGTGACCACTCATCAGTGGCTAGCTCCAATGCACTTTTCTTTATATCTAATTAGTGCAAAGGAAACAAATTTAATAAATCATTATATAGACAAATTAATGAAAAAGGATACAAATTCTGTTTCTATAGAGTTGTGACAGTTTGCATTTATTGTGTTACTGTCTGAGTGTTACTGTGTTTCAGTTATGTTCATACATGCTATGTTTTCTCTATGAAAACCCTAGCATATCTTCACATGGTATCAGAGCTAGTGCTCTTATAAAAAGTATCCTGTGAATATTGTGAAGGCTTGGTCTTGTGCAAGTACACGAACAACATGTAACTGATTCATAATGTCTCAAACACCTTCTCAGTATCCCATGATGTCTTATCAGGTTTCTCCATCATTGGAGACCCTAAGAAGGCATTATGGACTTAGCGAGGAAGAAGACACCTCATCTTCACCTTCTTTTTCTTCTCTTGTTACAAATAGGTAGAGTTTGAAGAGTACTTACACATCATGTATAGTTGAGCTTACACCCCTCCTACCAACTTGCTACTACATCCAAACAAGTTGGTGAAACTAATCACTTCTTCGATCATAGAGAACACACGACACTTGGAAGGACTAGTGACCTATCTTCTTCATCTGAGCCAGGCCCAGTGTGAGGTTTGTACAACTCCTTTGTCCAGCGCCACCTCTGTCTCCCTTGCCATTGCCCCACTAGCCAAGTACTGGCCACAAAGACCCCCCGCCCGCGTTTCCCCCCCACTCCCCCCCCCCTCCCAAGTTCTTGGTCCGCCTACTCCCCTCCCCCCGCCTTCTACTCCGCCCACACCCCCCCCTCCCCCGTGCCTGGCCACCCGCCTACTCCTCCGCAGTGTGTCAAAACAGAAGCGGTCTTCCCCTCGCCATTGATCCCCCACCCTCCAAGTTGCTCCCTCGATCTGCAGCAACTCCCCCCCCCCCCCAGGTAGCACCGCGACGTGATTGGTAGTCCTCGCAAAAGGGACGCGCAATGGAAACCTCTAGTCAAACGCCGGCGCACTTAGCGAGGGCCCCCAATCAAACACCTTGCATGTCGTCCTCTCTGAGAAGTAGCTCCTAGCCGTCCGAGCTAAGGAGCTGGAGATGGAAACACCGATTTATGGTCAGATAGTAGGACATTCCCCAGCCAGGGCCCAGTTTCGGGACTGGCTTCAGTCCACGCTGCGCATCCGCACAACGCAGATCGTGGAGGCGGTCCTAATGGGCCAAGGGATCTTCATGGTCCGGCTCAGTTCGATGGACGCAGCTCGCGAGTTACTCGCCAGTTCACCATATGCATCCACAAAGGGGGTCATATACATGGTTCCTTGGTACAACGGCTTTACTGTGGAGGCGTTTGCACTCCAAAATAGGTTTCTCCGACACCCAGTCACCCTTCTTTTCCTCGGCCTGGCGATAGAGTATCGCCAGTTGGTAGAAGACTTTGGTCGGCTCTTTGGCACTTTTCTTCCCGCGTCCTTCACGGATGCAATGACAACGGCAAGAGTCCCAAAGGTACGGGTGGTAGTGAAAGTGTTCAAGAATATCCCACAGTTCTTAGAGATTGAGGTAGGCGGGCACTCCTTTAGGTAGCAGGTCATTGTGACGAGGCAGCCAGGGCAGTGCCTGCGCTGCCACGACTATGGGCATCAGGCAGCAGGTTGCACGCCCTTCGGAGCCAAGGTGGCTCCGCCGACAGGCCCGCAGGTGGAAGCTGATGGCTTTACACGGATCTAGAGACGACAGAGAGGGAGATGGCAGGGGGGAGCGCAACCAGCGTCTCAAACCCAGTCTCGGCAACAGAAAGTAGGAGGGCGTGTGACGCCCCCTCGACATAGCACTCCACAGTCCCTCCTTACCCGCCCCACCCGGTAGGACCGCAACCCCCCACATCCACCACCCGCGCCACAGACTACTTCTCCCGAGTCCCCACAGCCCCCACACCTACCACTCTCCACATCCCATGTCCCCCTCCCCCCCCCCACTGACCCTGGCCCACAGCCCCCCACTTCCATGACCACCAGCTCCCCTCCCCCCTTCTCCCCCCCCCCAAACCCACCATGTACTTCCGTCCATCCCACCATCCCTCGATCATCCTCCCCCCCACCACCTCCTGTACCGAGCATCCCCCCCTTATCTGCATCTGGTTCAGGCGATCCCCCCCCAAACCCACCTCCTCTCCTCCCACAGGAGGTGATGAGCCACACACGCCTACATCCTCTTCGCACCAGTAGTCCTCCCCCTCCCATACAGCCACCAGCTCATCCATCCCTGCCGCCTGTCACATGTTCCCGAGACAGGCACACCTGTTGCCACAAGAGTTCTTCCGCAGTGGCCCATGGTCCTACTTGAGAGTTGCGGAGCGCGGAGAGTTCCCACTATCTCTAGAGGTGGGGATCTTCGTGGTTCGTAAGTCAAGCAGGGACAAGGTCCATTTTCTAGCACCACCAGATGGACCAAACTACGCTTTTTTTCTTCAGTCCTCTTACTCAAGGGAGTGGACGACGACACAGATAGAGGAAGAGTTGAAGAGTCAAGTGGCGGATCACACCTCCTAGTGGATGGGAAAAGGACTAGCATTGTTTGCACAGCAGTGGCCTGGTTGCATGATGGACATTAACTGGTGGCGAACCACACCTCCCAATGGATGGGAAAAGAAGGACTAGCATTGTTTGCACAGCAGTGGCATGGTTGCATGATGGACATTAACTGGTGGCGGACCACACCTCCCAGTGGATGGGAAAAGGACTAGCATTGTTTGCATAGAGGAAGAGTTGAAGAGTCAGATAGCGGACCACACCTCCCAGTGGATGGGAAAAGAAGGACTAGCATTGTTTGCACAGCAGTGGCCTGGTTGCATGATGGACATTAACTGGTGGGCTGGTGCCGAGGTCCCTCACTTGAGCATTATCTTCTGGTCGTACAGTTGGAGACCCAAGGGCATTTATTAGAAGGCTTAAATTTATAAGCCAAAACCCTGAAGATGAAGACATAGTACCACTTGCTTATCTTAGGATCAAACTCGTCGCGAAAGGAGAGCACACTATCGATGCTCTGATTGATAAAGGAGCAGATTTTAATATCTTGACCTATGAAGCATGGACCCTACTAGGCCAACCAGAGCTCACACCGACTAATGCAACTCTTAGCCCTTACGGGGAACACCCACAAGCACTCATAGGGAAGTGCAAAATCCTTGCGACAATTGAAACTGAAAGCTTGCCTATCCTATTTCATGTTCCTCCAAATAGTGCTAATTGCGAGAAGGAAACCCTCCTAGGAAAACCCTTCAAAAGGGCGACCAAGTGTGAGGACTATGTAGCACAGAGGATACACCTGACACTACCGAGTGTGAGGATAGTCACAACCTTTAGCAAGGGTGACCTCATCGAACCCCGAGGGAAAGGCAAGGAAGATGCTGGCATAACAGTCAAGCCTACTAACGAGAGCAAGGACTTGTTGGAAGAGTTGATATAAGCAGAAGTCGAATAACGAGAACCAGTGAGTGAGGCCATGCCTGAAACAAGAAGGTCAAGAGACAATGCCAAGGACGGGCTTTGGACTTACAAATATCGTAGAAGACCCCAAAAGAAGCCCAAGCCTTATAGACAATGGCATCGATGAAGGGTCAGCACAACACCACGATGGATATCCAAAGCGTTGCTACGTGCTCAAGGGTATTACACAGGTAACCGATGGATTTGGGTGCCAAAACTCCCTGCTAAACCTTCTCTATCGACTGAAGGCCAGATCGTATCAAGAGCAAAGAAGCGTAGGAGATCTAAACGAAAAACCAAGTCTCGAGTCAAAAACATTGGAGTGACTGAGCCCCTTACCGTCGAAATCAAAAAACCAAACGGGACTAATCGGAGGGTAGATCCTCAACCTAGCGTGCTTGACAAGCAGATATCAAATGTAATAATTGAGGATACGCAAAAGCCACTAGTGCCCAAGGAGCCTTTGATTCCCCAAGAGGAGTGCTCATGGCAAGGTTAAATGCTCAACAAAGCAAATGGTAAAATCATCTAATAGCCACGAGCAAATCTTCCAGCCAGTGTCGGAGCCACTTAGAAGTCCCAAGTCTCCTACACCCTCTTTCTCTAAACAGACACAGGAAGCACAACAGCAGTCATCAAGTGCAACTGCTCAATCCCAATCTCTATCTCCATCTAAGCTTCCAAATGTCCAAGAGGTGGGACATGACACCATCCATAGCTCTCGGCCCAAGGATATGCCTGTGCAACCTAATGTGACTAGATCAACTCATGCTCGATCTACACAAGTGAATGCTCAAAGGCCAACAAAAGACACAACCACTTCCGATCACCCTAAGGACTTGACATTGCAATCTACTAACAGTAGCCAGTCCACTGAAATAACTGCTACTACTTCCAATCAGGAATCACAGCAGTCACAACCCCTGGCCGTGACAACGTCCCTTGCGAAACGTATCCTTAGCAGTTCACTTGTGGAGGAGGTGCCGCAACCAGCATCGTTGACAACTCCAGCACTCCCAAAGTGCCTAAAGCCTAGGCTAGTGGAGGTAAACAGAAGGGAATTGGCTGAAGAGCTAGACTCTCCAAAAAGAGAGGCAGTTATATCCTCACAATCTAGTGAGGCTATTCAACAGGCCACGGCTATGTCCCATGAGGACACACTAGAGAAAGAGAATGCTGAGGCCCAACCAAGCACATCAACGACTAACCTAATTCAAGGTCCCGAGTCTTCAAGGGATACACCTGGATTCCCTAAGAAAAAGAAGAGAAAAGAACGAAAACAACAACGGCAGTTGCGAGTGGCTGTAGACCCCAAGAAGATTAAAACCAAGAGTGCCAAAGAGCTGAGGAATAAAGCATCGAGACCATCCACCAATGAACCCATTGATGTCTCTCCTAATAGCGGTGAAACCTCAGACACATCCGTGTGTTCTTAAAAATCAAAGCAGCCGTTACCATCAACGGTTGCTTGCAACACTCAATCCACCAACAACAGAACTCGCATTGACCAATCAAGAGTAGATACAATACTGTCACAACAGGGTGACAAATTTATACCAGTCACATCTAAGGAGAACCATGACGCAATAACAAAGCCTCAAGGGAAACATGGAAACCCCGAGAGCATAAGCAACCCTAGCATTGACCAATCTTGCTCATCTAGGCCTGAGCCCCCAGCTATGCTAAAGCCTAGGGAAACTCCTAGAACCTTGCATGAGATAGCAACCGAACAAGCCCTCGTTGAACATAGAAGTGTCGCAGAATGCTTAACTAAGTTGGATGCTAAGCTCAAAGTATTCGTACGTGTCTATGTCCTCGCAGACATGGGCGTATTCCCTAAGGAGCAACTTAAATAATACTTGTCATTTCCCCTATCCTGGGAAGAGCAAGAATATCTTGATGAGCACTATGACAAGCTCCTGCATGAACGCATGCGACTCACCTCTGACGAGAAAGCCGACGAACTACACTTAACTGTAGCATTCAATGATGTGCTCTACCAACCAAATCTCTTAGAGATAGAGTAACTAAAGCAACAATCAGAGGGTGGAAGTCAATTTTAAAAACATTAGTTTGAAAACCGCGTTGCAATGGCCGAACTAGGAGCCCAAATTATGACAGTCTCAGAGGAGCAATTGGCCAAATGGCGGTCTCAAAGAGACCCAACCTATGTGGCACCAACTTCCTTTCAAGTTTGAACTGCCATTCGAGGTACGGACTTAGCTGGAACTAGCCAAAAGACCTTTCTGGCTGATAAGGTTCTCACTGAGAAGTTACATGTTGCCAGTAGACTCGAACAAGGTGCCATGCTACTCGATGTTGCAAAATATCTATCGTTATTGAGTAAGCTGCCACGAGTACTAGATGCGTGTGCTACACTCCAGTACAATCCGGAGTTCTACAATTGGCTTTTATCCTCGTGAAGTGACATGGATTCGTAAATATGTATATAAATAAACAATGAATTTTGTGACCCTATATAGACAATATCAACACACACAAGCAATGATAGTCAAGCGCAGGGAGAAGAGTTGGGTTTGACAGGCTAAGCTCCTCAGGTTCTCCTCTCACCACACATTTAGAAGTCGTGTAACCATTCCCGCCTCCAAGTGGAGGGCATGCAACCCTCATTACTGCCATAGGAAGCCTTGACCAACATCTCTAATGGTGTAGATGGGACACCGTCCCTTTCTATACACCTTTTCCCTTTCCGGTCTATCCTTCCGAGGATGAGCCCTGCCCCACTCCATAACAACCAATCTACACAACTTAACATAAGCTAAGATCTGCTAATGGATGGAGGCAAAATGAACATCATCGCGGGGACCGTCCCTCTACAACAAACACTGCATGCCTCACCTCTCCCCTCCTCATCATATGCACTTGATAACCCACTGTATAATCCCTTCCATGCGAATAGTTTTATCCTGTCTCAAGGCCTAATCCTTGGTTCGCATTTTGCAGGTCCCCCTACGATAGCCGACATGGGGCACCTAGTGCAGCTAGCTTGCAAGGACGCTATCTGCCGTCGGAGGAAGCATGCAGCACAAGCTCCTCCATCGGAACGCTACGTACCTACCCTTAAAAGGTATGCAAAGAAAGGAGGCCCCAAGCGACACCGCCCCGGACGTAGGCCAAAAAATCCCCAGGCCAGGGGAATAGAAGCTCAAGGGAGCACACGGGGCATGGCAACACCGGTCGTGCGGGCCCCCACCAGACGCTCGGGCACCAAGTGCTCGAAAGAGGAGAGGGCAGCTCGAGACAAGCAAGAATTTGATGCATTGTTCAAAAGCATTCTGGAAACAGTTGCAGCCAGGGACTACACCATTCAGGTCTTGGCCGACATCTTCCCTGCCCAGCCTCACAGGAGCCCCTCACCAGCACAGCCTCAGTCGCCCAACCACCCGAACTCACCCCGCCTCGTACAAATAGAGTAGCCCCATGTTGTATAAAAGGCTTATCAAATGCTACCTGGCCATGACTTTTTGTCTCTAAATGGTTAAGTGCTGACAGGTTTCCCAATTGTACAAACTTTTCATAATTGCGTTTAATATATTTCACAGCTTTAGCAAAAGAAAAAGATAATCAAGCACAGGTGATAAGTATCTAAGTCAACACCATGGAATTTAGATAAGTAAAATCGACTGCATTAAATGCAACCAACAACATATTTTTGTCATTTTTCCTCAGGCTATTTATTGCATGTTTTCAACACACAGTTGGACACATTCTAATCACAAGTTTCCAGATTGCTAGTCATGGAGTCAGCTTCGAGGTTCACAAATTGTGAGATCTTTGAGGTGGAGACATACACTATGTTCCACTGTCTCTTTCTCTCTCTCTCTCTGTTCACACTCTGTCTTGGTCATACGCTTCCACACCTTTTCACTTTGACATGGTATCAGAGCATTGAAGGACCTGCTAAGGGTGGACCTACCTAAAGAGGAGATTTCCACGCAACACAAGGTTGCGTTTTCAATGTTCAAGGGCGAGCAGGAGGGCCACGCATCAAAACAAGGCTGAGGCAAGTGTGGGCCTGTGAGAAAGGAGCTGAGTTGCTGAAGATGTTGCTGATTTTTGCTATTTGAGAAGGAAGAAGGCTGTGTTTCGGGCCTTCAAGTTTAGATTTTACCTTTTCATCACCTCCAGCGAGTGAAGGAGCGGAACAAGCAAAGAAGAGCCCAAGCAGGCTGCATACACACAATCAAAGGAGGTCTTTTTTTGTGTTTTGTGCAAGCATTTTAGGTGAAGATGTCTTCTAATGCCGAGACAAAGTTTCAGGTGATCATGGATCGAAAGGTGCCCGTGTTACCGGCTCTTCCATCAGATCAAAAGCTCAATGGCGAGAAATACTACATTTGGCGGGTTATGATGCTTGCCATTTTGGAGCCCTATGATTTGGTGGAGCTTGTTACGGAGACTATCTATCATCCTTCTTTCCAAGACGAGTCCAAACTCTTTACAAGTGATAAGTTGGAGCTGGCAAAGGCTCAGGCACATTGGGACAAACTAAATGCTCGCATCTACTCGTTTTTATTTCTCTCATGCACTACAATTATGATCTCTCATATAGAGCATTTGACCGTGCTCCAAGAGATATAACTAGAGCTTGATCAAATGTATAATCGCATGACCGTCATGAAATGAGTTTGTTTGGAAGTGTAGATGAGGACCCTAAGTGTCAACAAGTCATCTTCTATGCGGGAGCATATTAATAAGCTGAGACAGTTCAGATGTAGGTATAAAACGCAAGGAAGGTGATCGCTTCTGAAGACATGGCGATAACTCTTCTTTCACAATTAACACCTCATTTCAATGGTTTTTATTCCGCCTCAATTGCCTCAGGGCAATTGGAGACTATTCATTGGGAGGAGTTGGTTCCTATGGTATTGGACCAAGAGAAGCAGTTGAAAGGGACCAATGCTTCTAAATCAAAGGCATTGGTGGGTCAATCCTCCCAAAAAAATGGGAAGGACCAAAAGAAGGAGGAGGACAAATCAAAGAAGGACAAGGAAAATGAGTCCACTTGTCACATCTGCAACAAGACAGGTCACTAGAAAAAGGATTGCCTCGACAAAGAGAAGAAGGAAAAGGAGAAGAATAAGCAATCTTCAAAGGATTCTGAAGCGATGGATGCTCCCTCATTAGCTACTTTCCTCCACTTGGAGGTGGTTGAGGTATCAACCCTGAAAGCCTCTAATGTTGTATTGACAGCCCCATACATTCGGGAGTGGATTGTTGACAGTAGTGCCTCCTAGCACATGACTACTTCTACAGCAAGTGTTACTCATTTGCCACCTTCGCATGATTCTCATTGGTGATATTTATTCTATCCCTATTAAGGGATAGGGTAATATGCATCTTATTCCAAATGGGCAAGGTGGTGCCCATACATCTGAGGTGCTTTATGTGCCAACCTTGGGATACCATCTACTTTCGGTACACAAGCTTTGTGCCCTCGGTCTCTTGGTGGAGTCTGATATGGATTCCTTTCGGATTCTTGATTGTGGATCCAGATAGGTCCTTGCTTCAGGTTATAAGGAGAATGGAGTCTACAAGTTGCGGTCTTCTTCTACCTTGACTTCTCTTCTTCTTACCTCTCAAACACAGTCCGAGCTTTGGCATGCTCGATTTGGCTGCCTCAACTATGATTACCTATGGAAGGCGTCTAAGGGACAACTTGTTTGAGGTTTACCAAATATTGTGGTGAGCCAGCAACCGTGTGTATCCTGCATCCGTGGGAAGCAAACTCATGATGCTATTCCTAGCAAGGCTTCGAGGCAGTCTTCAACACCCTTGGAGCTTGTTTCTACTAATCTTTGTGGACCAATGAGGACGGAGTCCCTTAAAGAAAGCTTGTATTTTTGAAGTTGAAGTCAGAGGCTTTCTCCAACTTCACGGATTGGTTGCTCTTTGAGGAGAACCGATCGGACCGGAAACTGAAGACCTTACAATCGGATAAGGGCTGAGATTTTGTTTCTAATGAGCTTGCTTGTTTTTGTGCAGATCGTGGTATTCACCAAGAGTTTGCCAACACCAACACCCCTCAAGAGAATGGCCTCTTGGAGCAAAAGAATCACAGTGTGATTGAGATGGCCCGTACCATGATGGAGCATCGACAGACACCTCAATGTCTATGAGCTGAGGCTATGGTTGCTACAATTCACATTCTTAATTGGTCCCCTATTTCTGTTATTGTTGGTATGACACCTTATGAGGCGTATTTTGGGTCTAAGCCAAATGTTTCTTATTTCAGGGTTTTGGGGTGTGATGCCTATGTTCACATCTCGAAAACACAGCATGACAAATTTGAAGCGGCTTCCAAAAGACAGGTGTTTGTGGGTTATAGCTTGCACTCTCAAGGTTACCGATTATATGATCCCATTAAGCGGGATGTCTGCATGAGCCGTGATGTTCGGTTTGTGGAAGTTCCAACCTTAGAGGGAAGTGAGGAACACCCTGTTCTTGGAGATCCCAGTGATAGCTGGGCGCCAACGACCGTCCCTCTAGAGTCTATGCCTCTTGAGGATTCTTCTTCGGATGAGGAGCTTATTTCTCAACCACCAGACTCACCAATTCAACCCTAGCAGTCGATGGACCTTCCAAAGACTTCGTCCAAATGGAGAGCGACGAAGAGAGATCCAACCTCCTCCTCGTCGGGCACGTGACACTCTTCGTGATGCAAGGATTGAGGGGGTCCCTAAGGAGTGGCAACTACAGGATGGCCTGGGGCATTCTCGAAGGAACCAAGCATATACCACACCGAGCTCGTGTACACTAATTACTATTTGATGACTCGTGCCATGTAGGATTGGGAGCCCACCTCAATGAAGGAGGCTTTACAACATGATCATTTGATGAGAGCGACGGAGCTCGAGTTAGAGTCAATTGAGAGGAATGGCACTTGGTACCTTATACCTAAGCCTTCTCATAAGAAGGTCATTGGAGTCAAATGGGTCTTCAAGACCAAGCACCCCAGTAATGGCATGTTGGACAAGCATAAGGCCCGCCTTGTTACTAAAGGTTTTGCATAGGGCCCACACATTGATTTCCATGATACTTTTGCCCCTACAGCTTGAATGGCTACTATTCATGCCGTTCTTGCCTTGGCTCATAGGAGATGGCCAGTCTATCAGTTGGATGTGAAGTCTTTCTTCTTGAATGGGGAGTGAAGGAGGAGATCTATGTTGAGCAACCTCCAAGCTTCGGTTCTTTTGATGGTAAGGCATACAAGTTGAGAAAGGCCTTCTATGGCCTTACGTAGGCTCCCCATGCTTGGAATGAGAAGATTAACTCGTTTCTCCAACAGAAATTGGGGTATCGGCATTCCAAGGGCGACCCTCAGCTTTATGTTCACACCTCAGGTGGAGGTCATATGCTATTTGTCCTTTATGTGGATGACTTGATTGTGATAAGTAACCATGTCTAGATGGTCAAGCATACAAAGGCAGCACTTCATGAGAAGTTCGAGATGGCGAATATGGGACTAGGTCATGAGATCTATCAGACTCCAAGGGGGATCTTTATTTCCCAACAACAGTATGTGCAGGAGCTCTTGACTACATGTGACCCAAGATGGTGCATTGGCAGGCTGTTCAAAGAATTTTGTGGTTCCTTCAGAGAACCCCTAATCTTGGAATCTATTATCCAACACGTACAGGTGATGCAAACTTGGTACTTATAGGATGGAGTGATTCAGATTGAGCTAGCGATGTGGATCATCGGAGGTCCACGACCAGTTATTGCTTTACCTTGGGTACCGATGCTATTTCATGGAGTAGCAAAAAGCAAACCACCACGGTTGCCCTATCTTCGACTAAGGCGGAGTATCGAGTAGCGTCTTCTAGCACATGTGAGACAGTGTGACTTTGCAAGCTATTAGAGGAGCTTGGCTGCCCACCTAGAGGTCCTATTGTTCTTCAGTGCGATAATGAGAGTTGCCTTGCCTTGGCACGGAACCCTGTGCGTCATGCTCGAACAAAGCACATCAAGATCCAGTACCATTTCATTCGAGAGAAGCTTTTGGATGAGACTATTGATATGGTCTACTGCAAGACAGCCAACAATCTTACAAACTTGTTTATGAAGGCGCTTCCTCAGGCTTTCCTTCAATAGCACTCCAGATCCCTTAGCCTTATGCCATGTCCAAGATCTGAGAGGGGGTGTTAGAGATTGTCATCTCTTGGACATGCATTTCTTGTCAATTGTGTGTGCTGGCAGTTTTGCACAGTCCGTAGGTGTGCCACATCAATAGGCACATATGCCACGTGGCAGCACTGGTCTGATCACCACATCACCAGCAAGCAATCGAACAGTTTTTTTCTAGTCAGGCAATACAATCGGCTGCATTAAATGCAACTGACACATATTTTTGTCATTTTTTCTCAGGCTATTTATTACCTATTTTAGCACACAATTGGATACATTCTGATCACATGTTTCCAAATTGCTGATCGTGGAGATTGCTTCAAGGTTCACATATTGTGAGATCTTCGAGGTGACGACATACGCAAACATACACTGCGCCCATATACATATCTGCTTTCTTATACAACATTCTTCATTGCAGATTTTCTGTGTTCCACTGTGTGTGTGTGTGTATGTGTGTGTGTGTGTGTGTGTGTGATACGCTTCCACACCGCTTCACTTTGACACCCTCTAAATCGAGAAGCAATTGAACCTATGTTTCCTAGAGATCCTCCAATCCAATGGATGTTGGAGTATTCCTCCAGTTCAGATGTTAGTGACACTTGACTGCAGTCCTATCTTTACCATCTACGTATTAGTTGATTCTTGCAAGGCATACTCTGGCTATCTTCTCTCTTCCACTCCACATTTCTACTCTTACCTACCTACATCTTTAGACTGCCTAGAAATCCCTTCATAACTAACACAATGCACTTATGAGCACTTTTCATTGAAGTTGAGGTCCATGTGTTTTATAGTTTTGTGAGGTAGTTACTGCTCCTTGTCTTTTCAAGTTGGTACTAACCCCTACAAAACATACCAATTGATCAAATTGAAGACTTGGATCATTCAAGTCCTAGACTGACAGACACTGGCCAGCTTGTTAGCAGAAGCTGTGTAAGACCCCAGATGAGTCAAATAACCTCTACCCTTAGATTGCTGAGGACAACAATCCAATAAGCGGAGGTGAGTGTGAGGGCTTTGTAACTATACCATGGCATTGCTATCGAAAACACCTATATAGGGAGTAATAGTGACTCTGAGCCTTGCTTGATTTCCACTCTACATGTGAATTCCTATACCCAATGGCGAACCCTCTTATGTGTGGTGTCACGGGAGTGTAGTCTTGGGATGTGCCTATGTTGTACTGTTTCTTTGATTGAATAATACAATAGAATACCTTGCTCTCACATATCGTGTTACCTTTATGTGCTGTGTTGAGTGAGTGAACGAGCGCAGATGCATCACGGGCGCGTGCGGGGTGGGGGGGGGGGGGGGGTGGTGTGAATGAGATTGCTAACTCTTTGTACTTGCTTAAATCCATAAAAAACATAAAGACTTCAGACACATTAGAAAGAACTTGCAACAAGGGGAAAAGTTTTTGGTGTAGTTGAAGAAGACACATTGAGGTCTTTGTCAAAGAATGGATTTTTCAAAAGGTGAAATTTGACAGACCTGAGATGCTAAGGTTGCTTGAACCACTTGCAATACATTATCTAAATCTAAATAGTAAATAACGATGAGATGGACAAAGTAACACGATAAATCTTCAAGAAATTGATTTGTTGATATTTTGATCATGAAAATATGTAAAAATAGTGCCATTCAAAATTTGTCTAGATTGCTGCCCATAAATGTTAGAATTCTTAAAGGTACAATCTTTTTCATGGCCTGCAATGGGCAAATAAATGTCATCGAATCCTTCCAACAGGCTGATTTTCTGTATTGGCATTTTCTCACACCAGAAACAAACCCACACAATGGCACTCAAAACATGGCTCTCTTGAAAATAGTATAAGTTTACTGCTGAAAGATAGAATAATAGCATTTGTGACATCAACTGCAAGACTGACATTGCTGAACACTGAATACATCTTAAATATAGAGAATATACCTGCATGAAGTTTATAGGCTGGGTCATCAGGTGAAGAAGGATTGGAAAAGGGCCAGTAGAGACCCAAGCTGGATTCACATTCCTATATCGTACTACCATAGGTTGAACAGGAAGGCCTGGTGAAAATGCACCAGTCTTAAAAGAAATCAAAGCCTTTCCATTCGTAGTTGTCCCCTCTGGAAATATTACAACATGAGGCCAATAGTTATCTATAGCCCTTCTTTTAATTTGTGCTGCACAATCATGTCTAGAATTTGGTGAAATTCGATCCACTGGAATGATCTGGGTAAATAACATCCCAACATTAATATCAGTTAACTTACAAGTACAAACAATCTGTTCATCAAAGGCTACACAATATGGCTGCTTCCAAGAATTGCAAAATAATCTTCACTGCCTATTAGTTGTGCCTTGAAAGGAAAATTTACTAGCTAAAACTTTTGACAAACTCAAACTGGAAAAGGATGATGACAATATGTTTCAATAAGATAGCACCACAACAGCCTCGTGAACAATCCATCAATGAGAATTTGACACAAAGTACAGCTTATTTAACGTGTCCAAAAGGCCTAAATCAAGTAGATATTAACTGTTAGAAGTATAACATGTGAGCCCTATGTAAACAAGGGTACAAGAGGGAAGGTGAGGTGTGAATGAACTAGAGAACTGGGAAAACCCTAACCGTAGCTTCTAGTGGCTATATAAACAACCCTAAGGGTCACTCTCAATGTAGAAGAGAGAATGTACCAGTTGTACTTCTTGAGCAACTGAATAAGCAAGATCTTCTTCTTGTACTTTGTGACATCTCTTCTCCCTTTTGTGCACACTCCTCTATGCTGCAACTCTAATATTCTAACATGATATCAAAGCCACCTCTAATCCATTGAGCTTCCCACAATCACATCTTGACCTAACTGCCAACAACCTTCATTTCTTCCTCTTATCTTCTCAATCTCCATAGCTGTCTCCAACCCACTCAACTTATAGGACTTAGTGTGGACAAAGGAGGGCATATTAGCTCAGCCTTCTTTTAGGGATATCTTCCTCACTTCAAGGTGTTCCATGCCAGCACAATAAACCTCGACACTAGGCACCACAAAGCCCGGCATTGCTTGTTTCTCGGCAAAAAGCGCCAATCTCGACAACATCTCAATTCACAGCTGGTCCGGTGCTATAGGAGGCGCAATGCTAGCAACTTCCATGGGGCATTGGTAGCCCCCCAAGTGGGCTTCCCCCACCTAAAAGGGTTTCCCAAAATTCCTCCTCTGCTGGCCACTATGGGCAAAGCCCTAACCGTCACCCTGTCTGGCAGCCATAGCCAATAAGCTTGAAGATTGGTTTTCTTCAGTTTTCTTCTTATTGAAATCATGAACAGTGATTCTAATCACTGACTAAGGAAGATTCAAGTTCATTGCCAATCTAGAGGCTCAATACTCAAAGCTTCTTGTCCCAAAGGTGACTCTCAAGCCCATCATTCAATTGGATTCCGACACAAGCATTGCACTAAGCTTGGATATTAGTGTTTTTAAACACTACTGATCAATCTAGTTATCATTGCTTACTACAAGATATAAGGAAAGTCTTTCCAACTCTTATAACTACTCTAACAAATGTACCAAATCCTACACTTAAAGGTGTCATTCAGTCTTGTCTGGGTGAGAAGTTAAGAAATCAAAAGGAAGGAAGCACTAGCCATCTACCTCAATAACCCGTGACCAACTTTTAGTCCATATTGTTTCTACTAAATGTTCCTTGTGCAATAAAAAGGAACATATTGTAAGCAACTGCTAAAAAAAATATCCCAATAAGAAGTGCAACAAATGTAAGCAAACAGGACATATCACCAGTAAATATCCTAACTCCCCTGAAGCACCAAAAGAATTGGAAGCCAATTATGTCTCCAAAGCACTTGATGCCAGCCTTTTTTAGTATCTCATGTACCATCTTTCCATAAACATCCTTGTAGCCTACTTTTTAAAGACATCCCACTAATTGATTGAGGGCAACATTTCCATGCTATGTAATCCAATGCCACCTTGGAATTGAGAAGGGGGGTTAGAAGTATACCGTGTGACCCCTATGTAAGTAAGGGTGCATGAGGAAAGGTGAAGTGTAAATGGACAAAAGGATAGGGAAAACCCTAACCCTAGCTTCCAATGGCTATATAAACAGCCCTAAAGGTCACTCTCAAGGTAGATGAGAGAGTGTACCAGTTGTACTTCTTGAGCAACTGAATAAGCAAGATCTTCTTCTTGTACTTTGTGACCTCTCTTCTCCCTTTTGTGCACACTCCTCTATGCTACAACTCGAATATTCCAACATGGTATCAAAGCCATCTTTGATCCATTGAGCTTCCCACAATCACATCTTGACCTAAGTGCACAACTAACCTTCATCTCTTCATCTTATCTTCTCAATCTCCATAGTTGTCTACAACCCACTCAGCTTGCAGGACTTGGTGTGGCCAAAGGAGGGCATATTCGCTCAGCCTTCTTCTAGAGATATCTTCCTCACCTCAAGGCTTTCCATGCTAGCACGATAAACCTCCACACTAGGCACCTCAAAGCCGAGCATTGCTCGTTTCTTGGCAAAAAGAGCCGATCTCAATGTCTCAATTCACAACTGGTCCGGTGGTATAGGAGGTGCAATGCTAGCAACTTCCATGGGGCATTGGTAACCCCCCAAGTGGCTACTCCCACCTAAAAGGGTTTCCCAAAATTCCTTCTCTGCTGGCCACTATGGGCAAAGCCCTAACCATCACCCTATCTGGCAGCCATAGCCAATAAGCTTGAAGATTGGTTTTCTTCAGTTTTCTTCTTATTGAAGTCATGAACAGTGATTCTAGTCACTGACTAATCAAGATTCAAGTTCACTGCAAATCTAGAGACTCAATACTCAAAGCTTCTTGTCCCGAAGGTGACTCTCAAGCCCATCATTCAATTGGATTCCGACACAAGCATTGCACTAAGCTTGGATATTAGTGTTTTTAAACACTACTGATCAATCTAGTTATCATTGCTTACTGTAAGCTGTAAGGAAAGTCTTTCCAACTCTTATAACTACTCTAACAAATGTACCAAATCCTACACTTAAAGGTGTCATTCAGTCTTGTCTGGGTAAGAAGAAAAGAAATCAAAAGGAAGGAATCACTAGCCATCTACCTCAATAACCCGTGACCAACTTTTAGTCCATATTGTTTCTACTAAATGTTCCTTTTGCAATAAAAAGGAACATATTACAAGTCTCCAAAGCACTTGATGCTCGCCTTTTTTAGTATTTGATGTATCATCTTTCCATAAACATCCTTGTAGCCTACTTTTTAAAGACATCCCACTAATTGATTGAGGGCAACATTTCCATGGTATGTAATCCAATGCCACCTTGGCATTGAGAAGGGGGGTTAGAAGTATAGCATGTGAACCCTATGTAAGGAAGGGTGCATGAGGGAAGGTGAAGTGTGAATAGACTAAAGGATAGGGAAAACCCTAACCCTAGCTTCCAATGCCTATATAAACAACCCTAAAGGTCACTCTCAAGGTAGATGAGAGAGTGTACCAGTTGTACTTCTTGAGCAACTGAATAAGCAAGATCTTCTTCTTGTACTTTGTGACCTCTCTTCTCCCTTTTGTGCACACTCCTCTATACTACAACTCTAATATTCCAACATGGTATCAAAGCCATCTCTGATCCATTGAGCTTCCCACAATCACATCTTGACCTAAGTGCACAACTGACATTCATCTCTTCATCTTATTTTCTCAATCTCCATAGTTGTCTCCAACCCACTCAGCTTGCAGGACTTAGTGTGGCCAAAGGAGGGCATATTAGCTCAGCCTTCTTCTAGAGATATCTTCCTCACCTCAAGGCTTTCCATGCCAGCATGATAAACCTCCACACTAGGCACCTCAAAGCCGAGCATTGCTCATTTCTTGGCAAAAAGTGCCGATCTCAACGTCTCAATTCACAGCTGGTTCGGTGGTATAGGAGGTGCAATGCTAGCAACTTCCATGGGGCATTGGTAGCCCCCCAAGTGGGCTACCCCCACCTGAAAGGGTTTCCCAGAATTCCTCCTCTGCTGGCCACTATGGGCAAAGCCCTAACCGTCACCCTGTTTGGCAGCCGTAGCCAATAAGCTTGAAGATTGGTTTTCTTCAGTTTTCTTCTTATTAAAGTCATGAACAGTGATTCTAATCACTGACTAATCAAGATTCAAGTTCACTGCAAATCTAGAGACTCGATACTCAAAGCTTCTTGTCCCGAAGGTGACTCTCAAGCCCATCATTCAATTGGATTCCGACACAAGCATTACACTAAGCTTGGATATTAGTGTTTTTAAACACTACTGGATCAATCTAGTTATCATTGCTTATTGCAAGCTGTAAGGAAAGTCTTTCCAACTCTTATAACTACTCTAACAAATGTACCAAATCCTACACTTAAAGGTATCATTCAATCTTGTCTAGGTGAGAAGAAAAGAAATCAAAAGGAAGGAAGCACTAGCCATCTACCTCAATAACCCGTGACCAACTTTTAGTCCATATTGTTTCTACTAAATGTTCATTTTGCAATAAAAAGGAACATATTGCAAGCAACTGCTAAAAAAAATATCCCAACAAGAAGTGCAACAAATGTAAGCGAACAGGACATGTCAACAATAAATATCGTAACTCCCCTGAAGCACCAAAAGAATTGGAAGCCAACTATGTCTCCAAAGCACTTGATGCCCGCCTTTTTTAGTATTTGATGTAACATCTTTCCATAAACATCCGTGTAGCCTACTTTTTAAAGACATCTCACTAATTGATTGAGGGCAACATTTCCATGATATGTAATCCAATGCCACCTTGGCATTGAGAAGGGGGGTTAGAAGTATAGCATGTGAACCCTATGTAAGGAAGGGTGCATGAGGGAAGGTGAAGTGTGAATGGACAAAAGGATAGGGAAAACCCTAACCCTAGCTTCCAATGGCTATATAAACAGCCCTAAAGGTCACTCTCAGTGTAGTTAAGAGAGTGTGCCAGTTGTACTTCTTGAGCAATTGAATAAGCAAGATATTCTTCTTGTACTTTGTGACATCTCTTCTCCCTTTTGTGCACACTCCTCTATGCTGCAACTCTAATATTCTAGCATGATACCAAAGCCACCTCTGATCCATTCAGCTTCCCACAATCACATCTTGACCTAAGTGCCAACGACCTTCATTTCTTCATCTTATCTTCTCAATCTCCATAGTTGTCTCCAACCCACTGAACTTGCAAGACTTAGTGTGGCCAAAGGAGGGCATATTAGCTCAGCCTTCTTCTAGAGATATCTTCCTCACCTCAAGGCTTTCCATGCCAGCATGATAAACCTCCACACTAGGCACCTCAAAGCCGAGCATTGCTCGTTTCTTGGCAAAAAGTGCCGATCTCAACAACGTCTCAATTCACAGCTGGTCCGTGCTATAGGAGATGCAATGCTAGCAACTTCCATGGGGCATTGATAGCCCCCCAAGTGGGCTTCCCCCCACCTAAAAGGGTTTCCCAAAATTCCTCCTCTGCTGGCCACTATGGGCAAAGCCCTAACCGTCACCCTGTCTGGCAGCCGTAGCCAATAAGCTTGAAGATTGGTTTTCTTCTTATTGAAGTCATGAACAGTGATTCTAATCACTGACTAATCAAGATTCAAGTTCATTGCAAATCTAGAGACTCAATACTCAAAGCTTCTTGTCCCAAAGGTGACTCTCAAGTCCATCATTCAATTGGATTCCGAAACAAGCATTGCACTAAGCTTGGATATTAGTGTTTTTAAACACTACTGATCAATCTAGTTATCATTGCTTACTGCAAGCTATAAGGAAAGTCTTTCCAACTCTTATAACTACTCTAACAAATGTACCAAATCCTACACTTAAAGGTGTCATTCGGTCTTGTCTGGGTGAGAAGAAAAGAAACCAAAAGAAAGGAAGCACTAGCCATCTACCTCAATAACCCGTGACCAACTTTTAGTCCATATTGTTTCTACTAAATGTTCATTTTGCAATAAAAAGGAACATATTGCAAGCAACTGCTAAAAAAAATATCCCAACAAGAAGTGCAACAAATGTAAGCAAACAGGACATATCACCAGTAAATATCCTAACTCCCCTGAAGCACCAAAAGAATTGGAAGCCAACTATGTCTCCAAAGCACTTGATACCCGCCTTTTTTAGTATCTGATGTATCATCTTTCCATAAACATCCTTGTAGCCTACTTTTTAAAGACATCCCACTAATTGATTGAGGGCAACATTTCCATGATATGTAATCCAATGCCACCTTGGCATTGAGAAGGGGGGTTAGAAGTATAGCATGTGAACCCTATGTAAGTAAGGGTGCATGAGGGAAGGTGAAGTGTGAATGGACTAAAAGATAGGGAAAACCCTAACCCAAGCTTCCAATGGCTATGTAAACAGCCCTAAAGGTCACTCTCAATGTAGATGAGAGAGTGTGCCAGTTGTACTTCTTGAGCAATTGAATAAGCAAGATATTCTTCTTGTACTTTGTGACCTCTCTTCTCCCTTTTGTGCACACTCCTCTATGCTGCAACTCTAATATTCTAGCATGATACCAAAGCCACCTCTGATCCATTGAGCTTCCCACAATCACATCTTAACCTAAGTGCCAACGACCTTCATTTCTTCATCTTATCTTCTCAATCTCCATAGTTGTCTCCAACCCACTGAACTTGCAAGACTTAGTGTGGCCCAAGGAGGGCATATTATCTTCCTCACCTCAAGGCTTTCCATGCCAGCACGATAAACCTCCACACTAGGCACCTCAAAGCCGAGCATTGCTCGTTTCTGGGCAAAAAGTGCCGATCTCGACAATGTCTCAATTCACAGCTGGTCCGGTGCTATAGGAGATGCAATGCTAGCAACTTCCATGGGGCATTGGCAGCCCCCCAAGTGGGCTACCCCCACCTAAAAGGGTTTCCCAAAATTCCTCCTCTAATGGCCACTGTGGGCAAATCCCTAACTATCACCCTATCTGACAGCCATAACCGAAAAGTTTGAAGCTTGGTTTTCTTCAGTTTTCTTCTTATTGAAGTCATGAACAGTGATTCTAATCACTGACTAAGCAAGATTCAAGTTCATTGCAAATCTAGAGGCTCAATACTTGAAGCTTCTTGTCCCAAAGGTGACTCTCAAACCCGTCATTCAACTGACTTCCGACATTAGCATTGCACTAAGCTTGGTTATTAGTGTTTTTAAACACTACTGATCAATCTAGTTGTCATTGCTTACTGCAAGCTGTAAGGAAAGTCTTTCCAACTCTTATAACTACTCTAACAAATGTACCAAATCTTACACTTGAAGGTATCATTCAGTCTTGTCTGGATGAGAGGAAAAGAAATCAAAAGAAAGAAAGCACTAGTTCAACATCTACCTCAATAACCCATGATCAACTCTTAGTCCATACTGTTTCTACTAAATGTTTCTTTTGCAATAAAAAGGAACATATTGCAAGCAACTGCTAAAAAAAATATCCCAACAAGAAGTGCAACAAATGCAAGCAAACAGGACATATTACCAGTAAATGTCCTAACTCCCTTGAAGCAGCAAAAGAATGGGAAGCCAACTACATCTCCAAAGCACTTGATGACCGCGTTTTTAGTATCTGATGTATCATCTTTCCATAAACATCGTTGTGGCCTACTTTTTAAAGACATCCCACTAATTGATTGAGGGGAACATTTCCATGATATGTAATCCAATGCCACCTTGGCATTGAGATGGGGGGGTAGAAGTATAGCATATGAACCCCATGTAAGCAAGGGTCCATGAGGGAAGGTGAGGTGTGAATGGACTAAAGGATAGGGTGTTGAGAAACCCTTCACCCGCAGTTTGCGTTTTTGTGTTTTGCGTTTAGGGTTTGCAGCCCCAAAAAGGGGCGCCATCCTAGACTGATTGTGCCTATTTATAGGCCACTCTCTCATTCATTCCTTACTATTGATTCATTCAATCCATCACCTCTTCTCTCCAGCCTCTCTGCTACCCTCACACCCCTTTAGAAGGACATTGCGGTTCGTGGTTCGTGGCTGTCTTCATCATCTTCCTTGTGCTACGGCACCCTTGTTCCCTTGTATCACATTCACTCCATGATTCAGAACTTCATCATTCCATTCATCAAAGTTTCTTCTCTCTTCTCTTCTCTTCTCCATGTTTTCCGAGTTCACTCCATGTTCCTCGCCGCAAACCCTACTGTCTCACTGGTAAGTCATCTTTTGCCATAGGGAAAACCCTAACCCTAGCTTCCAATGGCTATATAAACAGCCCTAAAGGTCACTCTCAATGTAGATGAGAGAGTGTACCAGTTGTACTTCTTGAGCAACCAAATAAGTAAGATCTTCTCGTACTTTGTGACCTCTCTTCTCCCTCTTGTGCAAACTCCTCTATGCTGAAACTCTAATATTCTAACGTTAACAAGTGCAATTTGAATCAATGCAGCCAACCTGCCTCACAAGATTCTTCCCTGAAGCAAGTAGAAGGTATAAAAAATATACTTTTACATAACCAATAGCTCAATACAAATTAATGCATTAGACAATCAATATTTCCCTGTGTACTGCGATACTAAATTCCCAATACTAGCACCATTCATATTCAAAGAGTGCTATGAAAATTGCTGACACTTGCAACGCAGTCCCCTTTAGGAATACAACCAAGAGGTTTGGTATCTGTACTTTAAATAGTGATATGATTTATAAAATGAAGCACCTCTGCAAAGGCAAGCATGATGATGCACACACCATGTGCTACTACAAGTGGAAGATACACAAGTAACCTATATCAGTGTCAGCAAACAAATGAGCCCAGAGCTTGAGAACCAACCAAGTGCAGGTACACTTCCTTCCCAGCACATGAGAACAGAAACAGCTATAGGAGCACAAATTTTCCTATCTTCACAAAACTGCAAGCACAAACTGTTTAGCCAGCTGCACCCAAATCAACAGCTCAACCATGCACTCACCATGCTCTTCATTTTTTGATAGACTTCATGTCACATTCATCAATATGTAAAAGTTAAGGCATAGCCCAAACCTGGCCGTGACAATCTTCTCCTTTCCATGGAAGAAGATTAGTTTCTGGAAAAGTTTTCAGGCTAAGAATACCCTAGAAATTTGCAAATACGTTCATCAACATTTGCAGTTTTCCATTGGTGTGACAATCATCAACACATTGCTCACTCCACTGGATGTTATTAATAAGCAATGCCATCCTATACAATTTTTGTCCTTGAGTTCTTAACTTCTGCAATTTACTACACAAAGTGCTCTGAAAAACCAGCAAGGGATTGACAGGATAATCTTGCCTTTAAAGATCATGGACTAGCAACTATGGGATGGGATGCTAGCCAAAAGAATACTGCAAGTGAAATAAATAGATGCACTTAGGCCTCAATGGTTATATAAGAACAACCTAGTGAGTGGCAAAGATGGCAGGACCCATGGACAGTGCTAATCGACTTCAGATTTGCAATATAAATATTGCATACCAAAGCCTTGACTAGTAATGGGGTCTCCACAATGAACTTGCTTCCAACTTTCAAGACTAGGATCATAATCTTTGTTGAAATTGAAATATGCCTTTCACAAGTCCCTTGGTCCAAACTCCATCAAGTGACAACCATACAAAAAGAATTATACACCATGATTTCACTTGTCTTGATGACGTTCATTGAATATCATGTTCGAGATTTGGTCATCCCCTAGATGGGCACAATCATTCTAGGGCAGATTTATGCATTTCCAGATCAGGTTGGACAAAATTATGCAGTCACCACGGATACTGCGGGCAGGTTGGGCAGAGTGCCACATGGCAAGGCAGCTTTTTCACTGCAGCAAATTACCATTATTTTATTATTTTTGTTGCAGTTGGGCTGTTCACTGCAGTCGGCCAGCATTTTACTGTCCCATCTGCATTATTTAATTGTTTTCCTTTGGCCTATTTATAGGCTGGCCTGCCCGGGGATCACACATCATTCGTTCTTGGTGTGTACAAGTGAGAGAGCTCCAACCGATACCTTCGACAGCCCATTGTACAGATCTGCTCCCTTTATTCAGCATTTGTTCACTACAGATTTCTGCATTCTACTCTCTCTCTCTCTCTCTCTCTCTCTCTCTCTCTCTCTCTCTCTCTCTCTGAAATCACAGAAATTGCTCTGATTTGACAGTACAAAGTACAAGTTGAGTGGCTTTGCACACAATGTGTGAGAGATGGATAATGTAGACAAATCCAAGCGTCAAACCGTGGAAAATGAATATCTGGGAGACGAGTCTGATCAAGAACTAACACAACCGTCCATGGAAGGAATGTTCAACACCCCTTCTAAGAACACACGGTACAAGACGTATGGCCATAGGGTCCGTGATTGGACCGTCTCCCCAACATCTGGCAGGCATGGAAAGACCTCACGCACTATGAATGAAAAGAAATACGAAGAAATTCATCTCATGATTCGCTCTGAACTACGAATTATGAGACAAGAATTGGAGAAAGAAATACGAGAGCAGATCAAAGCCGAACTGATGGTAAATCAGAGGGCAGAAATGCAAGACATGCACATAAAGATTAAGAATGACTTACAGGCACAAATGCTGTCCGAAATGCACACGCTGAAAACTGAAATGCTGAATGTTGTAGATGCCTACAAATCTGAAATCTTAGAACTGAGGGAAGAATTGAATACATTTAAGAAAAAAGAAATGAACGTGCAAGAATTACAAAAAGAGAAAGAGGCTTTGAAGGCATGTGAAAGGGAGGTTCATTCATGGGCAGAAGTGGCAAAGACAACACAGAAGCAGATAGAAGAAGCCAACCCATGGATTGAGGTAGTAAAAAAGAATAAGGGAACATCAATTAACAAAACTGAAGTAATGAATGCTACCTTGGAAGAAGAGGCTAGGAGACGGGCTAGGGTTTTACATGTACAGGTAGTAGGATGGGAGGAGAAGAGCAGCCCACAAGAAGATGCTAAGACACTTGTTGACAAAATTGGGGCTTCTGACATACCTATCGTCAGTGCTTGGAGAGTGGGGAAAGAGGACTCTAAGTCCAAGACTCTAATTCTTCACTTTGGAGACAGAGAGAAAAAAAAGGCCTTCCTCTCCACCAAGAGGAGAGCCCTCAAGGGTGAGAAGATTTATTTGGATGAGGATCTTACCCCAACACAAATAGCGCATCGCAGAGAACACATGCCAAAGGTATTGGAGGCTCGCAAAGAGGGAAAGTGGGCTGTTTATAGGGATGAACGAGTCATCACCACTGACAAAAGGACTTCATGATGGTATGAGGCCTATGAGACACTTCGGATGTCAATATGGAATTGTAATGGAGCCCTACGCTTGGATGCTGGTTACTTTGAAGATAGCTTCCAAAACATAGATATAGCAATGTACACAGAAACACACCAATGTAAAGGCAGCCGACTACCAGACGTGCGGGGATACAGGTGGGAAAGTGCATTTCGTCCAACAGCTAGAAAACCAGGAAGCACTAGGGGTTTTGGAGGTGTGGCCATACTATACCGGGAAGACCTCAAAGGGATAGTGCAAGTAATGAAAAGAGATGATGATGCACGATATTTATGGATTAGGATACATGCAGGAAGACCACGGGATATATTCATCGCAATATGCTACTTTCCTCCTGCAAATTCTACCTATGCCACACGAGATGGATCACCCTTTGATGTACTTTATGAGGATATCATGAGATATGCTAGCATTGGGGACATATTATTAGTAGGAGATTTCAATGCACGCACCGGAGATAGACAGAGTGACTTTTATATGCATGATAATGCCATGTTCAAAGAGATCGACATAGATGAAATAGGCCTACGCAAGAGAGCCCAGGATAAAGAAGTGAGTACCTATGGAACAAACCTATTGACTTTGGGAAGTGCACATAGACTAGCCATCTTTAATGGTCTACCACAACGGCCAAGATCTGACAATTTGACATGTTTGAATCACAAAGGAGGGGCAAATACTGTGAACTACTTGATAGGCTCACCAGCATTGATACCAGACATCCAAAACTTTAAGATATCTAAGAGACCAATTGGCATAGCAACAGATCATACTATTTTGACACTCTTGCTCTCTTGTGTACATATGAAACATGAAACACCATGCCTCCCTAAACATCCTAAGTACTACTTTACAGAAGACACCTCACACATCTACAGTGGTTCTTTGCAGACCAGTTTACATACATTGGACTTGAGTAGATCGTTGGAAGAATGTACAAGGGATTTAGCAGAGGCCATACATGGATCAGCCATGTATGCTTTCCCACACACCTTGCCCCGATGTAGACCCACACGATCTACTGCTCCCCAAAATAGCCAGTATGATGATGAGTGTAGAGTCACACGAGCTCGCCTACACAGGGAAGTGGAGCTAGGCACTCAAACACATCGCTAAGAAAAGGCGTTCTTCAAACGCCTTGTGCGGAAGAAGAAACGAGACTACTTAGCGAAAGCAGAAGCAGAGATATATCAGCTATTTTTGGGGCAGGATAGCAAAAGCGCATGGAAGATGTTCCATGAAAGACAACCCCCCATACAGATTACATCACCACATGCGTGGCTTGACTATGGGAGAGAGTTGTATAACCTGCCACGACAGCCACCTATGCAGCCCCCACAAGCTTGTAGGCCAACACAATGGTCATTCTTCACATGGAAAATGGTTAGGGATGCAATTTATAGATTACAAAATGGGAGGGCACTGGATGAAAATGGACTAGTAGCAGAACATCTCACATGCTTGTGACATATTAGCACCCATATTAGCACATATGTGAACGTTTCCCTATGAGTTGGTCAGACAATACTATAATCCCGCTATTTAAAAATGGTGATCCACTGATTCCTAGCAACTACAGGACTATCATGATCGGTCATACTTTGGCCAAGATATATGGATCTATATTGGAGCATGAACTCAGTGAGTGGGCTGAAATGCAAGGCAAGAGAGCACAAGGACAGGCAGGTTTCAGACGAGGATATACCACGCTGGACCATATTCTCACACTTAGAGCCATTATTGAGGAGGGTCGAACCCGAGACGAGGATTTATTGTTGCTTTGTAAACTTTCGCAAAGCTTTTGATACAGTGCCTCGTACACGCATCATGCAGAGATTGCAGGACATTGGAGTACCAGAGGGTATACGATGGGGTGTCTATGCATTGCACGAGGCAAGTCACACCTACATTACTATATGGAGCAGAGGTATGGGGTTGCAACTTGTACCACAGGCGTCTTAGCCCACTCACTGATCAGATTGGAATAGAGAGGGATTATTATGATGGTTGGGATAGCATGGAAAGGCCATTGATCATGATGATAGCACGCATGATTAGGAGTAAGCCCTCCACTCCACATCCCATTGTTAGAGCAGAGCTAGGGGCAACACCTATAGTTACCGAGGCACTCTTCAGGGCAGTGACCTTTTGGCACAGACTATGGAAACTTCCACGCCATAGATACTCTAGATTGGCACTAACCTCATCTAGACAGCTAGCAGCAGCTGAGGCGAGAAGAACTGTTGGTTTTCACGGATGACTATTTGGATGAGCCTACATGGTTTGGATATTGACTGTCTTCCACCTTTGGATTACAGCCTTAACTGCCCTACACTTTCTCTCAGCCGATCAGAGTTGAACCAGGTGATCAGAGCTGATATCTTGAGGATTGAGACAGCAAGGACATGGATCCACCACTCCCTCTAGGATCGAGGATGGAGTTCTACAGGAGTCATTTCTTGTGTCTCTCTGATGATGGTTTCACTATTCGGCCAACATATATGGACACTCATCTCTCCCATAGCGTACGGGTTGCTATCGGACAGATTCGCACCTCCTCACATAGGCTTCAGATGGAGACAAGTAGATGGACAAATACCCTAGCAAAGGATAGGACTTGCTAGCTCTGTGGTCGAAAGCTTGAGACGGAGGAGCACTACATATGCAGATGCACAGTATACTATGACATACGAGGACGGTATCACTGCCTCTTCCGTGATGGATTTGGACCCCTTCGTCACGTCATGGAGTACGAGGACCAGAGATGCCTAGGTCTTTTCCTCCTGGAGCTCGAGAGACGCCGACTCCGAGACAGGAGGCCAACTCACCCAAAGGGACACACACAGAGAGCAGTGACAGACTTCTTCTACAGGGCCGACCCTACTAACACTACCAACCTAGCAGAGACAAAGCCACCCCGCCAGACACCTTACATGCCACACCATGGTGTCACATTGGATAGAGCCACTTCCCTTCGTCGAGCACGACGACCCCGTCTACCAGGACCACATCCGAGGAGGCCACACCACAGTCGGATTAGAGCCATTATCACGAGACACTATAGATTCACCACCGTGCATATCAGTGAAGCAGCTAGGGACTGCATCATAGCTGAGATCATGTGCAGATCTTGAGATCAACTACAGCCCATAGTCCCCACCACACTTTTGTGCATGGTTCTATCAGATCTGGTTCTCCTTTCCTTTTCTTTTCTTTTCTCTCGATGGAATAACACTACACATGTTTCAACCCTAGTATAGTCCCATCATATAGTTATTTTCAATATTGTTTCATAAAATAGTTATTTTCAGTATTGTTTCATAGGCCACCCACTTATTTGTAATGTTATCTTTACCTTACTGATGAGATGACATTAGACATGGATGTACTCTGGATTTTGTCTCATAGGCCACATTGGCCTTATGTAAACATTGATATATCTTTCTTTCTTTCTTTCTTTCTATGTTCATTCTCTTTTCAGTCCGGACTCCGTTCATACGCTTATGCACTTAGTGCACTCCAACATGGTATCAAAGCAACGTAGAAGGGCTAATTGATCGTGGGCAAACCTGAAGAGGAGATTTCACACAATGAAAGGTTGTGTTTTCAACATTCGAGGGATAGTAGGAAGGTTGCGTATCAACACAAGACTGAGACAAGCAGAGAAGCGGGAGGAAGGAGCAAAGTTGCTGATTTTTTGCAGGTTTTTGCTGTTCGTGAAGGAGAAAAGGCTGCATTTTCAGCCTTTTACTACAGATCTTGAGTTTTCATTGCCTCCAACAGTTGAAACTAGTTCAGGACAAGCAAAGAAAGCCCTAGCAAGCTGCATTTTCGGAGTCAAAGAGGGCTGCCCTTGTTTTTATGCAAGTTATTCAGATGACAATGTCTTTAGAACTCAACGTGGAGTTTCCAGCTATTATGTACCATAAGGTCTTCGTGTTGCCAACAATTCCTCAAGATCAAAAACTTGATGGGGAGAATAATCACATATGGCGGGTAATGATGCTTACCATCTTGGAATCCTATGATTTAGCGACTTGTGACCAAGGCCATAGACTGTCCTATAGCCTTTGATTTATCCAAGCTTTCTTCTAGTGAGAAAGTTGAGTTGGTGAAGGTACATGCATATTGGGACAAGCCAAATGCCTATATCCAATCATTCCTCTCTCTCATGAACACCGGCCTAATAGCCCACATAGACAATTTGGCCATTGCTTGCGAGATATGGCTAGAATTAGATGAGTTGTACAATTGGATGACCATGATGAAGTGATGTGGGAGCATGTCAATAAGCTTTGGCAACTGCAAATGCGAGTACAAAACACAAGGAAGGCAATTACCTCAAAGGATATAACGATAACTCTTCTCTCACAATTACTGCCCCAATCTAGTGCATTTTACTCTACCTTGATTGCAGGGCAGACAGACACCCTCAAGTGAAAGGAGTTGGTTTCGATAGGAACAACTCAAAGGTTAGAATGCTCAAAAGGTGAAGTCTTGGTATGCCCTGATTTTTCTAGGGAATTCACCATTCAGTGTGATGCCAGTGGAAGAGGAATTGGTGCAGTCTTGCTGCAAGAACATGGGGTCATAGCTTTTGAGAGCCGAAAGCTGGCTAAAAATGAGAGGGTTATGAATGTCTATGATCAGGAAATGCTGGCCATCCTTCATGCCATCAAGAAATGGCACCAGCTACTTGTCACATTTGTGGTGAGACAAGTCACTAAAGGGAGGAGTGCCCCGACACAAACAAGGACACCTAGAAGGAGAAATCTACAAAGGACTCAGGAGTGGTGGATGCTCCTTCATCAACAACCTTCCTACATTTAGAGGTGATTGAGGATTCGATATTAGCGGCTTTTAATGCAGCGACAATGGCCCCACAACCTTATGAGTGGTTTGTGAACAAGGGCACTTCCTACCACATGACTCCTTTTAAAAATGATATTGCCTATATGTGTTATGTCCTTGGACATTTGGATGGTGTTAGTGGCACTAGTTACAATGGTCATGAAGTGACTTAGTGCGAATGCAATGTCAGAGCAATTTTATTTTTTTTTTTCCAACAAAGAGGGCACTTTAGGGTTAAGGCAACCAAGTCCTATTTATAGGACTCAAGACCCTATTGGACACATTCATTGTGTAATCACCACTCTTGGACTCTTGGCCCGTTGGGCGACACATCCATACACCAAGATGGTATGGGCTGGTGGTATGGGATGCCAACCCTTGGGATGTAGTTGTGACCAGGAGTGCTACTACCTCCCAAGCTCCAAGTGACTCATGAGCCTGATTGGCCCTATGGCTAGAAGGTGAGTCTAATGTCCACAACCCCTTTTATTTGTGGATATGGCTAGTGTCATGTCCCGTGTGCATGTTGGATCCTAAGGGAGCATTTCATTGGTATCAAAACGTCAACCTGCGATTGGACACGAGATCTACTGACATGCACAAAACCACTTTTGCTCACAAAACCGTGATGGTTCATGCCTAATAGGTACGCCTATATTTTCTTAAGGGTGGTTTGGGGCGTGGCTAGCACAAGGGATGTGCATAGGGGGCATGTGTTACAAGTGGCGGGTACAATGACAAGGTATGTTTCTTGTCCAGTACTCGTGCTTGGGTTTTGCGTTGGGGTGATGTTTGTGTGCAAGAAATTTTAATAGTTCTGATGATTGAAGTCTGGGAGCTGCCACTCCAAGACTATGGCAAACCATCATAGGAAGCTGAAATTTTGTAGTTGATTGGCAATGATTTTTGTCAATTTAAAATTGAATGTTAATGTTACCATTAATTTTAATATTAATGTAACATTAGATATTACTATCATCTTAACATTCAATGTTTACATGAATGTTACCATTAATTTGAATGTTAACATTGTGTTCAATGTGAAGACAAATTGTACTATCAATCTTATCTTCATGTCAAGGAGAGAGAATAACTTTATCAATCAAGGAGAGAGAAAGAGTGACAGAGTCTAACTTTTCTAGAGTCTTTGAAATTCTCGAACCAATTGGGGGGAGAGAACTATCAAACTAGTAGTGGAAAGAGAGAAAGATGTGGAGAAAGAAAGAGAGACGTTTGTTCATCTCTGTTGCGTAGAGATAGAGAGAAAGAAAGAGTATAATAACGTCTCTGAAAGGCCAATGTGACCTATTAGACCAAAGCAATACATATAATGATTGTGTGTTTCTCATCTGGAACGAGAAAAGATGGAAAACATACTTATAAGACTGAAAAGTGAAATAGTATCCTATAAAAAGAAAACATGTCGATGATCTAAAAGTAAAAGTAGAAAAACGAAACTCTCCATCAATGAGATGTCTGTCCTCTAGGGAGATGTATCTCCACATGGCTGAGGCATCTCGACAGATGTCTCCTCTAGTGCTCAATGATGACTCTAATTTGTCTGTGGTGTGGATATCCAGGCCTTCGTCTGGGTGGACATGGGCACCTAGACTGGCTGAGTGCCACTACCCTATCCAAAGGGACACCTACAGAAGATGAGGTCCAATGATGATGTACTCCTGTAGGCTGTGACAATAGTAGTGGTATGTGTCATACTCCCTCATGTAGCAATGAAAAAGTCAGTGACTGCTCTCTGTCTATGTGAGCCGAGCTATGGAGACCTCCTCCTCCATAGAATAGCTACTCTACACCTTTGTAGCTTCAAAAGGAAGAAACCCAAGCATCTTTGATCCTCAAATTGAATGATCAGTCTCAAGGGTCCAAAAACCCTCTCGAAACAAACAATGGTATTTGCCTCGCATATCATAATATACCGTGCATTGGCAAATATAGTATTCCTCTGTCTCTAGCTCTCTGTCACATAGTGGGCATATGCATTTCTCTATCCGTATGCCCTTCCATCTTCCTATCTCAATCCTCATGTGGTGGCATGAGGTGCGGATCTAACCAATAATTGTGCGCAATCCATGAAGTAGTTGTGTATCCATGTAACTTGGTTGAGTGATGAAACCATCCTCAAAAACCTGAAAAAAGTGGATCTGATAGTGTGCCATTCTTGTGCCATGGGGGGATAGGGATTGGATCTCAGTTAGTTTGCTTAGTCAATATTTTAATGCGCCTCACATGTTTCATTGGATTGCTTATCTCATGTGTTAAGGTATTTAAGGTGTACCTATAATTTTGGACTGACTTGTGGTCATGATTTTATTCTTGCAAGGATACACTAATTCTAATTGGGCGGGAGATCCTAACACCCGAAATTCACATGGCAGCTACCTTTACACCTTGGGCACGGCACCCATCTCTTGGGCCAGCCGTAAGCAAGAGATAGTGGCGGCTTCCACGGCTGAGGCAAAGCATCAGGATATTTTTGATGGCACTACAGAGACCGTCTATATGAAGAACTTGTTGGCTGCACTTCAGTTTCCTTGCGAGTCGCCTACAATTGTCTACTATGACAATCAGAATGCCATTGCCCTTACGTGCAATCTTATCATCTCCCCTCAGACACAACACATGGCGGTTCACTACCATTTCACCAAAGAGCATGTTGAGCTAGGCACCATTCGCCTAGAGTTTGTGCCATCATGATAGCAACAACTTTGCATATATTTTAACCAGGGCAATCAACTGGCCGCTTCTATAGTATCTTCTACCATGGATCGGCTTTGGTACACCCTACTCTACTTCTTCCAATTGACAGGGAGAAGGTGCCTTCCTCTTACTTCTCTTTCCAGTTTGAGAGGCGGCGGTTTTCTTCTCTTGATAGTGGTAGTGATGATGTTTACAACTTTTCACTATCAAATATTATTTATTATACATTTTGTATATTATGGACATTTGTAACTTCATCTACACTATCAAGATGACATAATTATAAAAGGGTGCTTGGATAAGTGAATAATTCCCCTGCGAGGGAACATCTTGTTATACACTAGCCGAATTTTGATTTTGATTTTGATTTGATTTTTGGATGCCCTTGCCATGTTACCCCCTCTGAGAAGATGCAACTAGAACTCCTCTATCGAGAACGTGTTATGAAATTGATCGAGCAACCATGCGTAATGCAACAGCTAACATTCAAAATCATAAAATATGGGCATCTGAGACTGTTAAATCACCTACTACACAAAATGAAAATATTTTCTTGGCAGCTTATTGAAAAACAGGTTAACTTGATCGTCAGAGCACTTAGGAGCCCCAATGGTTGAGAGCTCGACGAGGAGACGCCGATACTCAACCAACTTGACTTTCAAGTCATCCTTGTCTGTGATTTTAAAATTTTGGAGCTCATAATCCAAATTGATGTGATGGGTCCTATCTCGAACTACATAGCGGTCAATCAAGTGTCCCCAACACTCGGATGCTTAGGCGAAATGCTGAAGCTGAGAGTGAAACTCAGGCAATAAGCCCTCCATAAGCTCGACAATAGCAAAGGCATTACGAGTCTTCCATGACCAGACAACCTCATATAGAACAAGGGTAGGATCATGTTGGGGTTCCAACCCTTGCACTAAATCCCATAGGTTCTAAGAGTCTAAGACATACCTCCTCAAATTTGACTAAGTGGTGTAGTTTGACCCATTGAAATGAGTCTTGTCATTAAATGCATGCTTGGCGGATAAAAAACTAGAGAAATGAGGTGTCTGTGAAGATGGATAGATGGAATAAGATGGAGGATAAGATGGTGGTGATAGTGGTGGATAAGGAGGAGGGGATAAAGGTGGATAGACAAAAATAGACTGCTAATGTCCAATGAGTACTAATTGTTGCAGAGATATCAAAATGGACATAGATCCATATGATACCATAGTTGAGGGTGGAGGCACTTGGACACAATACCCTTGCAAATGTCAGCTCGGGCACTACAAAATGATCGGATGGTCTACTAAGTAATGCCATAGAGGCAAACTGTGATACCAAACGATCCACACTCGAGTATGTCTGGTATACACTCCCAAAGGGATAGCCCGAAAGTGTGTGCATGGGAGATCAAGCCTCTGTCACAAGTACACCATCCGAACGAATATGTAGAGGTAGTGTGTATGGGAGATGGAGCCTCTCTCACACATACATCACCCGAAAACGAATATGTAGAGGTCCTAAAGGCTTTGCCTAAATGTGTAGAACCTCCCTGTGTGGTGTATAGAGGTGGATGATGGGGTGCACTTAATGGAAGCGAAAAGGAAGGTGCAGCGGAAGATGAGGGAGGGATAGGAGGGAGCCCAACTGGATTTGTAATGGATGTTGTTGTGGGAAACATCATAGGTTTTTTTTGTCCATTGCATAGATATAAATGCACCTACTCCATATTGACCATGAGAAATAAAATCATTGGAAGGAGAAGGAAGGGTAGAAATACTTACAAGTTCTTCTTTTAGCTTCTTACTTAGTTTTGAGTTCATAAAGTAATACCTATCTTCCTCAATACTCACAAACCAAAGCTTTTTTCAAAGAGTCCCTTCTTGATGAGCATCTTCCGATCTAGCAGAAAATATAGAATCGATTGGCAAAGAATCTAAAATATTAGGGTTCATATCTGGCATTGGAGAAAAGAAATATTGTGGAAGTGATGTATAATCCAAGCCATGTTCCACTTGTGGATGGCCATGTCTGAAGTGGAGATTCCGAAGGTCCTACAAGATCATTAGTTCTGTGTACTGAATCTAAAGGAGAAAACTCAAGCTTACCTTCAACCTCTTGTTGAGCCCTATGCACAAGGATGAGATCCTCAACAATAGAAATTTGATATAGTTTGTGAACTCCGTGGTAGTCCGATGGTTCTCCGCCCATATCAGATCAAGCACTAGCAAGCTCAAAGGCCCACACCTGATCATTTCTTTCCATGTTTGGCTGTGGAGATTGAAGCAGTATTATGAATGTGTTCGAAGTCATTTGACCTTCTATTGTTTCTGCTTTTGCAAATGAGCTTTTCGATCAAAGGCCAAGGTTTCTCAAAGAGTGCCTAGCTCTAATACAATGTGAAGAAATGCTCTAAAGGCAAAGAACACAAAACCAATTATACAACAAAGCACAAACTGATAAACTCAAAACACGGTTAGAGTTAGCGTTAGGATAACACAGAGACACTGAACACAATGAATAATAAAGTGAATGAATAATGAGCATATAGTGCTCATGCAACAAACATGATATGCAATGAATATTGAACCTCGAACTCTCGTATCTCTAGGATCAAGGCAAAGGTTATGAGCTATAGAGTGTGTCGTACTCTAAACGGATCCCAAATCACAATAAAGGTAGCCTTCGAGTGTCGAATACCAACAAACGCAGCCAAGGAGGGCTGGATCTAATGCAGACGACAATGCACGAGAGAGAAAGACTAAAAAAGCAAGTACCTAAGGAGAGAGAAAATCTGCACAACATTTGTTAGGTGCAAATGCAGCAGACAATGTTGAGAGAATGCCAAGGCGGCAACCAAAGACCCAAAACGCAGCATTCAAAGGAGAGAAGATCATGGCGACAACTACTACTTGTAGGTGACATCACCCAACTGTAGGCAACAGCTTGTGAAACCTGGCGACAACTACAAACACGTGAGGAAGGTTGGGATCAAGTATCAGATGGTAGCAGATGGCTCATGGAAGCTGTGACCACAATATCCTTTGTGAACGAGCTGTAGGCCGCAAAGATACGGCTCCTGAAACATGCAAAAACGAGATTAAGGGAGAGTGGTGGACGACATGCATATTTATAGAAAGTTTGGGTCACCCAAATTAGGGTTTTACATGTGGGACACTATAACTCTCTAGGATCACATTTCTTTCCATATGCTCCCACCCGTCATAATATTCCTTCTTTGGTCCGTCTTGGTCTCCCAAAGGCTGTCTCCTCGTGTGGAGTTGCCTGATATAGGAGTGTGGGTGTAACCAGGGTGTCAAAAGGCCATAGTTTGGTGCGTCATTCATGAAACTGTTTGTGAGCACATTGCCTCTCCAATGCATCTAAGGTTGTATATGCTTTTGTTAAACGAGCCTATGATGTCTCTCTCCAAGAGAACTATGGTCCCTTCAATCTAACCCCCGAATAAACATACCGCCTGACCGTCTCCACTAACTCTCCATCAAAAGTAAATTGGTGCTCAACTCTCGTCACCCAAGTAGCTGAAGTGTTAAATACCATAACTTTAGTTTTTCTGAGGTTCACCTTAAGGTCTCTATCCCTGCAAAAAGCTGATAATGCATCCAAGTGTCTATTTAGTCCCTCGAGTGAGTCAAATACAAGTACAATATCATCTACTAAAAGCAATAATGGTATCAACACTCCATCTAGGCTGGCTCTAGCCCCACTAGTTGTGTCCACATATTCTAAAATTTCATCTATGTACAACCCAAATAGTCTTGGTGAAAGTGGGCAGCCTTGTTTCACCCCAATGGTACTATTGACTATATCTGAGATGCCCTCAAGTGTCCGTACTCTACCTGTCATTGTCTCATTTGAGGCATAGATACTCCATTGTATCTCTATGGGCACATCAATGTCTTGCATTCTTTTCATAAGTCTAGCGCGTGGCACTATGTCAAAGGCCTTGCAAAAGTCCACAAAACAGCAATAGATCTTTTTCTTGAATGCCTTGCCTACTTCCATGATTGTACTCAATGTAAAGATATGGTCTAGAGTTGTATATCCCCTCCTAAAGCCAGCCTAGCCTTTTGATCTCAAGCCATGTATCTTGGCCCATTCACTCAATGCTTGTTCCACAATAGAGCCATATATTTTGGCCAATATGTGTCCAATCATGATGGTTCGATAGTTACTAAGTAGCACGGTGTCTCCACTCTTAAAGAGCGGCACAATAGTATGGTCTGCAGACCAATTGGTTGGAAATCCCTCACAAACTGCCCTATTAAAGATGAGAGCCAGTGTTGATGCCAAGATATCTCAGGCATCTATGAAGTGTTCTACTACTAAACCGTCATGATCTTGGGCTTTTCTATTTTTCAGTTTCCATATGGCCTTCCTCACTTTTTTTCAGTGTAAAATCTGCAATTTGGTAGTTTTAGGGTTGAGGGGAGTGGCATAGGCTCTCAGCCATGAACATCATAATGTGTGCAAGCATATTCATGCCAATCATCCAGTCTAATAATTTGTGTAGGTGGTTGACTCCCATGCATCCATTTCATGCTCTCTTGTTGTCTTCCCAAGATTTCTAAGAGTGAAGCAATGCGGAAGGGAATGACCAAGACAAAGAGTGAACAGAGAGGGGAGAGAGAGAGAGAGAGAGAGAGAGAGAGAGACGGTGAAACACAAAAAATCTGCAATGAAGAATGTTGTATAAGGACACAGAAATATATACGGGTGCAAAGAGAATATCTGCATATGTCTCCACCTCGAAGATCTCAGTCTCCGTCAACCCCAAGGGCAGTCTCCACGGTCTGTAGCTTAAAACCTCTGAAAACAACTGACTGAGGCTGTTGAAAACAAAGCCTATAAATAGGCTCGAAAAATCGCCCCAAATAATGCAAGTCAATTGCATTACATGCAGCCAACCGACCTGCTGCAGTCCGACTCCCTACCACATGGCGCCTACGACTGGCCGACCTACCTGCAACGTGGCATCCTGCCTATCCGGGAGATGTCACTCTCTAAAGGCTGTTGGATCACCACAATATCCGGCAAACCTCGAACAAGCTGTCCTTTTGACACCTTTCGAAGGTAATCATAACTAAGGTGGCCAAACCGAGAATAACAAAGCTTGGACTGTGTGTGTACAATAAGAAGAAAAGAAGTCAAGGCAGAAGAAGGCCACAACTTGTAGACTCCATTCCCCTCATAACCTGAAGAAAGAACCTGTCTCGATTCTCGATCAAGAAGCCAAAAAGAATCCACATCAAATTTGACCAAAAGACCGAGGGCACAAATCTTGTGCACCGAAAGTAGATGGTATCCCAAAGCCGGTACATAAAGTACCTCTGATGTATGGGCACCACCACGTCCATCTGGAATAAGATGCATGTTGCCCCGTCCCTGTGTAGAAATAGACAAACTGTCACCAATGAGAGTTTGGCCATGCAAAGGCCGCAAATGAGCAACACCCGCTGAAGAAGGAGTCATGTGCCGGGAGGCACCACTATCAACAATCCACTCCCGAGTGTATGGGGCCGTCAATGCAGCATCAGAAGCTGTCAAGGTCGAATCTTCAACCACCTCCAAGTGAAAGAAAGCAATTGATGAGGGAGCAGCCACCGCTCTGGAATCCTTTAAAGATTTCTCCTTCCTCTCCTTTTCCTTCTTCTCCTTGTCGCAACAATCCTTCTTCCAGTTACCTATTTTGACACAAATGTGACAAGTAGACTCCTTGTCTTTATCCTTCTTAGATTTGTCCTCCTCCTCCTTTTGGTCATTCCCCTTCTTCTAAGAGGATTGACCAACCAAGACCTCAGATTTCAAAGCATTGGTACCTTTCAGTCGCTCCTCTTGGTCCAAGACCATAGGAACTAACTCTGTTAGCAGAGTATTTGTCAGCTCATGTGTGAGTCTGAGCTTGATCTGGGCTGGGCATTTTTTATTAGGTATTTTAGGTATTTTTCTGGTGTGGCATTTTATGCCAGTGGAGCATTTTTATGCACCAGTCGGCCAGCATTAAATGCTGTCCAACCAGCATTATTGCTCCCCACTTTTTCAGCCTATTTATACTCAGTGGCTCCTCCTCAGTCAGTCACTTCATCTTCACCATCTGCAGACTCTGTGGAGAGAGGAGCCAGTGCCAGTGCCAGTGCCCACGCAGCCAGTGACTCACTGTTGTATGCGACTGTCTCGTGTTCAGATATATGGATTCCATTTCCCGTGCATACATCTGAGTTCTCATCTGTATCGTGTTCTTTTCTTTTCTCTTTTTGTCTTGTGTTTCAGCAGTTTATTTCAGCACATGTTTATGCTTCCACCGCTGCTCCACTTCTGACATGGTATCAGTTTTCAGGATTTGTGTTTCTGCTGTGTTTTCTTGCTGATTTCAGGACTGTTTTGTACCCCTGCTGATCAAACGACTGCTGTCGCAGCCAGACGACCTGTTTTGGGGCTGTTTTCAGCCTGCGTTTTTTGCAGTTTTGCCATCGCCTGCTGCCTACGCACCCTCTGCTGCCTGCGTTTTTCATCTGCAGCTGCTGGCGACAGTTTTCTACCTGTTTTTCTCCAGTTTACAGCCTGCGTTTTGCTGATTCAGCATCTCTCGTGGCTGGGTGACTGTTACTTCAGGCCGTTTTTGCTGTTTTCGGCAGTTTTTGACTGATTTTTTGACTTTCTGCAGCAGATTTTGTCTTCTATTGATCAGATTTTGGGTTATATTGCATGTGAACTCTCATTTTCTGCAGTCTGTGCTTGTGTTTTGGCTGTGTTTCCTCTCTAAATTCCATCTCTTCTCTACTTCTCTTCTTATCCTCTCCATATGGCTCCTCCGTGCACTTCCACTGATGCTAAGTTACATATGACCTCGATGCTTCTTGAGCATGAGACATCCTTGAGATTACAGGGGCGGCTTCCGGCACATTATGGAGACGAGGCTTATATAGCTTCAGAGAGGGGTGACGGGAAGAAGAAGTCGAAGGCCCAGTGTTACCACTGTGGCAAGAAGGGACATTTGCGGAAGGACTGCAAGAAGTTAGCGGCTTCCAGGAAGAAGGAGCAGAAGACGAAGCGGGATGTTGACTCTACCGATGAGTCCTCTTCTTCATCAGACTCCGACTCAGATCCTCCGACCAAGGTGAAGTCCAAGGCGCAGAAGGGATCCTCTTCTTCGGATCGCGGGAAGGGCTTGGTGGCCCCTTCCTCGGTTGCTTTCTAGTGGTGGTGATGAGGTCATCCCTCACGACTCTCTTGTGCCAGAGAGGGAGTGTGAGCGGGTGTTCAGATGGGGCAGCCGGGCCTCATCTATACTTTTATACAGGTGCACAGGTTCCAGAGAGGGACGTTCCTGACGCATCGACTTCAGTCTGGCGGAATCAAATCCTGGAGCTGGGATTGACATCCAGGTTCATGCTGAGCTAGTTATCTGACAGAGAGCAGGAGGCTTTCGTCTGGAGCTCACATGAGGGGACACTTTGGCGGTCTGGCCAAAGGCGGAGAATCCATGGTCACATATGTTCAGCGGCATGTTTGACAGGATGGTCTTGTATGCTACTGCGAGACATTGGTGATGGACACAGTGACATGCTATGATCTTCTCTATTTTCAAGTGTTTGGTACGATCGACATCGACATCAGGTTCTCTCCGAGGCACCTTGGTGGTGGCTTGATCACCCACTGCTTGGGTATCCATGGTTCTACTTGGTGGTTCTATGTTGTATAGTTTATGATCCCTTTTCATTGTACTATTGTATTGTATCAGATCACCCATGATCTGAGAGAGGGTGTTAGCAGAGTATTTGTCAGCTCATGTGTGAGTCTGAGCTTGATCTGGGCTGGGCATTTTTTATTAGGTATTTTAGGTATTTTTCTGGTGTGGCATTTTATGCCAGTGGAGCATTTTTATGCACCAGTCGGCCAGCATTAAATGCTGTCCGACCAGCATTATTGCTCCCCACTTTTTCAGCCTATTTATACTCAGTGGCTTCTCCTCAGTCAGTCACTTCATCTTCACCATCTGCAGACTCTGTGGAGAGAGGAGCCAGTGCCAGTGCCAGTGCCCACGCAGCCAGTGACTCACTGTTGTATGCGACTGTCTCGTGTTCAGATATATGGATTCCATTTCCCGTGCATACATCTGAGTTCTCATCTGTATCATGTTCTTTTCTTCTCTTTTTGTCTTGTGTTTCAGCAGTTTATTTCAGCACATGTTTATGCTTCCACCGCTGCTCCACTTCTGACAAACTCGTCCCACCGAAGAGTCTCAAATTTCCCTAAAGCAATCAAGGCATAATAAAAACGACTCGAGGGGCAGTAACTATGAAAAAAGAGTTATCGCCGAGTCTTCAGAAGTGATCACCTTCCCTACGTTTTGAAACTGCATTTGAGGCTGCCTCAGCTTGTTGATATACTCATGCATAGAAGATGACTTGTTGACACTCATGGTCCGCATTTGCACTTCCGAAAAAACTCGCTTCATGACGGTCATCCGATTGTACATCTAATCAAGCTCTAGTCACATCTTCCAGGCCACCGTCAAATGCTCAATATGAGAGATAACAGTTGTAGCACATGAGAGAAATAAAAACAAGCGAATGCAAGCATTGAGCTTGTCTCAATGTGCCTGAGCCTTTCCCAACTCCACCCGATGAATAGCCTTCGTAAGACTCCAAGAGGCAAGCATCATAACCCCCTAGATGTGGTAATTCTCACCATCGAGCTTTTGATTTGATGGAAGAGAAGGTAAGACAAGCACCTTCCAGTCCATGATCGCCTGAAACTCCGTCTCGGCCTCAAAAGACATCTTCACCTACAATGCCTGCACAAAACACAAAGAGCAACCCCCTCTAACTATGAAAAAACAGCCTCCTACGGCTATGGTTTGCTTATTCCGCTCCTCCTTTACCCACCGGAGGCGATGAAAAGGTAAAATCTGCACTTGAAGGCCCAAAACGCAACCTTCCTCCTCCTCTAACAGCAAAAACCAGCAGCAGCTTCAGCAAATCTTCTCCTTTCTCACACGCCCACGCTCACCTCAGCCTTGTTTTGATGCACACCCCACCTGCTCGCACTTGAACGCTGAAAACGCAACCTTGTGTTGCGCTGAAATCTCCTCTTCAAATGGGTTCAGTCCTTCAATGCTCTGATACCATGTCAAAGTGAAGCAATGCGGAAGCAAATGACCAAGTCAAAGAGTGAACAGAGAGAGAAGAGAGAGAGAGAGAAAGAGACAGTGAAATGCAAAAAATCTGCAGTGAAGAATGTTGTATAAGCATGCAGAAATATACACGTGTCGAGAGAATATTTGCATACGTCTTCACCTTGAAGATCTCAGTCTCCGTTGGCCCCAAGGGCAATCTCCATTGTCTGCAGCCTGAAATCTATGAAAATGATTGACTAAGGCTGCTGAAAACAAATCCTATAAATAGGCTAGAAAAAATGCCCCAAATAATGCAGGTCGGCTGCATTAAATGCAGCCGATTGCTGGCTGACCTCCTGTAGTCCGACTGCCTACCACATGGCACCTACGACTGGCCAACCTGCTTGTCACGTGGCATCCTACCTGTCTGGGAGATGTCACTCTCTAACAAGAACATGGAATACATTTTTGTTTCTAGTCTACTCAAGTATTCCCACTTCTCTTTGCGTACATCTCAATTCATCTTTAACAAAGAGAGAGAAATAAAGCTGTCCGAAGTTGTCCGTCAGTTCGAGAAGCCTAACAGAATGGGAAAAGACGGCCATAAGTAAGGACGACGTAGTAGAACAGGCGAGGACAATCATGGTTTTGGTGGGTGGACAAATTGCCGATTGACCACGCAATGGGCAAGTTGACCTCTCATGGTCACGTCAGCATCCGCGAACTATATCGACTATTTAAAAAGGGGAAAGGGAGGGGGGTTTGACTTGTGTCCTAATGTGGAAGGTAAGCTGTGTACAATTCATTGGTGGCCAAATATTTTAATGCCACAATTCAACCTTTTTTTTGGGAAATAAAGAGAGGGAAGCTTTGTTATAATTTTCTCCTTCTTCTTTTCTTTTCAAAAACACTCTTTCTTTTAGCCTTTGAATCAGAATTACCGCATACGGCACATAATGATGCTTGCCATCTTGAAGTCTTATGATTTGGCAGAGCTTTTTGGATTCTTGATCATGGATCAAGATAGGTACTTACTCCCAGTTATGAGAAGAATGGAGTCTATAAGCTATGGTCTCCTTCTGCCTTGACCTCTCTTCTTCTTACCTCTCAAACATAGTCCGAGCTTTGGCATGCTCAATTTGGCCACCTAAATTATGATTACCCTTGGAAGGCGTTTAGGGGACAGCTTGTTCGAGGTATGCAGGACATTGTGGTGAGCCAATAGCATGTGTATCTTGCATTCGTGAAAAATAGCACCGTCATGCCATTCCTAGCAAGACTTCAAGGCAGTCTTCAACACCCTTGGAGCTTGTTTCTACAGATTTGTTTCGACCTATGAGGACGGAGTCTCTTAAGGGAAGCTTGTATTTCATGCTGATTATGGATGATTTTAGCAAGATGACATGGGCTCATTGTTTACAGCTGAAGTCAAAGGCTTTCTCCCATTTCAAGGATTGGTTACTGTTTGAAGAGAACCGATCAAGCCAAAAACTAAAGATAATACGATCAGATAAGGGTGGAGACTTTGTTTCTAATGAGCTTGCTACCTTTTGTGCAAATTGTGGTATCCACCAAGAGTTTGCAAACACCAACACACCTCAAGAAAATGGCATATTGGAGCGGAAGAACAAAAGTGTGATTGAGATGGCTCACACCATGATGGAGCATAGACAAACACCTCAGTGTCTTTGGCCCGAGGCTGTGGCTACTACAATTCACATCCTTAATCGATCCCCTACTTCAGTCGTTGTTGGTATAACACCCTATGAGGCACATTTTGGATCTAAGCCTAATGTTTCTTATTTCACGGTTTTTGGGTGTGACGCCTATGTCCGCATCCCGGAGACAGCATGATAAATTTGAAGCGGCTTCTCGAAGATAGGGGTTAGTGGGCTACAGCTCGCGCTCCCAAGGTTACCGGTTGTATAATCCCGTTAAGTGATGTCTACACAAGTCATGATGTTTGGTTCATAGAGGTTCCAGTCTCAAAGGGGGGTGAGAAGCACCTTCTGCTTGGAGATCCCGAAGATGGTTGGGCACCAACGATTGTAACTTTGGAGCCTACGCCTCATGGAGATGCTTCCTCTTTAGATGAGGATACGACTTCCCTACCAACTTCCCCGACTGAGCCACCACCCCCCCACTGGATATTCCAGAGACTTCAACAGATGGTGTGCGCCAAGGAGAGATCCAACAACCTCCTCGTTGAGCACGAGATGCACTATGGACATGCCTCTACCTTTAATCAATGAGAACACAAGCAAATGTATTTTTCAATACACGTCGCATTTGCCCAAGTTCAGTCTCCAGCTTATGAGAGCTTAAATGCACTCTATGAGATCAATTGTCTTTTTCTTCAACAGCTGTATGGAACACTGTCTGTTCCACATAAATCAATACCGTGTTAACTTCATGATGTTAAAACTGCCAAGTTTGATCACCTGTTCTCCACCATGTTCTTCTGTATGTTTGAAAAAGTCATGCATTCCTCATATGACATAGTCATGCATTATGACATCCACCTATTCTTGCTTCCTCATATGACATAGTCATGCATTATTTCAATTACAAATGGAGACTCCTGTGACTGTTACTTTAAACCAAAAAGTCTCAAGACTATCATTGCAACCCCTTTTCTATTCTTGGAACTAGCATTCACCATTGTGGGCAAGATTCTGATCACATGACTTGCCATTTTGAACTAGATAACTGCACTCACAAGCTAGTCAGTCTTCAAGTCCATACACAAATATACTAAGGAGTGTTGGAGATAATAGGCATCTTTGCTTTACACCAATGTTACTCGTTTACTTGGATACCATCAAGTGAAAAAAAGAGCTATGCAAACACACTCTCCATAAATAGCCTTGAATCCTATTGCAGCTCATAGGGCATATTATGTTTCAGCCTATTTTTGAGCTATGCATCAAATGCCATGGAACAATATTAAAAGCCTCTTAAAATTTGCAAAACAATAACTAGTGTTTCAACCACAGCCTCAATACCTTCTACCACTTCGCATAAAGTGATCAACTAATCAACTTGTGGAGGACAGTTGGAGGCAAAAAGTAAAGTTGCAAAAGTGCACTGCATCTCAGACACAATGAATGCACCCACCCTGTCGTCCTGTTCCCCAAAGAAAAACATCTATCGGAAGCTAAGGCTCAGTTCAAACGAGCGGCGGCAGAGATATCTCAAAGGGGCATACTTTTGACATGGCATCCCACAAATGGCTGAGACTTCCCTCCTCTTTCCGCCGGACCCACCCTCTTTCTACCGACCCCTCCCCCTCGGAAGAGCCTTGGCACTAACAAAAAACCTATTTACCTTCTTGTAATACACTGTGCCTCCGGCTTCACTGTTCACACAAAGGAGGCAGAAGGTTGGTCATGTTTTGCAGTGCTGCTGCCTCCATCTGAACCCAGCCTAATGCTCTCTAGTTCCACGTCAGTGTGCTCTATGACTCTTCGATGTGAGTAACCCAGCTGAAAGGATGCTCAGACACCAAAAATTGTCATGAAAAGTGCAATCACACAAAATTTGCAATTCGCAAGACTTCCTAGAATGCCTCATTATGCAGCTCTATGAGCAGCAGGGTCGCACCATTAGTGTTGCCATGGTCACAATTTAAGGGGTGTTAGCTACTATACAACATAGATAATTGCAATCATGATACTTGAAGAATCTGATAAATCACAATAACCATTTGCAAAAACGAAACAACTTAATAGGCACCTGCAGAGCTTGCAGAAAGACTCCCACGAGAGGAAGCTGTGTGTTCTCCTTGGCGCTGACAATGACAGGTAAGTGTGCGTAAAACACGAAGAGAGGCTCGAGGAACGAGATGTGATTGGACACTATAATTGGTGCCACCTCTCGCGGCGCACAGGAGCCCTTGACAGGAATCCAATAGTACCCGAAGACAAAGAACATGATGGCCCGGACGCCGATGCGGACAGGCCAGAGCAGCGACCTGCGCAATGGGGGGAAGGGCCTGTAGAGCGGGTCGACAACGCCAACGAGGGCCAATTTGACAGAGAGGTACCCGACGAGGATGAGGACGAGGAGGACGATGACGCGCAGGAGGAAGAGGGGCAGCATCAGCACCATGAAGGCGATGCGGAGGGGCGACAGGGAGCGGGGGTCATCGAAGGGGTTGATGCGGGGAGCGGGGCCGATGGAGGGGCTGCGGAGCAGGTGGGAGATCCTCTGGGAAGGGGTGTGCTGCGTGGGTGCACCACCACCATCATGGTGATCATCACCAGGTGTTGCGGATGGAGGACCGGCGTTGGGTTCCGTGGCAAGTGGGGTTGTGCTGAGGTTTGAAGGCAAGGCATCTGCAAGGGCGTTGGCAGCCATGGCAGGGGGGTGTGACAGGGCTCGGAACCTCTCCTCTCGTGGTGTGTGCCGCCGCCACTGCCTCTCTCTCTCTCTCTGTGTTGGATTTCCTTCCGCTCGCCTTTTCGACGGAGCATCTATTCCTTCCTGATTGCGTGCCTCTTGATTGAAATCAAGTCTCCCGCCACGTGTCCTCCACCTCTTCGCGCCACGTCGGCTTGAAAAAGTTCCCATCGTCGGTACGTTGCAGGAATGTCAAACATTCCAAGCATTTTAGTGTTCCTGAAAGTTCCCGAGGAGCGTACTGCCACGCACCAAAAAGATGCAGCCTCTGCAATGGCCTAAATTTGACGGCTGTTTTTCTTGTCACGGGCAGTGTTGAGGAAAAACATTTGTTACAACCAATATAAAAACCTTTGGATGTGTGGACTTGTAATTTTTTTTAGATCTTTTAAATTTATAAATTTATTGACTAAAATAGATTTGCTTTCGAATATGGTCCCTCATAGCCAACATCATTTCCCTTCTTAAAATTAGATTTACATACGATCCATACTCATTTGATGTTGGCATATTTGGAGTACAAGGCTCCCTTTGCAACCTGCATAACTGCATATATTTTTCCAATGGTATGTCCTCACACACACACACACGAAAATATACCAGTTTCATACATGATATGATCCGCTTTTGTTCACTATGAACTGTGGTATCTAATCCATGGTCCATAGGTCCTTTGCCATCACTTCCAATCTTTGCCTTGGCATTACAAGCACATACTGCACTAATGTGATCAGAGGTCTTAGCATAATCATTCAATGCTGACAATTGGATGCTTTGAGAGACTCCTTGTATATAGGTATTTACTTTGCTGGCATCTTGACACCATTGGCATTTCACTATTTCCTCATTACACAGAGTTTTACATGTGTATGCCCATGGATGCAAAAGAGTCCATTGATGTCGCCACTTTTGTTTCACCTTTTTAATAGAAGCATAAACATTGGAAGAACTCTTTGTTGTATTTCCCACATCACATTTATATTTTCTATATCATTTTGCTGAAGTCATTCCCTCTTGCATTCTAGAAGCATTTGCATTTAGTGCTGACATCTAACCCATAGTTTCATTGGCATCTCCTGATACCAAAACCCTTGGCCTTTCCCAAGCACTTTGGCTGGTGCGCAGATCGGATGCTGTACGCTCGCGTAGTGAATGCCGGAAGGTCCCCAAGAACAAAAGAACTCTACTTTTTGCACAAAACTCAAGGTAAAAAGCATGAACGACATGAACAAGAGACCAATTGGGTGCAATCTCCCCCCATGCCTTGTGTGAGCGCTCCACAAAGCATGTATTTTTTGTATTATTCACCTTCAAGCTCAAATAATAGCCCAAATTACAAAATAGCAAGCTTTTAGCTTTTGAGTTTGCTTTAGCACAAAATAGAAATAAAGCTAGTGGCGGTGCCCAAAGAGTCTGGCATACCCAATACAATGTCCAAGTACAAATAACATAATCGTGCGCCCATGCGCATACAAAATAATAAATAAATATCCAATACCTCAATAAATAGGCGTGACAAAATATAGGCGCCATGCCTAAGGTATGTGCCCATCAAAATATAAATGATAAATCGAATACTCGCTATCCTCCAATGCTTTCCTCCGCCACTGCTGATATCTCTACACATCAACTGAAGCATTCACAATCGTTAGTAAAATAATACAATTAAACCGACAAAAGTGAATACTTAGCAGTCTTCAGCTACATAAATAAATCAACTGGTTAGAAATCAATCCTAACCTTAATTTATTACGAGTGCGCACTCTAAACTCATAAATATTTATTAATTTAATATGCATTTTGCGGAATCACCCGCTATGGAATCACCCATGTACACATTAAATTAATGAAACGCTCGAAAAGGATAGGTGTCCCCATCAACTTCTCGCACAAAGAATCCACTTTGTGTATGAGCCCCGGTCAACAAAGTTTACGGAATCCACTGTAAAACCTCACGGAATCCACCGTGGCACGGAATCCACCATGAAATTTGCCTCCTGGCATCATTGGCCTCTCGATAGAAAACACGCTATAGAAGGATAAGCCTTTCTTTTCCTCACCGAAGCCTTTTGAGATTTGGATGGATTCATGGTCAAGCTATCTACAATACATAGAAAGATAACATAAAGTAATGTACTTTGTGTTATGATTATAATAAACGTGCTTTTGAAAGGTTGTTAAGTGAAACAACAAAATAAGGTTGTCAATGTGTACCTGAAAGCTAATAGCTCAAGTTGATATACGTTGGTGAATTGGAGAGAGATTTCTAAGTCCCAAGCCTCCCACTAAATCTCCAATAATATCTATTGTCACGCAATAACTATCAAGGTTGCTTACATCCATCAAAGATTGAATCATAATGCATATTATACTTTGAGTATAGCATTATGTTTCAAGTATTGCATATTAAGCACCATTGGCAGATTGAATCATAATGCATATTATACTTTGAGTATAACATTGTGTTTCAAGTATTGCATGCTAAGCACCATTAATAGGATGCACAAAATTATAATCAAGGTAACCACTTGGTTGCATTCCAATCTATTGCAAAGAGCCAATAGATTATAGGCCCAAAGGCACATCACACATACTTTATTCATGCACCTACTTTTGTACTTGTTAAGTATTGTTGGCATGAATCTTCCTTTTTGGTTTAGCTTCATGTCATCCATTCTTTGTATACTTTTTAGAGTAGGAAAATTAGTGTGCATGTTTACATATGGTTCAAAAGTCCAAAAGAAGTCATCTTAAATGGGTTAAAGGCTAATATTTCCCACCAGAGACTCTCTTTGGAAAAGATGAAACAAAGTTTTAGATGACATGCATGCACCAATCACTTAGGTTGGCTAAGATATTGCTCCTAAGGACACATGTATGAAGTCACAAGGAGAATCCTAAAACAAATCCTCAATGAAAGGGATGGTTTCTATCTCTTTTACTACTTTTAAGTTGATTAAAGGAACCTACAAGGTGACAACTCTTTTGTTTATTTTCAAATGTATTAAAAGAAGTTGCAACATGCTAATTAACTAGATAAATTTCCCCTTAAATACAAGCTAGACTCCCCTAACCATCTTTATAGCATGCCCTTATTGGCACTACTAACAAAGGAGACCTTATGAGAATAACTACTCTGCATATTATTCCTTACTTCAAAGATGAGCTTGAAAATTCATTGCCTTTTACATTTGACTTTTTTTAATGCATTAGGTTAAAACTTGGTTTTAGGTCATACTTGAGGCTCTAAAAGACTCACATTTCTTCAAAATTTAACAAGTAACAAAGCCTCACCCTCTCATCTTCTTAAATCTTCTTAAATCATTCAATTAATAGAACAAAAAAAGCCATTGTATCACTAGTAATAGCATGGGCCTTGTAGGTACCTGTTTGGTTGAACAAGCCTCCTCTCGACTCTTGCTACCAGTCAATGGACTCTCGAGCCTTCGTCTAATATAGTCATCTCAGTCCGGTGCTCAATAGGCTTGCTGCTTCATCTCCCTCGCCCTCCATTGAGTTATGAGAGGCCCACAACTGCTGCCCTATTAGTGAATTGGGTAGTGGGTTGCCTTCCTTATACTGCTTTGACGAGTCACTAATGACTATGCCTCACCCACTCTCATTGGGTTGTGATTCCAGACTCTGGCTTCGTAACTTGTATCTAGCCTGTAGCTACAGCCCTGAGCCTACCACCTAATAGCCAGGTGGCTCGACCTCGCACCAAATAGAATCCAAATGCCTCATGAGTCATTGGGGACCGCAGTGGTAGGCCTGTAGTCGCCCAAAGCTAAGCAACTCAAAACTTGGCTAGACTTGGTACTCTAGCCCTTGACTCCCGAGCCATGTTCGTAATTGCCCAATGTTGTTTAGTGCCTCGCGAGTTGCAGCCTCAAGCTTGGACCTGCTTAAGCCTTATGGTTCAGCTACCTAGTTCAAGTACATTGTACCACTGCTTAGCCTCAACCCGTTGGATGGAGACTAGACCAAGGCAAATTTGAACTTGAAGATTGAGAAATGGTTGTTTGCAAACTGCATGTGCACGGTGGATTGGAGATGAGAGTATGATGTATCTCCTTTGAAGTTTGCAAAATTGCATTGTTACTTGACTACGTTAGAAACCTAGATTGATCCTGATCATTGATTCTCAAATCCTAGGTTTTAATTTTAGATAAGGTAAATGAAATATAGTAATAGTAATAATCTTCCATCTTACCAAGCCACTAACCTAGTTAGTAGTTGAAGTCTCACATGGTACTTGCTAGGTACTTGAGAGTCACAAATTCTTGACTTGCTATATAATACCAATATACAGCTAGTAAAAATGAAAGGCAACTTGTAAATGTTGACATGTCAAATGATAGGGGCATTTTGGCTAGGCATGTCATGATGATAGGCAAAATTCGATCTTCGACTTGTATTTTGACGCGGCATTTTTTAAAAGTCTTGTTTTGACATGCAAAATGGCCCTTGACCAATGTTTTAAAAAAATCGAGATTTAATGTAAAATGGATTGCAATTTTACAAAAATCACTTTTAAAGATACGAATAAAAGGTTTGGCAAATTTCATAAAAAAGAAGACAAAAATGATTTGCATGTAAAATAATATCTAGACTAGTAAATAAATGCAAATATTGATAGGACATGAAATTTTTGAATTGATATTATATTCAAAGAACATATTAAAGTGGCATGTATCATAAACATAATTATTAAATATTAAATATATACTTTTATTTATTAAAAAGTCATAAGTCATGAGTCATGAGTTATGAGGCATAACTCATGGCTCAACGCTTGATATGTATAATTATTGATGATTAAACATATAAGAAAGATTAGAAGAATATTTGGTGACAAAATTTCATTTATTAGGTGTTAATATCTAGGGTGGTTGAGTAGTGCATTGAAGTTTGGAAATTGGAATTTGGAATCGATAGATTCTAAATAGTAGAATGAGAAGGGTGGGTAGCATCCAAAGTGAGTTGTGAGCAGTGTTCATGAATGACATTTTTTATAAGCAATACAACAACCTTTAAACATGTGAAAATGTAGTTTTTACTCAATATTTATAATTCACAAATTTATTCCTTAAAAGTTTAAGGTATTTTACATTCAAGTTCATAATCTAACTATCAACAACCTTGTACCAAATAATCTTGCATTCTAAAATTTTTAATTTGCAAGATAGAGTTTATCGCAAAATGAGGTGTTTTTGTATTATAGTTGGCATTCTCAATGACAAACAAGGATCCAAGATAATAGAGAGAAAGTGAATGAATCATACAAGGTAGCTCTATTCGTACTACAAAAAGAAGCTACTACCTTGAAGCTGCATCAAGTGCATACTAGAAGTTTAACTATTGTCTTTTGACATTGGATGAGTCATATAGCCCCCATGCAAATTTTCATATACAAAGTAAGATATGCAACTGTCCCAAAATTCCACGTTTGCAGTCATCTTCAAGCAAAAAAGCATCACCTACAAATAAAAAGGGGAGGTTATGTTACCTTCAAAACAACTTTTTAAATATCTCAAACATGTGTAAAGAGAATGGCAAGACTCAACTCCTTAAGTAAGAGATGAAGAAGCCAATCGGTGAGCAATTCCACACCTGCAAAAGACATAATTTGAAAGCTCAAACATAAGTAATAGTTACATAAGTATACTTTAAAATAACATGAAAGTAAATATAACAAAATATAGAGCATTAAAACCTTACAAATTAAGGTTGAGGAGCACCATAGATATGCCTTGATGTTTTGCAAATTTTCCATGCTTCAATTGCTCTGGTAAAGTCCATTTCTTGTAGAGTACCACCCTCAATAGAAATCATCATTAAAGCTTCCATATGTGCTATATCTAGCTAATTTCTATTGCATGTCTTGATTAGGTTTTGAATGGAAAAGCCTCTTTCACAAACGGCATTGCTTGAACACTGCAATAGTACAATTTGACTAAGCTTTAATAAGTTTTGATACTTCTCGCATAGCACTAGATTGAAGCTAATTCGAGTCTAAGTATCTTTTAAAGCTAGGTTTTTCCATTCTAAGGAACCTTGAAATTTGAAAATCTGAAATTCCCCCCTCAAGCTCATACCATCAATCATGCCTTCGTATACATGACTATCCATTGTTTTAGGAGATGCATAAAAGTCAATCAAGGCATTCACTTCTTCAATCCCATATATCTTAAAAAGTTGTCCAATGAGGAAGGAAGAGGGACATAATATGTTTTAGTTCTTCAAGATGGAGTTGTATTCAAACCTCTCTCAAAGCACCCAACAATTGAGAGCAATACTCTTTTTGAAAAGTAGGAGCAATATGCAAATCAATTCATATTACACATCTTTGTAGCTTCACACCATGAAAACAATCACCTTTTATAGATGATCTCAAAGATGCCAAGTGACCTATCTTAGAGCCATAATCAGGAATAATAGGATATCCTTTGCTATCATGATTCCAAGCATTAACATCCACAACTGGGTCAATAATAAACTCTAACTCAATGGCTCTAATAGTAGCATTAATAATACTAGGAATGGTTGTGACATCCACAAAATCACTCTGAAATGTGTAGCTCAAATGTGATACATGTTTCAACAAATCCGCAAGAAAATGCACACTGCAAACAAGCTCAAAGCATGATACCTGCTCATAAAGAGATGGATTTTGATGCGCAAAAATTCCAAAAGTGACTCAAAAACCTCACAAATGGTTTGAAGAACTTTGTGCCGACTTAGCCATCTGATTTTATGAATGTTCTTTACATGAAGTGTAGAACAATCAAACTCTTGCTCTAATTGTTCTAACATTTTTATACGCGAAGGACTTTGTTTTATGAAGGTACCAATTTCATTAAGAATCATATCTACTTTGTGTGTGTAATCACTTCCCCTCATTGCATCACCTGCACATAGATGCACTCGATGTTCAATACAATGGATTGTAGTAAGAAATGGATTGCCTTTCTTTAACATACTAGCAAGGGCATTTTCTTTTCTTGCCATTACCGATGCACCATCTAGCCCAAAACTAACCATCTTTGACATATCAACTCCATGTTTTGCAAATAATTCTGAAATCAATGCATACAATCCTTTTGCTAACTTGTCATATACTTCTAGCAAACCAAGAAAAGAAACATGTGGCTCATTTCTCCACATGTAGCTAACATACACAATCATATGCGAAGTAGCTGAGACATCTGTAGATTCATCTACATATAGCCCAAAGAAAGAAGATCGCTTTACCTTGTCAATAATATCATTTTTCATAGAATCAACAATAAAAGACACAAACATGGCTGTAGCCTTGTCGTTGTTATACATGTACTCTGGAACATTTTTAGCACCACAACAATGCAATAGTTCCAATTGTGGAGCAAATTTCAAAAAAGACATGTTATGGTTTGCAATGAAATAAGCTACTCTAAATAAACACAGCCCATTATCATCCGCATTATCTTGCTATCTTTGTAACTCATTTTCGAATGCCTTTTGATTGTATCCTTGCACATAAGCTGCAAACTTATGTGCCTTGGAGTCTACATGGTGCTTTATCGCACTAAGCTAAATATTAATGGACCTGGTAGGTAGTGCCATACTCAGTTATACACTTCTTATGATTTTTACATATGTTATAAAACACTCTTCCTAGTGATTTATCAAAATATGCCCAATCAAAGCGAACTGCCCAAGATTCATTCCATGTATGCTATGCGTTTTTAATACCAATTGCCTCTTCCTCACCCATATTTTCTGTAATTCATGCATCTACCTCCGAGGTACTACCATTGCTTTCAACTTGCGAGTGCTTAGAGTTTTCTACTTTCATTTATGTAAAGCTTGGTATAGTTAAGAGTTATGTTTGCCTTTGCTTGTTTTTTTGCTAAGTATCTTTCATTTTCTGCAATTAAACAAAAGAAAATCAAGATTATTATTATTTTATTTCAAAAGTTTACCCCATCAATATTAAGGCCTCCTCATAAGATCATTGAAGACCATTGCAAAAGGGGTGTAAGCTACTATACAAACTTAGATTAATTGATACTTAGCAACATTTTCATCTATTCTTCCATCCATGCCCCCAATGAATTTAGCAATGCTTGCTTTGTTGCTGGATCAAATGAGAGAGGAAGACGAAAAATCAAAAAAGAGCTCCTAGCCAAATGATGTGTTCCAAACTTAGATGTACAAATTTCGCTTTCTTTCAAGCAAATGATTGTGCATGGTGGGTAATGCCAACTTTGCTTGTATTCAAGCAATTCATTGTGCAAAATTCATGGTATAAGCGGTGCAAGGCCTCTCTCTCTCTCTCTCTCTCTCTCTCTCTCTCTCTCTCTCTCTCTCTCTCTCTCTCTCTCTCTCTCTCTCTCTCTCTCTCTCTCTCTCTCTCTCATATTTCCAGTTTGGTGAATCTCAAATGAATACCAAGATTAACTATCTTCTAAGGTTCTCATTGGTTTATATAGGTAGAGCTTCTAATCTCGCATGAATCTCAAATGAATACCAAACTTAACTATATTCCAAAGCCTTCTTTACCACAACTAGATTTAGAGCTGCCACTACTAGATTTAGAGCATTAGTAATTTAGGAAGCTGATAAATTATAAGGGAAAAAAATCTACTATTGACCCTATCGACAGCAAAATTGGAGGAGGTCGTTGTGCCTGGACATCCGAGGAGCCAGAGAGATTGCTACAAGAGGAGTCATTGATGGCAGCACTGTGGCCTAAAGGAGCTAGAGGAGAGCTGCAGGGATGCTGCAGGAGGAGACGTTGTTGGTAGCATTGAACTAAAGGAGAAGTCACTAGTGGTGGCAATGCTGGCGCTTGCAGCACTGGAGCACTGAATGTTGTAGGAGGAGGAGCCACCAATGGTAGTGTTGGAGGAGATCATCGTTGGTAGCATTGGACGTTGTTGGAGGAGCATTGGAGCCTTGGAGTTGCCCTGTAGCGCTAGAGGAGTCATGGCTAGATGTTGCAGGAGGAGGAGCCGCCCAATAGGTAGCATTGGCACCTGCTGCAGCACTGGAGGAGATCACAAGAGTGGGGATGCCGTTGGAGGAGCCTTGGAGCTGCTTGCAGCACTAGAGGAGTCACCGCTGGCACAACATTGGACGCTGTAGGAGCATGAGCCACCCCTTAAGGTAGCGCTAGCGAAGGAGAAATGTTGGAGGCCCCACAAGAGGAGAACGCACTGCTGGAGCAAGAGGCAATGCTAGAGAAGCTGCCCAATAAGGCAGCACTAGAGTAATTCAGCACCGCAAGAGGAGGACGCGAAGGAGGAGCCACCTAGTATGGTAGTGCTAGAGGTGAAGGAGCACTGCTAGAGGAGGATGCGGTGCTACCACCACTGGTGGGCACAGGAGTGGGAAGCGCCCTTTGGAGTAGGAGGGGGAGATCACAGGAGTGGTGGGGGTTTGAAGAAGGAGGGGGAGATAGATGGAGTAGTTGAGATGGAGGAGTGGAAGAACGAGGGGGAGATGGAGGAATCAGAGAGATGGAGGAGTTGAAGGAGTGGGAGATGGGGTTGAAGAAGGAGCCGAAAATGGAGGGAGAGTCAGGACTCAGGACTCAGAGATGGAGTGGAAGAAGGAGTGAGAGATGGAGCTGAAGAAGAAGGGGGAGATGGAGGCCATGATTACCCGTCTCCACTCCCAATTTTCAAACTTTGTTGAGGGACCATTTAATAAATTAAATTTTTCTTAGTCACACTAAATATTCTTGAATCTTACACATGTGACTCATAACTGCCAAGTCATGACTCATGAGTTATGCCTCATAACTCATGAGTCAAGACTCAAGAGTCTTTATTATTTAATAATTAAAAATTATATATTTAATAATAATAATAATAAATTATATTTATAATATATATCATTTAAATATATTTTAGAAATATAATATCAAGTCAAAAAAATTATATTTGATAAATTTTTTCATTTATTTCTTATTTCAAATATTATTTTACATGCAAATAATTTCTATTCTCTTTTTTATGAAATTCGCTAAACCTTTTATCTATATTTTAAAAGGTGATTTTTATAAATTTGCAATTCATTTTACATTAAACCTCGATTTTTTGTGAACAATGGTTGTAAGTCATGACCATTTTTTTCAAATTATTTATTCACTCCCATCTCCTTGAGTCCTTGGTATTTTTCATCTTTTAGACTCCAGCTCATTCGACTCCTTGAGTCCAACTTCTCCACCTCCATCATCTGTCGCCTACTTCTTCATCTTCATCACCCTCTATCTTCATCTTCGACTCTCCATCTTCATCTCCTCTCCTCTACTCTCCCTCATCTTCATTGCCCTCCATCTTTATCTTTGCCTCCTCCTCTGATGGTGGCCGCTCGAGCCTACTTCTTTAGCTCCTCCTCCTCCTCCCCCTCTGTATCCATCTTCGGTTCCTCCTCCTCCATCTTCCATCAGTAGTCTGCTACCCTACCTCCAACGGCCCAATGTCTAGCAGCCTTCTTGCCCTCCATCTTCATCTTCAGCAGCTCCTCCTCGATTCTCCTCCAGCGGCCCGCTATCAGTGGGCTCCTCACCCTCCATCTTCATCTTCAGCTCCTCTTAGTGGGCTCCTCACTCTCCATCTTCATCTTTGGCTCCTCCTCCTCAAACCTCCTCTAGCAGCATGCTGTCTAGCGGCCTATTGGTTCAAAGCATCTCTCAGCATTCCTAAATATGACAAAAAATGGAAAGTTGGCTTTTGTAGATGCTAATGGTATATCACATACACATGTATTGAAGTATGTTGCAATTCCAAAAGTGTCAAAAAAGAAGAATAAAGAAGCTAAGAATACAAGTGATTCAGAAAAAGATGACGATGACTTGGACTTAAATACAAGTCTTGGAGGTGATGGAAATGAGACACGTTCTCTTTTAGAATGCATTGGTGTTGCACGAGCATACGTGCGAAATGTTTTGAATGCTTTGACTAGTAGATTTGAGGATCTACGAGTTTTCAATGCATTCAAGATATTTAATCCTTCTTCATATCCCATGGATGATATTGATCAGGACAAAAGAAGCCAAGAATGGCTGGAAAGACTAATCAAGAAACTTAATGTTGACACTCAAACAATAGATATATTCAAAGATGTATGAATGAGCGAGAGCATTTTGTTGGGATGCTATATCATATCACAAGAAATAGGGGCATGTATGATGCTTGAGAGTTTTGTAGTAGCACAAAGACTTGGTGGGATTTATATCCAGGGATAATGTGTTAATGGCAAACATGCATAGTCATTCCAGCAAGTACAACCTCTTGTGAGCGCAAGAGTTTTCTAGACAAAATCTAATAAAAAATAATTTGAGATTCAACTTATGCCTTGATACATTGGATGCATTGATGGTATTATCCATTGATGTACGTGATAGCTCCCAAATTAATTGGAAAGATATTTGGGATATTTGGATGGATGCAAAGAATAGAAGGGCAATGCCATTAGAATGATCGGATGGATGCATCTTCTTGCTACTTGTGTCGACGATTTCAAGGAGAGTTTTAAATTATTTATTTTATGATGAATGGTTGCTAAGAATCTATGTATGCATGATGGATTGTGACTCATGTTGGGTTGTTGCATTTTGAATTTATTTTCTTATGATGGAGTGTTGCTAGGTAGTGAAACTTATTTTTCATATTCAAATTGGACTGAACATTGATTTTAGATCCTATGAGCTTTCAAATTTGCAATTTTAATACCTTAATTAGAGACTTTCCTATGCCACCTATCATTTACATTTTTTGTCTCTTATTTGACTAATACAAATTTTCATATCACTTGTCATGTGAAAGGCATTTTAAAAATTTTCCTGTCATTAAAAAAATGTAAGGGACCCATCAAATTTAGGCCTTTCACAATCTGCATTTTCCAGCCCTGCGGACAAAGATCTAGATAGGCAACATCCCCTGCCCAAGCCTCAAGAGTCAACACTATCTCTCATCACAGGCCTTTAAGAGGGGGGAGATTTGGGATCAGTGGCTAAAAGGAAGGCCACTCTTTCGATCACCTTGATTGTTTGCCAACATGTCAATTCATGCAAGTAAACTAGTATGAGAGAGTAGATTAGGCTGCACAAATAAACTAAAACATACGGAAATTTTGATCGAGTTTAGGCTTTTAGCAATAAACTACCATATTTTTAAAAAAATAATTTTTGGAAGGGCTTTAGGCTTCTAGACTCACACTATCTTGTTAAAAAATTTAAGTTTTTGTTAATAAGAAAGACAAACTTTGTAGGCTTGTAAGGATGTTTAAGACAAAAAAAATTAAGGGATTTGGACTTATGGTATTGTGGAAATAGTGTAAATTTCTCATCCATTAGACCATATGCCAATTTTCTAACCATTCTAATTTACTTGCACAGCCTAGTTTACTTTCTCATCCTAGTTTACTTGCATGATGTGACATTTTCGATGAATGACTAGGATTGATCCAAAGAGTGGGGCTTCCTTTTAGCCATCGATCCCAACTCTCCCCACTCTTAAATGCATGTGGGAGATAGCGTTGAGGCCCACCCAAGAGCATCATTGGGTCATCCATGCCCAAGTCAAAGAATCGTCTCAATCAAAAATTATTGCATCAAGATGGGTTTCACATTAGTCTAAATCACCTATGAGTACAAGAGTGTGATGCTAATATGGCATGCAATGGATGGTTGAAAAGATTGTCTACGAGAGGAGATTTTGGGGGGCATATCCACCTTAATAAGATCAAAAGGTAAGCAAATATTTCAAAAGTGAGATGTAACATGTAATCATGCTAACATGTGTCAAATATAGCTTCATTTCATAACACCAATTAAACTCTATTTATGTGAAATAGAATTTTATTATTAATAAATACTCCATTTGGACTATGTGAAACTAACACATACCTTTTTAAGGAGAGGTCTCTTGTTCGTCCAAACTTGTGTGCACCGAGTCTAAGTGGAGTTGAATTCCCAAGCTATAAATACAATTTTGTTATCATTTTTCCATTTTGAAGCCTAAATTAGTTATCCAATTTTTAAGATTTTCGAGGTGGCCATAATTTGAAGAAGGTTTAAAACCTTGAATCTTTCAAAAATTTTAGCTATCAAATTGGTAAAAATGTGTAATTCAACTCAAAAAATCCCCCCAAAATTTTGCATTTAAGGTCTTTATATTTGTTTACTAAAAATGTTTTTTGTAAATGTTAAACACAAATTGACTAAAGAACGTGTCATACACAACACTCCCCATAGTTTCTTGAAAGCCGAGCAATGCAAAAAATTTGTATACAATATGGCATGTCCTTTTGGCTCTCAAAGGTCTCATGTTCACAAAAAAAAACTAAGGTTCCATGTAAAATGTATTACAAAAAATTAAAAAAGGTTTTCGAAATTCTAGGAACAAGGCTCACAACTCTAGACTTTGCAAAATTTATTGCTATAACAATGGGAAAATACATGTAATCTGATCAACACATGCAAGTATATGAATTTGCACATGCTAGTGAATGGACTAGCAACTGTGGGTGCAAGTAGAATTCATTATAGATCTACTAAGGTGGAAGTGTGTGTGAGATAGTTGTTGTTTACTCCAACTACTTCCAATCAAATGTTGTCAATTAGCTTTACTCCAACTACTTCCAATCAAATGCTGTCAATTAGCCCAAGCAACCCTTTACTTAACTCTATGATGTGTAGAGTTGAAGCTTTATCCACAAGTCGATCACAACCCCACTACATTGACTTACCTAATTCAATTTTACTTGCACATGTCCCAACTCTTGTTTTCTAAAAATAATGAGCCTTTACTTATAAAGTTATTAATTGCAAATGAGAAGGAAAAAGTCAAAAGATGGAAGACAAATCAAGCAGTAGTCAACCTCAAAGTACCAAATTTTATTTTTAAAAAAAGATTATTTTTCCAAGCTTCATCTTATTATTTTAGGCACTTGTAATTTATTCCATGAGAGACACTATTATTTTTGTAATATTTTGTGAGATTCAAACTCACTCTCAGGCAAGTTGCTAATGCTAGATAAGACAACCGACAATAGATGTGAGGGTTGCAACCATGTAATTCTATTCACTTAGCTTGGACTATCTCCAATTAATCTAAGGTGGAAACATTCATTTACGAAAGGATTGATCATGAACCACAAGAGTGGATAGGACACACAACTTGGGTGAAACCCTAATCCTAATTTTCATGTATAAAAGGCAAAAAGTGATTGGACCATGCTATTTATGTGGGTGCAATCTTTGAGAAACCACACTTCTTCCATCTATGCTTCCATCTTGTGCAACTTTTGCTTGAGAGTGAGGGGTAGAGAGAGAGAGTGAGAGTATGTACATAAGTAAGGGACTCATCGAAGTGAAACTCTACACCATCTTTTACTTCCCTTGTTTTCTTCCCATATTGGTAAGAGGTTGAGCTTGGAGTTGTATATAAGGGAGAGCTTGTGAGAGATTGAAAGACCCAACAAGACTTCTTCTTTTCTCAATGGTTCGCATGCTCAATATGAATGTAGAGGAGCTAAGGCATTTGCTTATGAGTGTAACTTGGATCACAAAACTATCTTTGAGCCTTCAAGCTTTTAACTAAAACATGCAAAGGTAAGTAGCTAAGTTCACTAGACCTTAAAGCTAGTCTTGTGTTCTTTGCTTTCGTAAGATAGAGAGAATTAATACATGGTTGATTTGGAGTCAAAGTGTAAGACAACTAGGTGAGAAATAGTTGATCCAAGGAGGTGGAAGCTCTTCAAACAATAGGAGTTCTATCCAATGTCCCGTTGTTCAGCATTGAGGCTAACATTCTGGTTCTATTGTTGTTAGGAGAGAGAGGATGGAATCAACCGTCGATATTCTCATACTCTTATTGTATGGTGGAATTGGAGGCTTGCCCACTTGAATCTACGTGGAACATTGACCTGATCTCTTATGCTCAGGACTTGCTTACTCCGAAATGCACACGACTAGTTTAGAAATGACAAATTGATTCATTGGATTGATATTGAGAATATTAAATAGGTTAGGCTAGCATTAAAAAAGTAGAAAACCCAAAACTTAAAATTTTCAAAAAACTCAAAAAACACAAAAATAAAAAACAAAACATAAAGCAAAAACTCTTCTTCTTTGTCAGAACAAGCATGCGTGGTCAATGTTTTCCTTGTTTAGTTAGTCTTCGACATGGGTAAATTTGTAAAGAGAATAGTCAAAAGGGTAAACACTCAACTTTTGGGATCTAGTAACTTAAACTATTAAATAGGAGTTGAGGGGCCAAACATGATAGCATTGATATTACACACAACAAACAAAACAACTTTAAGTCTATACTTGATGTGTTATTGTAAACGCAATAATCTCAAAAAGCAAATCAAAAGGCAAGTCTATTGAAAAGCAAAAGTCGGTATTGATTGGCCATAAGGCCTTCAAGCTCCTGCTTAAGCGTTGGTATGTTGAGAATTGGATGGTTTTTCATATTTATCATGTTTTTGTGCAAACCCTGAGCAGTATGCTTTTTCACTCACTAGGAGGAAATCATTGAGTGTGGCCAAGAGTCTTGCACATGCAATCAATGCCTTGTGTAGGGAACAACATCCATCATCATACACAAGGAGGTAAGTACCTTGTTGCTTTTGTTGCATTCAAATTTGTTTTTTATAGATCTATTGCATCGGTTAGGTTTAAAGAATCATTGTTTTAATAGTCTTGCAGTAATGAGTAAAAGTGGCATTATAGATTAGGGTTTGCATGAGGGCTCATCACATGACAGATTGTTAGGAGACTTATTAATCAATTGTACTACTGTCTTTACAGCTTTTGCCTCACCTTAAGTAGGCAATCAAGGCATATATACACTAGGAGGCAATCATCAAGTGTGGCCAAGAGGCTTGTGCTCACAATCAATGACTTGTGTAGGGAACAACATCTATTATCATACATAAGGAGGTAAGTACCTTATCACTTGTGTTGCAATAAATTTGGTTTTTTATAGCTCTATTGCATTGGTTAGGTCTAAAGAATCATTGTTTCAATAGTCTTGCACTAACAAGTAAAAGTACACCATAGATTAGGGTTAGTATGAGGGCTCATTACACGATAGATTGTTAGAAGACCTATTAATCAAGTGTACTATTGACTTTACACCTTTAGCCCAAAACCCATTAGTGAGACCAACATAAGAAAGCATACTACAAACCCTTTTCTAAATGGTCATTTTCATCTTTTTTGCCATACCATTTTGAGCATGATTTTTAGGAGTTGTCAACTCCATTGTTAGTTCTTATAAACTTAATCTTTTTGCATGATTGATTCTCTGCAAATGCTAAGAATTTTGGATATGAAATGCGAGAGTGTGTTGAATAGCCCACATGGGAATCAGTTGAGATGGGGCATTGTACATGAGGGTTAGGGTGATCCTTTCTCAAGTCTCGGGTTACCTGAGCCCCTAAATGTGGTGCTTGGTGTCTTTCCTCACCAACGCAATGTTGGTGTCCCGAGAGGTATCATAGTTTGACAAAACCAAAGGCTTAAGGATTTGGCCCAGTGATAGCATTTGCATGACTTAGTCATGTGGCCATTTATTATTAGGATTACTAGACATAGTGAAGGGAGCTCTCTCACTCAACCCCCGAGACCTATAGACTGCTTATTGGTCAAGCGTCTCTCACGTAGCTGACATGCTCTCCCTACCTATGGGGTGTAGTGAGCTTACCTTGATGCCCGATCGAGTACCCTCCTCTCCCGTGCACATCTGTAGCTCCACGATCCTCTATGCAAGCTCGAGCAACCTCAATCCCTCTCTGTCAAGCTCCATTCTCTATAGCCGTGCAAGACAAGAGAAGAGAAGAGAAAAGAAGAATATGAAGAGAGGAGATGGGGAGCTTCTTCTTCTCAATCCCTCATTCCCTCACTCAAGCGCACACAAGAAGGCAAGAAGAAGAAGCTTTTTGCTACACACCAAGAATAAGAGTTTCCATTAACTTTTTGGCTTATATACATGCCCTCTTTCCCTTGGGCGGTCATCCCCTTTTTACATGGCCAGTTGTGGCCTAGGCCCTTTTTCCCTTTGCCCTAACTTCCTAGCTTAGTCTTACTGCTTGTTCATGGTTACAAATTGCACAGGAAGGACCATGGTGCTCTTTTACAAAGATTTTGGCTACGCCTTTATATTTAAAGGTGCGCCTTCTTGATTTTGGCTTTTTTGCAGCTTCCATGGTTGCGCCTTGGACTCCTGGTGGTTGTTCCCATGCTTTTAGGTTTTTTCTGGGCCCGCTCTCTTATGATGCGCCCTTTTTTATGCCTTGCGCTTTTCCTCTTGATGCCTCTTTTTTCACGTCCTCTACTTCGTAGTAAACATTACCCCCCTCCTAGCCAAGTGCCAGTCCCATGGCAATGCTGGGTGGTGATGGGGTAGCTGGGTGGCTTTTTGAGTTCGTATACAAGCCCTGGTTGAGGATGTGTTGGAGGAATTTATGCTTGGAATTAAAGATGGTGTTGGAGTGAGTCCCTCCCGGGAGTTGGTTTTGGGGGAGGTATGCCTTTAAAATTGAAAATGATGTTGGGGCAAACTTCCTGTCTTAAGGCTAGGGGTGGATCTACCTTTGAAATTGAAAATAGTGTTAGGTGGATGCTTCTTGGAGAAGCCGAGGATGGTAGACTTGTCCTCGAGGTTGAGGATGCCATTGGACAGGTTTCCTTCGTTGTGCCCTCTCCTTGATGTGACATGATCTTAACCTGCAAGACAAAGTTGTGCACTTCCTAAGGGGTATGTCTACCTTACCATGTAGTGCATGGTGCACGTGCTCGTGGAACTAGGAGATGGGTCTCTAACCTTGGGCAAGCCCTTGTGGAACTTGGAGATGAGTAACCTTGGGCAAGCCCTCGTTTTGGTGTCCCACACTTGAGGACCTAGTTTGTGCATCGTTATATGTGCAGTGCATCACTTAGGGAGATAGGTCTAGGAGAATGTCCTACCCTTGATGTGCCCTAAGCATGTGTAGTGGGGGATGGGGCTAGGTATAAAACCCTAGGTGCAATGATTGTGGCATTCAAGATGTTTTTGGAGGATCCAGTGTTTCCACTTTTTCTTTCTTTGTCTTTTCTTTTTTCCTTTTCTTTTCTCTCTCTCTCTCTCTTTTTTGGATTAGATGATTACAGCTAGCATTCTAACACAAGGGTGCACTCAGGCTATGCCCTGATCTTCCTCGGACGATTCGTGAGGTGGTCTTAGGGACTTAGTCAAAAAGGCGTGGCTTTGCAGGTATTCCTTAATACTAGCCTTTGCATTAAGAGGTGTGGTTGACAAGAAAGGATGATTACACATCGTAAAGTGGCTATTGCTCATGTCCTCAAGGATCTTCATACAAAAAGAGGGAAGTAGGGTCACCCTCATCATGAGCCTAGCCATAGTGCAACTATCTATTCCTAAGTTAATGTCAAAAAACAGTGGGGGAAGGTGGCCTTCCTCAGCTAATGGCTTTTGCTTAAGCAAAAACCTAATGGTCCTAAGGTAATGACAAGTAGTTATGAAGGCTGGGTCCATACAGGAAGAGAAATCCTTAAGGAAGTGGTTGATGGTGGATGGGTGCAAGTCCCCTACTTTAAAATTCATGCATTCGTCAAGAGTTGTTGCATTGATGTTGTAGATCTTCAGGAAGTCATATCTACCATGCACCCCCTATCATAATCCAGTCCATGTCTGTGAGGGTAGGGCATGTAGATAGGCCATCCATGCATCAAAATTGGTGTCCTAGATCCTCCTCTGCCACTTTGGCTGTGCCTTGTAACATTGGACGGTTTTGGGAACCTGATAGACCTTATCCTGCCAGTAGTTTGTGGGTTCCCACCTCCATTGTGTCATTACGATACTCTGTTCCTCAACCCATTAGTTCGCTAAAGTATCGCCCAAACGAATGATCCTTTCCACTACCTCCAAGGGTAAGACTCGATCCAAGGCTCGTGGGTAGAGGAAGGAGAACTTGAAGGGTCGGGATTGGAGCTCTTGCTGTTGCCAGATAGTCAGCTCCTACGGCCATAACGGGATGGTGATCCCCGCATAGTGGCATGGGCTCATCAAGAAGCTGCAGTGGCCGTGCTCATGCTCTTTACTAGGCTTGCTCCACAAGTTCCTGTCTTCTTCTTCTTGCAACAATAAATGTGCACGGGACCGAGGCACCCTCTAGCTTTTTCGGGGGTAGATTAGGCAAGGGCAGACTCGGCTCTCTGTGTTGTTGTTCCTCTTCCAATTTTTGCTCGAAGTTCGGCCCCTCCTCGATGTCATGTTCCATCGTGGGTTGAAATGGGGGTGGATGGGGCTATTGTTGTTCTTCGAATCCAAGTTCCCTGAGCTCATCAGTGGAGAGGTCGACTTGTCACAAGTAGCTGCGTTGCTACTCCTGGGTTATGCCTGTGCCGGTCGGAAGTGTGCTTTCTTGTAAGCCATACCTTAAAGCTATGGTCATCAACTCCAACTTTCTTTTCATTCTCTCCACTGAATCCTCACCTTCAACTTGTGTGACATGAAGCATTGTGCTCAAAAGGGCTTGCTTTTGCGTATCGGAGCACACTTTAGTGGCCTTAGCTCTGGATTCTGCGAGCACCCTCTCACACTCTGCCACTGCTATGCGCTCTGTCAATCCTCGCACTCTTTCAAAATTGCACCTCTCCCACTATTGTGCCTTCTCTTCTAGATCTTCCTTACCCTTTCCATCTCTTGAGACAACATCATTACCATCTACTGCTGCTCATTCCACACTTCCAGCATTTGGGTCTTCTCTTTATCCTGGCAGTTCATCGGCTATTCTTCTACCGTGACCACCCACCACCACAAACTGTTGGTGGGCTTTTGCGAGCCTTTCTGATAGATCTTCATTGACTTGCACTTGGCTTTGCAGTTCTGCCCATCGGTGCAGCCTTCTTTTAGTCATGACCATGGCTATCAGTCCCTCAACTTCCTGCTGGGCATTTCGTAGGTTGTCCTGCAGGCTCCTGGTGGCTTCTTTTATGGCCTCTTCCTTCTCCTTCGACACGACTTCTACTTCTATCTCTCTCTCTCTAGCCTTCCTTGTTCCATTGCTAACCATAGCCTGAATACCACGGCATCCTCATGTCCTTGGCGTTGTTCTTCTGATGCATGATCCCCTTCCCGCTGGCTCTCCCGCAGTTCTGCATTCATCTCTTTCATCCGTGCCATTCGTTGCTGGAGCTCAACATATTGTTGGATGAGCAACTTGTGGCCCCATTGCTCCGCTACTAGGTCTTGGGCTTCATCCTCTAGCCTTTGCCTTAGGCGATCTTCATTCTCTTGTGCCTCCTTTTCCTTGGCACTGAGTTGTTCTTTCAAGTTTCAAATTTCTTTCTGATGTTCCACAGCTTGCCATGTTATCCCTAGCCTTAGCGTTGCAGAAACTTCTCTTTCAACCTCTAGTTCTGCAATGGTGGCCTTCTTCTCTTCCTTAGCCTTCTCTAGTTGGGCTAGGAGTTTAGCTACATAGGCATCATAGTCTGCAACCATAGGCATTGTTGGCAGTGCTGTGGTGGTGGATGCTTCCAACCTTTACTGCTTTGGGTCTTGCCTTGACTCGGCATCTGTTGTAGTCGGTCATTTGGCTCCTACCCCTGGCACCATCTCTTGTACTTTCGTGACCAGGAACTGCATCGCGGACATGAGCTGAGTGGTGTGCATGGAAGGCACTGGCTCCTATGTTGTGGCGGCGGCGGCGGTGGTTTGAGGCATGAAAGTCGAAGGGAGGGGATGTAGTGGGGCCTTGCCCTTTCTTGCAACAACAGGGGCCGCTCCCGCACTGCTGCTGGGCTTGCCTTCCTGTCGTGGGCTCAGGGGGTTCATCTCTCTAGCACCATGAGTCTCCTTGATAGACGTGTGCATGGCCTCCACCATGTCTTCATCATCCTTTCTCCTTAGCTCCTCAACCTCTTCTTATGTTCTTCTTCTTCTCTCCTCCTTGACTCTTTGTGATTCTTCTCTCACTTTCTTCGTTTCTTCCTCCTCTTTCCTCCTTTGTTCTTCTTTTTCCCTTTTGGTTTTTTTTTGGGCTCTTTTTAGCTCCACCTGTTCTTCCTTCATCATCTCCTCTCTCCTTTGTTGCTAGGGCTTTGTGGCCTTCTTCTTCTCTTGTGCCCTGGCCTCCTTTTGGGTAGTCTATACTTCTTGCTCTCCCCGATCGCTGATGGTTCTCTCGCTAGATTGCTCCACGTCAGGGTGCGACGACTGCTGGGGTGTCTCTCCTACCTCCTCTTCAACTCCTTCTACCTCCTTTATAGCCTCTTGGATGATAGCCATTAAGACTCCACCAAAACTGATCGTGGATGCCTTAGAAGTAGGCTTCTTTCGTGTTGATTTGGTTGTTGAGGCTGGGGATTCCCCTCCTACTGGTGCTGCACTTGTGGCTAGGACAGCGGCTGAGTTCTTGATGGTTTTCAGGACAAAACCCTTCCAGTCCACTTCTTTAGGGGACCCTACGGCTATGCTCTCTAGCAGCGGCACGTCAATTCTATTCATCAATGCGTTGTACCTCTGTCCGGAGAAGAGGGTATGGGCAATCTTTGCTTGCATCCTTACTTCAGGGTTTGGGATGTCTGCTAGACTTATCTCGTCCACCAATGTGTGCACATCATGCTTGTTTACTCCCAGCATGGCATATACATCTCTTCGAGGGTGTTTGTCTTTCTTGGGAGACCAAACCTAGGGCCTTCTCCACCATTGCAGCACTTAGTGGCACCTCCACTTGGTGCTCTTCTTCTCTTGTCCTGACTGTTACTGTGATGCAGTTCCTTGCATCATCAAAGATTCTTAGGAACTCTGCACACACATGCTATAGTCAATTGCTTGCCCTACCGAAGGGCACATTTGTCCACCAGCTACTTTACAGCCGACTCCTCCAAGATGGCTTCGTCCAAGTTTAGTATGTGTTTGAAGGTGAAATGACTAAAGCCCCTTGTCTCGACACTCGGGCCGTACATAGTTTGCTCTTTTTCGTGAAAGGGAGCTTGCCACCTTTATCTTGCCCTGCCATTGTGGGTACCTGTCATTTATCATAATCCAACATTAGTATTCCTCAAATGACTTTTTGGTAAGCAGGAAATTGATTTTGCTTCCATGAAGAGAATGAAGAAGTTGAAGTAAAGACATGAAATTTTCGAACAACAGCCTATTTATTCCAAAACATTTTTGACATTTTCTTTCCAACCCCTTTTTCTTTCCCTATTCTTTCCTGCTTTTAACTTTAATTAATGCTTTTTGTTTCCTTCTTGCCTATGTTTTCTTAATCACATTCTTAACCACCTTACCCCCTTCCCCCTCATGAAATGATGAGAATCCTTCTAAGGATTGGACACGGGAGAGGTAAGGCATTTGAGCATAGTATGGTGCTATCTACTTTCGCATAAGCCAATCATAGAAATCAGGGTTGTATTCCAAGTGGGCATGATGATTGAGATTATGAGGGCTAACGCATACTTGGGTAATGTAAGTTAGAACATCACTTAGAAAATCATCTGGGTTAATGTGGCTAGCCACATGTAGCTCCTCTTCTGTTAGGATGTGATTAATGTATAGGTGTTTGTTTCGAGTGATGGCTAGCCACATGTAGCTCCTCTTCTGTAAGGATGTGATTAATGTATAGGTGTTTGTTTCGAGTGATGGCCAAGACCCTGAAAGAGGTTGGTACTACGTAAGTTGGGTCATACTCGGTTGTTTTAATCGCACGTTGCTGCTCAGCATTAGTCATTACTTGGCAACCCCGTTTCTCCCATTGGAGATGTAGGTTACACCATTTTTGTAAGAACGATGAGTCAGAGTCAGCAAGGCGAGTGAGTTCCTCAAGCTCAACAGGTGATGCTGGCCTTTAGGGCTTGTAGTATGATGTTATTAGTCATCTGATGAGCACATGCTCCTTTGAGATTTCACCATTATCGATCAACTCCTTTGCGACCTTGGGGTATTTTATGGTAATGAACTTGTATTCTTTTGAAGTGCAGGATAAGGAATGAACATTAGAGGCAAGGGGTTCATCGAGCAAGTCGAGGTCAAGTCTTTCATAGCTCCTAGCGAACGTGGTGAAAGTGTTGTCCAAGAGCTTGAAGCAAGTCACCAAGTCATCTCATGTATTCTCAGCAAAGTCCTTGGCGACTAATAGAAACAAACATCGATCATAGGAAGGCCTAAGACTGTAGGTGGTTGTGGTGGAATTGGACTAGACAGTAATGATTCTAGGGGCAGCAGACTAGACAGTGGTGTTTTTAAGGGGAGCTCTGCAGTCTGATCCATGTGTCCAGTGCTATTTTGGGGTACTGAGGGTGGCTCCAGTGGCATAGATGGTGCATTGCTTTTCTCTTGCAAAACCATTGGGGTGCCAAGCTCTCTTAACTTAGATGATTCCGAGATATCAAGGTGTTGTTTCGATCGATATATTAGTTGGGGTTCGGTGACCGCAACCATCGTGGGTTTTGTGGCTCTTGCAGCTTGGGTTTCGTGGGTTGTCACTGCCTTAGATGGAGTGTGGCTGCTTGGGGGTGGGGTGGCAAGCGATCGTCGTGGTTGGGCTATGCTTCTATGATTTCCCTTCTTGGGCACCCATATCCAGGTGTTGCCTTCGTAGTATCCTTGGGCTCGCAACAGATCTTTGGGAATCCATTGCAGCTTGATTGTGCACCTACGTCGATAGCATTGGGTCGATCTCTTAGGTTTTGAATGATAGTTGTTAGCCTTGCAAGGTTGTGTTTGCTTGCTATGAGTAGGTCGCTTTTGGTGCCTTGGCACCCATTTAAGTGTGGGCTATGTGGCTTTGGGGATGGCCTTAGTTGGTGGTGGTTTTGTAGTCTGGGTTGGTTGTGATGACTCACAACCCCCCTCCTTAGGCTTGGTCCTAGGTAGCTCTATCGGTGGCATAGCAAGCTTTGGTAGAGCCTTGATGCCCTTGTTGAAAGCTGTCACAATTCGAACATTGCCAATGGAAAGCTAAATACGCTGCAGATCATAGTCCACGTTGCAGTGTGCTTGCTTCTTGAAAGTGCGTCCTAATAGCAATTCTTGACATGCATCCTTCGTATTTGGCAATACATAGAAGATGACTGGTAGGCTCTCCGATTGATAGAGATTGTGATCTTGCACCTCCCTAGGAGTGCATATGGTTTGTCCCCAAATGGGCCGAGTTTAGCATTGGTGGGTTGTAACTATGGCTAACCAATGAGGGTCTAATGAACATAAGTCAAGACATTGAAGTTAGCTCCCTCATTGATCAAGGCATCAAATGCCTGCGTGCATCAGGCAGTGGCCGTGATGCACATGTATGATGGTGCTACTACCTCCTCATCCTCGTCCTCTAATTCGGTGATGGTGGCTACGTGATCATTGACAGGGGCTTCTAGCATAGGGGGCTCATGCAATGGATGCGTGGGAGGGTAGTACTTCTTCATGCAATTTCCATTAAAGAAGCCCATGCCCTCACCTTCAAGGGTTTCCAAGCTATAAACACCAGCAAGAGGGGGAGGAAAACGATGGGGACAATCATCTATCAGCGCCCTAAGTAGAGAAGGATGTCTACAGAAGAAATAGCGAGCTAATATGGCCTGTAGAGTAAGATATAGAAGCTCCAAGTGTTGTAGGTCCTGTCTAGCTATGGCTGCCAAATAGTGACTGTGGGGTTCAAGTGAGGAATTGGAGTCATACACTCACATTGAGCTAGACTGAGATGAAGAGAAGCTAAGAGGAGTGAAAGGAGAGCTGGGTCCATGCTCAACTGAGCTCTGATACCATGTCAAAAGACGCGGAATCTAGAGCATGGCTATGGCGGATGGAACACAAAGAGAATGTTCATGATGACATAGACTGAAGACTTGACCTGTTACTCAAGTGAATTAGGTTCCAATATGAAAGCTTGGACTCATAAACACAATCTTGAGTGTGAGACTGAGAATGACCAAGACACTAACTGAGAGAGGAAAAGCATCATGATATTATATTCATCATATATGAAAGTAACATCCAAGTACAATGTTATATAGAGATGGGTAGGTGCTAGTCTTCCTCTCTATGCATATGGGATTCATGCAGCCTGCATGTCTTTAGCCCATCTATTCTTACAAAGGGGCAACATGGATGTGATTGCAAATCTCAACAAAAGTCGCGTTGTTTGACATACTTGTCAAACCACATCTTTCGTCGTGCTTTCTCACAAATTAGGGCATGGGTGGCTATGAGCTGAGTCTCAGAGAGTCGTTCCAATTCCATGAGACGGTCGGTCCAAGCTTCCTTCCCTTCCCATCTCTCATGTACTGCTATCCTCAAGCTAGGGACAAAGAATTCTAATGGCAAGATTGTCTCAGTCTTGTAGGTCAGCCTAAAGGGTATATGTTCTATAGCCATTTTATAGGCTGTCCGATAAGCCCATAATGCTGCCATAAGTTTGTTGTTCCAGTCACCTCGCAAGGTAGAAACTACTTTTGTAAGGACATTGACTAAGATCTTGTTCGTGGATTCTACTTGGCCATTAGCTTAAGGGTAGTAGGGCGAGGCTTCTTGTGGATGATTAAGAAGATTGAGAGCATGTGGGCAATTGCCTCATTGATGAAGTGAGTGCCTTGGTCACTCACTAATTCGATAGGGTAACCAAATTGTAAGATAACCTACTTCCACAAGAACTTTGATATGGTTCTAACGTCATTCTTCCTGGTGGATTGTGACTCGGCCCATTTTGTAAGATAGTCAGTTGCTACAATGATGTATCTAGCCTGTGAGTATTGTTGGGTCCAATGAAGTTGATTCCCCATTTCTCAAAGGGTTATCGTGCAATGACAGGGGTCAACTCCATCTTATCCTTTCATGTAGGAACTTTAGTCCTTTGGCACTCATTGCAATGCTTTACGAACTTAACAGCATCGCAGAATAGGGTGGGCCACCACATCTGAGATTGCAACACACCTTATGGGCCGTTGTATCCCCGCTGAAGTGCCCTCCAGCAATCCCACCATGCACTTTGCTCAACACATCATGCATCTCGTGCTTGCACACACATCGTCGTAGTAACCTGTCTTGCCCTAACCTATAAAGTTGACCGGCTATCAATTGGTAAGGTTGGATTTTTAGAATAAGTCTCCTAAGCCTGGCCTTCTTGATAAGTCTCTTGGGCAAACCGTGCTCTAGCATTTGGACTATGTCATCCACCCAGTATGGCGTTAGATCAGCTCTAGACAAGTCTTTCTTGCTAGACAAGCTAAAAAGATGAGCATCTGGCAAATCGTCAGCTATACCTTGTCCAATGGCTTCTCCTGTGGGTATTCGGGACATGTGATCAGCCATGTAGTGTTGCTTGCCCTTGTGTACCACCATAGAGAAATCAAATTCTAGAAGAAGAAGCAACCATCTCGCAATGCATCCAGTAGGACATAGTTTATTCACAAGATACAACAATGCTTGATGGTCTACAAAAAAAGGCGAAAGGCATGGCAAGGAGATAGTGTCGAAACTTCTTTATAGTGAATACCATGGCCAACCCCTCCCTTTCTGTGGTGAAGTAATCATCTTTGTGTCAATGAGCTGTCTAGTAGCAAAACTCATAGGGTAATCCAAGTTACGTTCACCAGGTTGGCACAAGATAGCTCCAATAGCAAATTTAGATGCGTCTATATGCACGTGGAACGTGATGCTTGAGCCTAGGGCTCATAAGATTGGTGCAGTTGCAAGAGCCTTTTTTAATTCCTCATATGCCTACTGGCACCCGTTGGTCCACTCGGATACAATCAACAGCTTGTACAATGGTCTCACAATCAATGCGTAATTCACCACAAAGTGCCGACGATAGTACCCTATGTGACCTAAGAAATATTGAACTCCCTTATAATCCTTGGGTGGCGGCAAGTCGACAATGACCTTGACTTTTGAAAAGTCGATGGCTATGCCGTTCTTGGACACCACGTGCCCTAGAATGCATATGTGCTTGACCCAGGACTGGCACTTCAAGGGGTTCAATGACATGTTTTAAAGCCGGCATCATTCAAAGACTGCTTGCAACTTTTCCAAGTGTTCTACTTAGCTAGTGTGCACACACAGGTTGTCTACAAACACCTCTAGCTCTCGTCTAAGTATATTTTTGAAGATGGTGCACATTAGACACTGAAAGGTTGCAGGTGCATTCATTAATCCAAAGGGCATTACGATATAAGAGAAGACACCCCATTCAGTGGCAAACATGATCTTGTGCCTAATTTATCATCAGGATGTACTTGTACCTAGTTGTATCCTGAGAAGCCATCCAGAAAGCTGTAGGCCTCTTTACATGCTACCCTTTTTGAGCATGTACTTCATGTATGGTAATGGGTAATTATCCATTTTTGTCGCAGCATTAACTTATATTTCACACACACTCGGATCTTCCCATTCTTCTTCATGAATATCACGATTGGTGATACCCAGTCCATGTGCTTTATTTCGTAGATGAATCTTGCCCTCATTAGCTTATTGATTTCCTCCTTCATGGCTTGGGTATGTTTTGGATTCATAGGGTATGGTCATTGTTTTACAGGCACCGCATTAGGGCCATTGGTATGTTGTGCGTTACCACTCTAGGATCCACTCCTTTGAGCTCATCTAAGAACTAGGTGGACATGTCCACATACTCTTGCAAGAGCGCAATGAGATTGACCTCTTCCCCCTCAATCAGGTCATTAGCTATAAACACAGGTCGAGGTTTCTCGCCTTCCCCTACCATGTTGACTTCCTTGACCTTGGCGGGTCCCTTGATTGGCTCACTTGTCTGTCCTTGTCTTTTCGCCCCCACCAGGATCACTACCTTGTCACCTTTCTTAAACTTTGTAAAGCATTTTGGTAGGTCCTGCAGTTTCTTCTATTGTTCTGCCTCTAACTTCTTCATTTGTCCTCTCCTTTCTTCCTTAAATCGTCTGCGTCTCAGGTGAATTGGCAGGTCCCCCTTGGTGCGTTGGGTCCTAGGAGGTCGAGGTATCTTTGTGGGTCACTCTTTGTATTGACCTTCGATTCAAAATTAAGCCCGCAATCCTCACTAGAGGAAGGAGTTTCTCTTAGGGATTGTATCTCGGTGGATGCGTCCATGCTAGGCAAGGGTGTTGTGGGTGGTTGGGATATCCTTGCTTGTTTGTAATCTCTTGCTCCTATGTGCTTCAACCAGGAGTGATTGCACTCCATCCGCATGACTGTTCTCTCTATCTTGTAAGCACTCCCTTTCTGACTCTACGGTGTCTATCTCTTCTTCGCTTTCCTCACTAATAGAGAGGCAGTCCTCATACTCATTGTTGGAATTAGCTCCTCATGACTGCTCGTCATCCCCTAGACTCTCGTCTCTAGCCTGTCCTTCATTAGTGACTAAGGTCCAATTATACATTAAGTTTAGGTCATGCACCTTAGTCCATTTCCACTTAGGTTTGTCCAGGAGGTCCCTAAGGGGCTTGAGTGTTCTTTTGGTGCACTTGTGTAAAAGAAATCGATGTGGGGTGTGCAAACAAAACAAAACAATCATACAAGTATGGCTACCCCCTTGGCTTGTCTACGATCTAGTATGGCTCTAAGCGCGGTCTTTGGTCACTCCTAGGAATTTTCCGGGGTCTACTGCTCCCTCTATGCTCTATCAAGGCTGGTGGGCTACAATCTAGAGGCCAACTTTGGGCTACAAGTCTAGTTGGTTATGTGACCAAGCTACTAGAGGTTGCCTCTAGGCCATTCAACTATTGTTCTCCTTGGTTTTTGACCTTTGCAAGCTGGGGCAGGTTTCCATGGATGTTTTGGGTTCTATCCCGACTAGTTCTCGACTCTAGGTGTGGTCCTGTCTCTGTGTTTTTCTATTATGGGTTGTGGTCTGATTCCCAGAATCGGACTATTTGATTCTAGGGGGTCCCCCGACTCTCAGAGTCAGATGGTCCGACTGAGCTAGTCTGACTCCCAAAATCGGACAGCTTGGTCCAATTCCAAATGGTGGTCTGATCCTCCCTAGGGTTGGTACGGTGACTAGACAGGCGGTTTGATCAGACCAAGGGGTATGGTCGGACTCTCGCAATTGGATGGTTCGCCTACTCGATTCTAGGAGTCGGGACCTAGACACAGTGGTTCGACTGCGACCGACGGGGCAGAACACGATGATCCTTGACGATTTCTTCATGCTTGGTTCACGACTGCCTGCAAGGCTTTCTAGATCACATCTACGCCAAGCAAGGAAGGGTTTTGCATACCTGGATCAAAGGAAAAGCTCAAAAATTGAATGCCATGATCTCTTTTGGTGAGCAAGTCTCTCTGTCTTTCCCTCTCTCTCTCTCTCTCTCTCAAGCTCTCCTTAATCTCTCAAATGCAAAATGAGGTCTCTCTTGCCAGTCTTGGCCTCTTATTGCCCTGCCCAGGTCTTCATTCACCTTAATCTTGCTCCTCTTACCAGCATTTAACCCAAGATTTTATTTTTTGGCCTTATTTTTCCTGTTTCAACCTGTTATACAGCATCAAAAACCCTACTGTGTGCTCACACAGTTTTGATCCTATCCTACCTAATGCAAGCAAAAATCACAAGATAATGTTCATGCTTCTTTAGCCTACTCATCTACACATCCAAACCCAAAAATACTTACCTGTTTTCGATGATTAACACTCCTAAATCTCCTATCTACCTCAAGCATCGGTTTGGGGATGAAACCCTACTTCCATGCTTGATTCGAAGCATGTGGCGCTCAAGGCTTGAATTTGTCGGTCTCGGCAATGGAACCAAAATGAAGGGAGCTCTCTTGCTCAACCCTCGAGACCTACGGATTGCTTATTCGTCAAGCATTTCGAGCCGAGCGGCTATGGCTACCTCTCACATAGCCGATGCACTCTCCCTACCTATGGGGTGTAATGAGCTTACCTTGATACCCGATCGAGTACCCTCCTCTCCCATGCACACCGGTAGCTCCATGATCCTTGATGCAAGTTCGAGCAACCTCAATCCCTCTCGGTCAAGCTCCATCCTCCATAGCCGCGCAAGAGAAGAGAAGAGAAGAGAATAGAAGAGAAGAGAAGAGAAGAGAAGAAGATGAAGAGAGGAGATGGGGAGCTTCTTCTCCTCGATCCCTCACTCTCACACACTCACTCCCTCACTCTCCTCACATCCCCTCACTCCCTCACTCAAGCGCACACAAGAAGGCAAGAAGAAGAGAATAAGCTTTTTGCCACACACCAAGAATGAGAGTTTCCATTAACTTTTTGGCTTATATACATGCCCTCTTTCCCTTGGGCAGTCATCCCCTTTTTACATGGCCTGGCTATAGCCTAGGCCCTTTTTCCCTTTGCCCTAACTTCCTAGCTTAGTCCTACCGTCCGTTCATGGTTACAAATTGCACAGGAGGGAGCTTGGCGCTCTTTTACAAATATATTGGTTGCCCCTTCTTGCTTTTGACTTTTTTGCAGCTTCCATCGTTGCGCCTTAGACTCCTGGTGGTTGTTCCCATGCTTTTAGGTTTTTTCTAGTCCCGCTCTCTTTTGAGGCGCCCTTTTTTCCACCTTGTGCTTTTCCTCTTAATGCCTCTTTTTTCGCTTCCTCTCCTCTGTAGTAAACACATAGCATCGAAGTATGAGAGCAAAGGCTAAAAGTAAAGGCAACAAGAAAAGAACAAAACTCAAAGAAGAGTAAAGAAGGTTAGTGCATGCATGACAAGTAAAATCAAATGTAGTACCATTGTAAAATTGAGTCATTGCATTTTCCAACTTTCAACTATTCCATGTAAAAACAAGTATTGAGTGTTCTCTCATATCCAAATTTATAAGAAATATCATATGGTAAGTCAGGAAGACCTTGGTAAAGAATGGAACATTGTAAAAGAGGAATTGGATCTAATACATATAATGTGTAAAGTGGAATAGTAAGCTCGTTCTTACATGTGCCAACTTTGGTCTTCATTCTCAATTCTCATTTTCTCTTTTCTACTACTTGAGAGATTGAAGGTGAGTGAGGAAAGAAGCTTGATTGAGCGAGTGTAAGAGAGGGAGGCTTCTCTCCTCATCCCTTTATCTCTTTTTCTTTTCTTCTCTCTTTTGACAAGAGATTGAAGCTTGAAGCCATTGCTTGGAGTTGAAGAGCTTAGAGACTCTTGAAGCATCAAGGCTATGAGGCATGAACCCTTGGAGCCATCTAAGATTGTTGGAGGCCATACACACATCAAGAACCAATTAATTTGTCCCATCATCTTGACTCCAATAGAGGGACCAATAGATTTGTTAAGTCTAACAACTTTTTGTTGAGGTTTAAAGAGTGAATGAGGAGCATCCTAAGTGAGAGATATGATGTCAGGAGAACTTTTGATGGATAAGGGATCCATCCATGTTGCATCAATGTCGAAGCTAGGGTTTTCCCTTAGCATTTTGTGTTGGGGATAAAGACACATGTGCCTAACCACCCATGTATTCACTACACTAATAGTACCCACACACATGTACATTGCAGGTGGATGGCACCCATCATTGTCACTTCATTCTATATTCTTTCAGTGACATTTGAATAAGGAAGGGCCTCTATCATTCATTGAGACAGTTGGAGTTCCCACATCCTGTGTCTCTTGCTCTTTCTCTCTTGCTCCTTCCACCATAGCTCTTGCGTCTGCTTGTGTGCTTCCACTCAAGGCCTCTCCCTTTAATGGTACCAAAGCCATTGCACTCGAGAGCTTCCTTGATATTCTTCTCAGCTCACGATGAATACCCATAACAATTCACTCATAGCATCCATGGCTTTAGCTTGAGGAGGTAAATATTCACGATTCGCTTCTTCTTGACTACTCAAGACTTGTATAAGAGCTTCTTTGGAGTGCATTGAGCTTTGCCTCCACCACCATTGTGCCCAGCATAACTAGCACAACACCAAAAGCTACCCACATTGAGTGGGCTTGTTTTGCAAGTTGCTTGGGTAGTACCTTAGGCCTCTACAACAACTCAATTGGCCATTGGCAATCATCTAGCATTTCTCGAATATCAACATTACACATCTTGGATACCATTTGGAGCTCCCAACCTCAATTACTTGTTGTAATATATAGTAGACCTACTGTAATACATGCTTAAATAGGGTCTTCTTAGTCATTGGAGCTCACTCTTGTCTCTATTGATGCTCATATGCATATACATTCATGCTAGGATTTCTAGCGTGTAATGTTTCCGCCTGAAATATTAATCGACCTTAACAACCCCGCACATCTCGCGCAAAAGCAGTGCAAAATAATCTCCCACGTCAATTAATGTCAGTGGCTAAGTGTTCCCTCCGCGTGCAATGTTAAATTCGAGCTCCGTGACGTGCAAAGAGGCCATGGCTTGAAGACCGCAAGCTCGCGTGAGAACACCTCTTCTAGAGGGAAAGAGGGATAATGGTTAAAATTTTGACAAAATTTTTTAATAATCCCCTCCCCCCTCAATCGATGCATGGCAGGGGGAGAGGGAGTGTGAGAGGAGTGGTGTAGTGGTGGAGTGCATGGGGGAGGGGAGGAGGCATGCAATCTATCCACGTGTGTGGACACCCCCCCCTTCAAAGCCTATAAGACTCCCCCCCTTGGAGATTGGGGAGCATCGTGTTGCTGGAGGAGCCGTGAAGCCCGCCGTGCTGCTGCCATCAGTCGCCACGTTGTCGCCACAGGGCACTGCTGCGTCGTCATGCGGCCGCCCTCATCAACCCCACCATCATCATCATCATTATTATCATCATCTCCTCCATCATCCACTTTCTCTCTCCACGTCACGTTTTCTATCACAGAGCTGGAAGCTTCTAAAAAAATAAGGCTTCCATAAGCCCTGTATAGACGGCCTTCCTCGGGTTTCTTAAAATTACGAATTGTAAAGGTTATTCCTGCGTGAGGGGAGTAGGTGGTTTTTGAGGCTGATTTGCCAAAGCCGGGAGGAAGTTCGGAGATCGCGTAAAGGCAAGGACAATTTGCAGAGTCAAGGATCTACGGCATCGATGGCTCCAAAGCTAAAGACGTGAGGCACACACGTGGGAGCCTCCAACCCAAGTTGACGCGTGGACAATGCTGCGAGTCCTCATGCCCAGGTTCTTAAAAGTTGATTCCACATGAAAAGAATGCACTAGGCATGTCCAATTCTCATAGGCAAGTTTAATCATGTTTGAAAATTTTAATTGCTCACCGACGTACAAGAATTAGTTGCATGATGTGCATTTGGAATTGCTTGCACTTCCAAATTGAAAATCCTAAATGCATATTGCATAAGTAAATAGGTGGATTTGTCTAAATGTATCCTTGATTTCCTCGCGAAAAAGAAACATTGCATAATGCATTTAGATAGTAATCTCCTAGTTGTGATTCATACGAGATAATCATTGACATCCATTAGAGGTTGTCCAAGTAGTTGCATGCATGAAAAGGATTTATGCACCTTGCAAGTTGCATGCAATGTTAATTATATCCTAGGTTAGGTTAAATTGCTGTAGGATGGATTAAGTCAATAAATAGTTCTATGACATTCACTCATGCATGAACTTCTTTATCGAAGTTGTTTTAGAAAAAGATGCATTTCATATTAAAGCTTGAATTTAATGCATTAAGCGAAGGGTTATGAGCATAGTTCTTGATGAAATTCAACATAGGTTTCCATACGAGTTAGTCCTAAATTGTCAATCTTTATATTTTAGGCAAAGAAAAGAAATGGTCATTGTAAATCTCATAGTTGCATAGAAGGAAAAAGTCCGTGAACTGCATATTTGCATGGAATGTTGCATTTTGAAATTATTTACATTTGTTTAGGAAAAAGTATTAGCATCTTAAGGAAAGATCACTTCTTGTCGCAAGACAATTAGTTCGATTAGGTAATTCGCTTGCAATGGTGTAACTCAAACGATGATTAACTCAATGTGCTAGGTAGAGTTTAGTATGCTAAAAATTCTGCCTAGTATCGCACTTGGGATGCCAAGTCAAGACTTCCAATCCCAAAGATCCTACCCACATTCATATAATGTTAGGGCTAGTTGAATGCCTATACAAAAACGATCTAGGGTTTTTACCCGAAGGATCTATTGGCCTAATACTAGACTTCCGATTGAGTTTAGAAACCCTAGGGCCAAACCTTGTCGGCCGAGTAGGGTTAGGGTTGGGCTAGGTCAAGAAGACTCCCAAACCCTATATCTTGACCAAGGTATCCCTGACCAAGGAATACCGTGTGAGGGGAGAAATAACCCCATAAGCCAGGTGCGACACATATGCAACAAGTTGCAACGTCGCAGGATGCTGTGTTTCAATCACAAAGTAGAATTGCCACTCCTTGGAAAAAGGTTGGCGAGTCTAAGTGCAAGTCTAACTTGCAAAAAGGATGAGTGGTCATCTTGCTATATCACCCTTCCTTGGGTTGATTTGCCAAGTTAGGGAAGTTATGTAATTCTTAGCAAGCAAATGACCAATCAAGATAGGGTGACAAGGTTGCCTAGGATTTATTGTCTTAATTTAAGGAACCTAAGGTGTTGGTTAATTTGGGTTAACAGGGTATAAACTCTAACCCAAGGATAAAAGGGTAAACAAACAACAAAACCCTTGGGATCTTGCCAAGTCACAATTGATCCCGGATCGAATGTTGGATGCATTCGGAGAGAAGGATTCACACCTTAGCAGCTGGCCAAACAAATGACCACTGGATTGATTGTGTTTGTATAGTTAGGAGCACTGTTTGTACTTCTTTGCTCAAGGAATCTAATGCTGGAAAATAACTAATGCTTCAGGTTGAAAACCTAGAGCGAGAGGGCCACGAGAGGTCTCTCCGTGGGTGCTACTTGGAGGAGGAGGACGCTTGGGTGCCAAGGGGGGCTCTGGCCATAAATCCCTTGTCTCCGGATCCTGCACAAGGGGCCGACGTGACTCGAGATTGGATCTCGAGGCCCGCATACTAGTCTACAGGTGGAAACTTGGAATAGCGATCCCTGAGGATTGTTGGAATAGCCTTCGGGCGGATTATAGATTAGCTTTCGGGCTAGATTATGGAATAGCCTTCGGGCTAAATTATATGATGTATTCCTAAGATTGATAAATAAGATCAAAGTGTTGAAAAGGAACTTGTTTGACATTGTTTTTCTATGTCTGTGCTTAAGTTACGTAAAGGAACTAGTGACTATTTGGCTAATTAAGGAAGCTGTCTTTGCATGTCAAACTAAATGTGGTAGGTAATTAGATAACTAAAGCAACCTTGAGGAAAGTGCAGTGGATGTGACCATGGGTCCGTCCTATGGAAGGGTGGTCTCGGTTGGCCGAGAACTTTTCTCAAAGGAAATTGACAGCAAGGAATGATGACCTAGAATCTAGAGTACTAGAGTTTCGATTTATGCTGTTTTAGGGGAATGGAATGGGACTATGCCTTATGGGCAGAGAGGTTGAGCTTTGCATTCCTCTCGTTTCCCATTCTCCTTGAACCCAGTGCGGCATGAATCCGCTTCGACCCTGACGTTTCTGCGTAAAGTAGTTCGCCTGGGGCTCAATGCTAGCTACCGTTCTAGGAATTTGACCACTAGGAAAAACCCTGATTCAGGTTGGTCCTAAGTGGGAACGAACGGAATGCTTCCGCTACGTGGCAAACTCGGGAGGACCCAAATCACAAACCCCGTGACATTCCGTGGGAGTGTCGGGCGGTGCTTTTTGGACTCTCTTCCCAATGGGCTGCTAAGACGTGTCCTACGAGTGAACAGGTGGACACGTTACAGTTGGTATCAGAGCAAACCAACGAGGATCTAATATTTATAAGGAAACTTAATAAGGAGAAGTAGAGCAAATGTTGCTGTTAAGAACATTTTCTTACTTACTTATCGATGTTGGCTTGCAGAGTCGCGAGGCATGGAACCAATTCTTGGTGTTCGAGGTTATGTTTATGACTGTGATGCGTGCTTCGGATTATTGACGAAGGTTCGATATGATGAATATCCTAGACCGCATCTACAATCCTTCACCCCTGTACGTGGAACGGAGATGGACGGGCGATTTGGGAATTTATTACATAGCTGCCCACCGACTTGAGTACCTTCAGACCAACTTGAAGAGAATCAAGTGGATGGAAGACTTAAAGATCGTGAAGCTGTTCATCTTTGTTGAGGCTCACGCAAACACAACCTTACATGTCGGCAGTTGAAAGGTCAAGCAGAACAAGTATGTGTACGAGGAAGTGACTCGAATAATCCTTGCCGACAGGATCAAGGTGTTGGGACGTTATGAGAAGAACGGGTATCAAAGGAAAGAATACCCTAATATTTCTATGACCTATCGATTCCTGAAAATCCATGACCCCAATTCATACTATTACTCAATTCCGATACCTGAATGTAACACAATCTTATTCTCCCCAAATTAATGTAAAAGCTTGTTCCATTTTTCCAAAAATAATTGTACTCAGAAAGGGCTATGCCCATATGAATGAAATAAGACTTTTTTATCAATGTTTGTCATGGTTGTGAGTGTTGGTAAAGAAGTTAAGTGATTAGGTCACTTGGCTAGAAACTGAATTGGGCATGTAATGTAATGTGAGATTCTTAATGGGTGGAAATCTGACTTCAGTCAGATTCAGGGTTATGAACCTAGGTATCCACGAGTGTTTGCTCGGAATGGATTGGCTTATGTCCACATTCACTGTGGAAAGGGCCGAGTTTCCTTTCGAAATTCTGAAGGAGAATTGGTCACAACTCAAGGAGAGGCTGGTAAGCCAAAAATTCAATTGGCCAAAGCATCTCAGATAATAAAAGGAGTTAGGAAGGGGCTACCTATCTATTTGATTAAGCTAAATAAGCTAGATCAGAATCAGGAGTCTAGTGAAGAACCTTCATGGCTAAAGGAGTACACAGACGTATTTCCTGAAGAGCTGACATAACTTCCTCCTCAAAGGGAAGTTGATCATGAAATCAAGTTAGCGCCAGGAGCTGCACCAATTGCAAAGAGACCATATAGAATGTCTATTCTGGAAGCAATTGAGCTGAAGGAGCAACTCAAGCAACTGTTAGACCAAGGCTACATCCATCCTAGCAGTTCGCCATGGGGAGCTCCAGTGCTGTTCCAGAAGAAGAAAGATGGAATGCTCCGGCTATGTACTGATTTTATAGAGGGTTGAATCAATCAATCATTAAGAACAAATACCCCATTCCAAGAATAGATGAACTTTTTAACTATCTTCAAGGTGCGAAGATCTTCTCCAAGATTGATCTCAGGTTTGGATATTATCAGATAAGGATCAAGTAAGAAAATATCCCAAAGACGGCATTCAGCACAAGATATGGACACTTTGAGTTCCTGGTCATGTCATTCGGGCTGACAAATGCACCTGCTACCTTCAACAGGTTAATGCAGGATATCTTTAGGCCCTATCTTGACGACTTCGTACTCGTCTTCTTTGACGATACCTTAGTCTACTCCAAACATGAAGAAAATCATGAACCCTAGCTTTGCATTGTCCTTGAGACATTGAGGGCATACAAGCTTTATGCCAAGAAGAAGAAGTGTTCATTTTTCAAGCGAAAGATTGAATATCTGGGATTCATTGTATCAGCGGAAGGAATTTCAGTAGATTCGGCCAAGGTTAGAGACGTTCTGGAGTGGCCAACACCAACCAACCACTGTCAAAGAAATACGTAGTTTTCTTGGATTGACAGGATGGTACATAGTATTTATCAAAAGCTATGCTTTGATTGCAGCGCCACTGACCGATCTACTGAAGAAGCAAGCATCAATTGTATGGTCACCTGCTGAACAGTCTATCTTTGATAAACTAAAGCAAAGCTTGATATCAGTACCTATCCTGAAACTTCCAGATCTTAGCAAGGAGTTTGAAGTGATAACTGATGCTAGCACACTTGCCTTAGGATGTGTGCTTATGCAAGAAGGTCATCTTGTAGCATACTCTTCAAGGAAACTGAAGAGCCATGAGAGGAATTATGCTACCCATGATCTGGAGCTGTTGGCTGTTATCCATGCTCTCAAGGTTTGGAGACACTATTTGCTGGGTAACAAGTTTACCCTAGTAAACGGATCATAAAAGTCTCAAGTAGATCTTTACCCAGAATGAGCTCAACATGAGGCAACATCGATGGATTGAAGTGCTGGAGGAATATGATTTTGAAATCAAATACCGGCCTGGAAAGGAGAATGTAGTTACCGATGCACTCAATCGCAAGGCATTTTTGAATTCTCTGATTTTACAAGATCCATCAATAGCTAGATCTTTCTCCACAAAGGTATCCATGCCAAACAACCCAATTCTTGAGCTAGCTAGAGAAGAGGCATGCCATGATCCAACCTATCAGAAATTGCTAAGGGAGATCCCTATCAAGGATTAGGACCCGAAGCTACATAAAAAGTATCAAGAATTCTCTATCAATAGTGGATTTGTCTACTATAGAACGAGATTATGTATACCGGCAAGCCAATCACTCAAGCATAAGATACTTTGGGAAGCTCATGACTCCCCTTTTTCAGGACATCCTGGCTATGCCAAGACCCTCAATGCAGTCAAAAAGAGCTATTATTGGGAAAGACTTAAAGGTGACGTTCTCAAATATGTCACGGAATGTTTGTCTTGTCAACGCATTAAGGCTGAACATGTCAAAATGCCAGGGAAATTGCAACCACTTGACATTCCCCAAATGAAATGGGAATTCATTAGTATGGATTTTGTTGTTGGCCTGCCCCAAGTTTAGGGAGGATACAACTCCATTATGGTTGTGGTTGATATGCTCGCCAAGGTTGCACATCTTATTCCTGTTAAGACAAACTATAAAGCCTCAGACATTGCAAGGCTATTCATTAAGGAAATCTTCAAACTGCATGGGTTACCCAGAAGAATCATTAGTGATCATGACTCTCTCTTCACATCACACTTCTGGAGAGCCATCTTCGAAGCCATTGGAACTCAACTCTGTTTCAGTACAGCTTACCATCCCCAAACCGATGGTCAAATAGAGCGATTCAACCAAGTTATTGAGGTTATGCTAAGGGCACACTGCTGTCACGAACCCAAAAAGTGGATTCAATATTTGCCACTGGTTGAGTTTGCCTACAATGCTTCCTACCGACAAAGCATTTAGATGACCCCTTTTCAAGCATTGTAGGGACACGACTGTCGTAGTCCTTAAAACTTTTCGGATCCAACCTTGAGGGTTGAAGCTTCAAAGCAGATACTAGAAGATATGGATGACCAAATCAAGTCAATAAGACAGGACATCCAAGCCGCCAAGAACAGACAGAAGGCTTACGCAGATTTGAAACGTCAAGATAGATCCTTTGCTGAAGGAGATATGGTCTTCATTCGCATACGTCCAAAGAAGAGTTCCCTATGCTTGGGTGAATGTAAAAAGCTAAGTCCAAGGTATTGTGGACCCTACAAGATCCTCAAGTGCCTAGGACCTAATGCCTACAGATTGCAACTCCTTGAAAACCTAAAAGTTCATAATGTATTCCCTATCAATCTATTGAAAAAGTATGTGCCTAACCCTAGTCACGTGCTTGATAATCAACAAGTTGTAATGCCTAGTCAAGGAGTCCTTGAGCTACGGCCTGACAGGATCTTAGATGTTTGGGAGAGGCATTTGAGATCCAGAACCTTGAGAGAATACCTCGTCCAGTGGAAAGATTATCCCAAAGAGGATGCCACTTGGATGGATGAAAGTACTCTCAACCAACAATACCCCCAGCTCTTCTCGAGATGAGGACATCTCGATTCCTCTAAGGGGGAGAGGATGTAATGTTTCCGCTTGAAATATTAATCGACCTTAAAAACCCCGCACATATCGTGCAAAAGCAGTGCAAAAATAATCTCCCGCATCGATTAATGTCGGTGGCTAAGTATTCCCTCCGCGCGCAATGTTAAATTCTAGCTCCATGACGTGCAAAGAGGCCGTGGCTTGAAGACCGCAAGCCCGCATGAGAACACCTTCTAGAGGGAAAGAGGGATAATGGTTAAAATTTTGACAAATTTTTTTAATAATCCCCTCCCCCCTCAGCCGATGGATGGTAGGGGAAAGGGAGTGTGAGAGGAGTGGTGTAGTGGTGGAGTGCATGGGGGAGGGGAGGAGGCATGCAATCAATCCACATGTGTGGACATCCCCCCCTTCAAAGCCTATAAGACTCCTCCCCTTGGATCTTGGGGAGGGGAGAGGGAGCGTCGTGCTGCTAGAGCAGTCGTGAAGCCCGCCGTGCTGCCGCCACATTGCCACCACAGGGCGCTGCTGGGCCACGCTGCCGCCCTCATCAACCCTACCATCATCATCATCATTATTATCATCATCTCCTCCATCATCCACTTTCTCTCTCCATGTCATGTTTTCTGTCCACAGAGTTAGAAGCTTCTAAAAAAATAAGGCTTCCATAAGCCCTATACACACGGCCTCCCCCGGGTTTCTTAAAACCATGTCTTGTAAAGGCAATTCCTGCGCGAGGGGAGTAGGCAGTTTTTGAGGCTGATTTGCCAAAGCCGGGAGGAAGTTCGGAGATCGCTTAAAGGCAAGGACAATTTGTGGAGTTAAGGATCTATGCCATTGATGGCTCCAAACCTAAAGACGCAAGGTGCACACGTGGGAGCCTCCAACCCAAGTTCACGCGTGGACAACGCTGCGAGTCCTCATGCCCAGGTTCTTAAAAGTTGATTCCGCATGAAAAGAATGCACTAGGCATGTCCAATTCTCATAGGCAAGTTTAATCATGTTTGAAAATTTTAATTGCTCGTCGACGTACAAGAATTAGTTGCGTAATGTGCATTTGGAATTGCTTGCACTTCCAAATTGAAAATCCTAAATGCATATTGCATAAGTAAAAAGGTGGATTTGTCTAAATGTATCCTTGGTTTCCTCGCGAAAAAGAAACAACGCATAATACATTTAGATAGTAATCCCCTAGTTGTGATTCGTATGAGATAATCATTGACGTCTATTAGAGGTTGTCCAAGTAGTTGCATGCATGAAAAGGATTTATGCACCTTGCAAGTTGCATGAAATGTTAATTACATCCTAGGTTGGGTTAAATTGCTGTAGGACGGATTAAGTCAATAAATAGTCCTATGATATTCACTCATGCATGAACTTCTTTATCGAAGTTATTTTACAAAAAGATGCATTTCATATTAAAGCTTGAATTTAATGCATTAAGGGAAGCATTATGAGCATAGTTCTTGATGAAATTCAACGTAGGTTTCCATACGTGTTAGTCCTAAATTATCAATCTTTATAGTTTAGGCAAAGAAAAGAAATGGTCATTGTAAATCTCATAGTTGCATAGAAGGAAAAAGTCTGTGAACCGCATATTTGCATGGAATCTTGCATTTTGAAATTATTTACATCTGTTTAGGAAAAAGTATTAGCATCTTAAGGAAATATCACTTCTTATCGCAAGACAATTAGTTTGATTAGGTAATTCGCTTGCAATGATGTAACTCAAGCGATGATTATCTCAATGCGCTAGGTAGAGTTTAGTACGCTAAGAATTCTACCTAGTATCGCACTTGGGATGCCAAGTCAAGACTTCCAATCCCAAAGATCCTACCCACATTCATAGAATGTTAGGGCTAGCTGAACGCCTATACAAGAACGATCTAGGGTTTTTACCCGAAGGATCTATTGGCCTAATACTAGACTTTCGATTGAGTTTAGAAACCCTAGGGCCAAATGTTGTCGGCCTAGTAGGGTTAGGGTTGGGCTAGGTCAAGAAGACTCCCAAACCCTACATCTTGACCAAGGTATCCCTGACCAAGGAATACCGTGCGAGGGAGAAATAACCCCATAAGCTAGGTGCGACACCTATGCAACAAGTTGCAACGTCGCAGGATGCTGTGTTTAAATCATAAAGTAGAATTGCCACTCCTTGGAACAAGGTTGGCGAGTCTAAGTGCAAGTCTAACTTGCAAAAAGGATGAGTGGTCATCCCGCTACATCACCCTTCCTTGGGTTGATTTGCCAAGTTAGGGAAGTTATGTATTGCCTAGCAAGCAAATGACCAATCAAGATAGGGCGACAAGGTTGCCCAGGATTTACTGTCTTAATTTAAGGAACCTAAGTTGGTTAATTTGGATTAACAGGGTATAAACCCTAACCCAAGGATAAAAGGGTAAACAAACAACAAAACCCTTGGGATCTTGCCAAGTCACAATTGATCCCGGATCGAATGTTGGATGCATTCGAAGAGAAGGATTCACACCTTAGCAGTTGGCCAAACAAATGACCACTGGATTGACTGTGTTTGTACAGTTAGGAGCACTGTTTGTACTTCTTTGCTCAAGGAATCTAATGCTGAAAAATAACTAATGCTTCAGGTTGAAAGCCTGGAGGGAGAGGCGACATCAGTTACCCTCGACTGTCTGCCTGACCCTAACCAAGGGGGTTGTTAGCCGCGCTGGGTACGTGGACTGAACCCGCCGCGAGAGGTCTCTTCGTGGGTGTTACTTGGAGGAGGAGGACGCTTGGGTGCTAGGGGGGGCTCTGCCTGTAAATCCCTTGCCTCCGTGTCCTGCACAAGAGGCCGACGTGACTCGAGATTGGATCTCGAGGCCCACATACTAGTTTACGGGTGGAAACTTGGAATAGCAATCCTTGAGGATTGCTGGAATAGCCTTCGGGCGGATTATGGATTAGCCTTCAGGCTAGATTATATGATGTATTCCTGAGATTGATAAATAAGATCAAAGTGTTGAAAAGGAACTGGTTTGACATTGTTTTTCTATATCTGTGCTTAAGTTACATAAAGGAACTAGTGACTAATTGGCTAATTAAGGAAGCTGTCTTTGCATATCAAACTAAATGTGGTAGGTAATTAGATAACTAAAGCAACCCTGACGAAAGTGCGGTAGATGTGACCATGGGTCCGTCCTATGGAAGGGTAGTCCCAGTTGGCCAGGAACTTTTCTCAAAGGAAATTGACAGCAAGGAACGATGACCTAGAATCTAGAGTACTAGAGTTCCGATTTATGATGTTTTAGGGGAACAGAATGGGACTATGCCTTACTGGTAGAGAGGTCGAGCTTTGCATCCCTCTCGTTTCCCATTCTCCTTGAACCAAGTGCGGCATGAATCCGCTTCGACCTTGACATTTCATCGTAAAGTATTTCTCCTGGGGTTCAACGCTAGCTACCGCTCTAGGAATTTAACCACTAGAAAAAACCCCGGTCCTAAGTGGGAACGGCCGGAATGCTTCCGCTACATGGCAGACTCAGGAGGACCCAGATCGCAAACCCCGTGACATTCCGTGGGAGTGCCGGGCGGCGCTTTGTGGACTCTTTTCCTGATGGGCTGCTAAGACCTGTCCTACAAGTGAATAGGTGGACATGTTACATAGCGCATGTCTTGAGGTGATTTTGGCTTGACTTTGAGCTCACATTAGCTCCAATTTAGTGAGTTTTTTATTGTTGTATAATGTGGGAAATATATTGTAATACATATAGGGACAACATCGCTTCATTGCTTGGAGTTCTACTAATGCCTATAGCATGTATGGCTATCGACACATTGTAGTTGTGATAGCTTTCAATGCAAGTTATTCTTGGTATTTCTTTCTTGGTTGCTCATAGCTGGTTGTTGGCATATTGCTGCAAATTTTTATAGCAAGCTATCATTTCAATTTTATGCATTCTATCTTAGAGTAGGTACTTGGATTTGACCATTGCTTGATTACAATTTTTGGATAGCTCACCAATTTGCTAGCTCCTCTTGCTTAACCCTTGATTCGGTTATGATTTTGGGGTTGTTTACAGTCATTTATAGTAGCCCTTTTATACTGTGATATGCCTTCATTTCTTGCATTATGACTGGTTGAATGACAATTCTATCTTCGATATTAACAAGTAGAATGGCACAAATTACAACTATTGGAAGGCACAAATAGGCAAGTTCTAGTGCAAACATTGCTGATTAAGCCATTGAGACATGAGGGTATAAAGCTCGAATGCTTTGATACAAAGGATTGGGTTGAATTGGATGTTACAAAAATCTATAATCATTGTGTCACTCTCTAAGTAGGTCTACTATAATGTTGTCTCTAAAGGGCATACCACTTGGTAGTTATGGGATGAGATTCGTAATATCTAGGATAAGCAAAGCTCTACCTCTCAAATGTATTAGCAAAAGCAACTCATGGACCTTCGTATGGAGAGGACTTCCATGTCCGCCCACTTAAATGAGCTTCATTCTATTTTTAGCCTCTTGTTTTCACAAGGGATTGAATTTAAGGACGATCTTCATCCCTTCTTCTTGCCGGTTACATTGCTCGAGTCGTGGGACACATTCTGTATTGCTATGCATGCGAATATGCGTATTGATGGGCTGAAATTGAATTAGAGACACTAATGATAAGTGCAATAATGACCACTATGGGAGAGACTCTCAGAAGTCTCATTTCCAATCACGTGGATGACTTTGTAGTAAGTGAGCATTGACTTGTCATTATTGTGAAAAGTAGGGTCTTATTTGGCCATAATGCTATAAAATGCATAATGACAAGCAAAAGGAAAAGTGAAATTGGAGCTATTATTGTTATTTGTGGTGCTCAAAGAGAAGATATTGTTTATGGTGGCATGGAGAGTTGGAGCTATGGGTTGGAGTTAGTGGACACCCCAAGGAACACCATATTAGAGAATTTGGGAATCTCCCAAGTTCTCACTTTCAAATAAGGAGTAAAGATTTGGCCATGTGGCTAAATCTTAACCTATGCTTCAAAGTGGAAATTGGAAAGACAACCTATATAGTAATTAGGGTAGACTCCAGTTTCAAGTAAGGGGACAAGATTTGATCATGTGGCCAAATATTAACTATATTGGAAATTCCCAAACTATATGAGAATTTCCCAATTCCCTAATATAGTATTAAGGGTGCTATTTGATGATATACTTGCCTAGGTGTTGAGGAAATCTAGGTACGTTGATATTGTTGATTTGTGAGCCATGGGTGGATAGTTATTTGGTCCTCTAGGAGGACTATGAATACAAGGGAGCTATTATGTTCAATGTGGAGAGTACGTTTGTATTCATAGTGTGTGATGCTTTATCTATTTCATTGAAGTATTCTCATGGTGTACTTGCTCTCAACTTCATTAAGTAATAGTTTTAAGTAAACTCACCCTTGTAATTGGTCATAAAAGAGTGGTATTAAACCTTTCTTAAAGCTAGAAGGTGTTATACCTGTCTATTTCTATGATTCTTGGATGTTTTGCTTTGCTATGATATTGTGGCAGGTGTGATAGTCTAGGGCATTGTGTTTTTTATCCTTTTTTAGCCTCACATTACAAAAAGACAACATAATAATTCTATGGAGAATAGACAATATTACAAAATTAGATTGAATACAATAATTTTATTGCATAATAATTCTATGAAAAATTAATAGTATTATAACAAAAGATTGATATAAAAGAATGTGATAGAAGACAAGGTTTTGATACAAGTTAAGAGTAGAGTACAAAATAGCGATCGAAAGAGGACTTACCTCACATGAGCCTCACAACTAACGTTGGCAAGACGGGCTTGTAGCCCTAGTGGGAACTTCTAAGCAAGTGCTAACATAAGCATTGACATAGGCCATGAGATAAGTGACAATGTAAGCCTTGATGAGATAAACAATAACATAAGAAATACTAATATAAGTGATTATATAAGCCTTGATGACATTAGTGTACTAGTGGGAAGCTACTGAGCAAGTGCGAACATAAGCACCTACATAAGCTATGACATTGAAAATGACAAAAGAATTGATATAAGCCTTGATGATATCACCAATAGCATAAGTAATATTAACATAAACAATGATATAAACCTTGATGACATAGACAATGATATAAGCATTGTTGATGTAAGTGCTTACGTAAGTGATGTTTTAGAGAGATCCAAGGAAGCTTCTAGAATCTTAATCTAGAATTTTCTAAAACTTTCTTTGTGAATTTGGAGCCCTAGAGAATTTGCATATTTGTGACATCTGTCCTTCCTCTAGTGACAAAATTTAGGAGGAGTGGTATTAATTCTTGATAAGGTTGTAGGTTTTGATGGATGCATTGATGGTACTGAAAATTTTTAGCATGTGCTTGTTGGAGGTTGGAGGTAGATTCCCATGTTACTTTACTTATGTCATAACCTTTTCAATGCACAAGATACTAGAGCTGTCCCTGTGAGACCCTTGAATCCAAGGGTTTATTGACTTCAAATCCTAGATGACCACCAATCTTTGTGGGTGGTAGTGGTTGTAAGGATCTTTGTGGAATCATGGAGTTATGCATTGTTCTGAGACTAAACCGTGAAAAACTTGATGACTCTTCATGGGATGTGGTAGCTAGAGTCCACAACTTATTGGATTTTGGCTTGGCCAATAATCTTGAAAGGTCCAAGTCATTCTTAATCAAACTTCTAATATGGGCATGATGAGACCAGATCATGGTGGTGAAGAAGCCAAGCTCAATGTCTAATGTTGTTTGCTTGATATTGCATTTGACATCAATATACATCTTATATTTATCTTGGCATTGTTTGATGTGTTGCTAATTCCTTATGAATATTCAATAAGCATGTTCCTAATTCTTTATGAATATTCGATAACATTTGTGCTAGATTTGTAGTAGCTAGACCCTTGATTTGATAAGATGTGTCAGTATTCATCTTAGGATGTTACCATAATTAGCAAGAACGGGTGTATTGGGTAGAAGCACAAGTAATTTTACAATAGGCAAACACGGATGAGGGTAGTAGATCCACAAATTTTCTTGATGATAGTGGATTGTGCAACAAAGGTGGTGCTCTAATACTTGATTCACCCTCTCTATTTGTCCAAATCTTTATGGGTGCTAAGTCAAAAAGAGGTTGATCTGTACACATAAGATCTTGAAGTTTCCTCTCTAAAAATTGGATATGAAATGAAATTCATGATATGAGGCCATGTCAATCAAGCAATCCATGGTAGTGATATATGTTTTCAAGGAAAATTATTGATTTTTGTTTCTTCTTCATTGATTGCTTCAAATGAAATGTTTGATTTTTGTGAACTTGTCAACCACCATAAGAATGATATTGAAACTCTTGGAAGAAGGTTATTATTAAATCCATTAATGTCGATGACCATGGTTTACTACTAGGAAGAATAGGCAAATGATGAAGTGATCCATGTGGACAATGTCATGGCACCTTTTCTCTATTATACATATAAGTAAGTAGTGATCACATGTGAGGCCACCAAGAATTCCCTATTATGATAATTTAAATTGTCTTGAGAGTCTAAAATGTCCTACTATTGGAAGAACTTGTCTCTCTTGGAGCTCTTACGATTTCATTGTTTCTGATGGTATGTAGGGAAGACCTTTGTAGTAGAGCAACCAATTAATGTCCTTAAAATTTCCTAGATAGTTTCCTCTTTCTTGTTGTAGTTGGCATTTGATATCTTGAGAGAAAGGGCAATGAGTGAGTTCTTTCTTTAGTTGGAGGAGGAAGGCAAAGTCACTGTGGCTCTTAGGAGTTAGTATATACTTATCGAATTTATCTAGGTTTCATTAGTAATGTTTCTTGTTGATCATAGGCCACATCTTCTTTCTTAGATGTGAGGTAGAATTGACATTAGAGAGTATTCTTACTAGGCTCATGTGGACCTCAACAATGTGAAACTTTCAAGGACACATTCTTTTGTGTGTTTCCTCTATGCTTGAGATTGAACTATGTCTAAATTAGCTAACTCGTACTCTACCTCCCAGCCACCAAACCCCCCCCCCCCCCCCCCCCCCCCCTCTCCCTCTCAACCCATGAAAGCAAAGAAAAAATGAAGAACTTGAACTATGTAGTATTCTTGCCTATTTCTCAAATTCTAATTGTAGTGCATCACCAAAGCAAGTGACAAATGGCCCCACATGACAAATGTATGATTATCATGTTCCAAGCTCTCAATTTTCTATTGCCATGCTCCACTCATGTTGCCAAGAGGATGTGGAGAGTGAAAGAGGAAAAGAAGCTTCTCCTTCACAATCTCTCACTCTCTCCACTTTCTCATTGTCCTTCATGGTCTTGCACTCTCTCCCTCACTTTCTCACTCTCTTGCACCCTTTCAAATGGATATGAATGCCTCAAAAACCCATGATGTGAAGAAGAGAAGGAGATGAATGAAATGGGAGAGAGAGATCTACTCTTCAAGTCCTTCACACTCCCTCATTCTCTTATTCTCACACTCTCTCAACCTCTCGTCTCTCTTTCACACACAAGTATGGCAAAAGCAAGGACAATGAGAAAAAGGGTTAAGCTCATAGAGTGCACACACAAGAACAAGGCTCTCTATTCATGCTACACATTAAATACGTAGGGTTTCTTGGGTGGGTAGCCTCAACCCTCGTTCCTCTCATGTCTTGACTTCTCTCATCTTGTGAAAAATGTTAACTATTACAATTTATGGCAACTTGTGAAAATAATGCTTCTAGTAACTCCTAATATCCTTAATAGTTTCCTTCACATATTTAACTCTTGCATTTATCATTTCTAACGATAGTTATTTTTAGCATATCCAAAATTTGGTTAACATTTCCCCCCTTCTATATGAGTACCAATCCCTTGCCACTTGTTATCAAATATAGCTTGCTATTGTGTGTAACATAGACATGAAATGCTGAAACTTGGGTGGCATAGCTTGATGGATGAGAGCAATAGTTGGCTATGGATGGATGTATAGCTCATGATCGTGAAGGTCAGAAATGCATTTGGTCTTGTTAGATGGATCTTGGTTGAGGCTAGGGTGGATGACAAGTGTTGCAAAGGATTGTGCTATTATCCATGGTGGTACAATTGACTAGTGGGTGCTTCTATAATGATCATGACTAAAGGTGTTGGGAAGAGGAATTACTTGGCATAGAAGAGCGATTCTTCACAAGATTTAGCACCTGAAACTAAAAACCTAATGTCTAATCACTTTCTAAGGGAGTGCTAGTCTTATTGTGCATTAGACATATGGTTGTTGGGTTGGGAATGAGGCTAATACTAGGCAAGCTGTGTGTTGCACACTCAAGGACATAATCCATGTATAGAGTTTAGTGCAACTAATATATGAGTGCACATGTTTACATAAGCCTAATACATAGTTAGAAGAAAAATTCTTTGGTTTCTTCTTGTTGAAGGTTGTCATGGTAACAAAGGCAATCTTCATTGTGGGGGATGGGAAGTACTGTCATTGCATTGTTGAAGAAAAGGGTCACTCATGAATATCGTAAGGAGATAGAAGGCAAGATAGACAAACTCATGAATTTGACCTAGACCTATGGTAGAGTTGATACATCAATGTCCATTATAAGCACAACCACCAATTGAAATGGTGTAGTTGGTGCACATAGAATCTCCTTTTGATTGAAATTCCTTCTCCACCTTGCTATCATCAAGCTCCTTTCTTGGCACTAGGGTGTTAAATGGAGTGATGGAAAGAAAGGTGTATGTGGCTCAAGGAGTTAAATCTAAAACTATGTAAGCAAGAGCTTCCTAGCAATGTTCTTCCCTTCATGTGACCTGAGTGGGGGTTGAGAAGGGGGCTAGGGGTTAGAGATAAAGCTAATCGACCAAGGCCATCGAACATCTCTAACTTGAGAACCCTTAGTGTGGTGAATATGAGTGTTGACTTTTCTTGTTTTTCATGTTTTATTCCATCTTTGCTTTTTTGTGTTCATACATATCATTTTTTCAAGCTTCTAGCCTTGTTGACATAGCATGCTAAAGTGTAAGGCTGATTGGAATTACATCTTTTTCTCCCAATGCGATGACATACACATGAGTGCATACAAGATAGTACAAGCTAGGATATTAATAATGCAAATTGAGAAATTTGATGATAATATTGCTATTGTAGAAGATCAAGCTCTATAAGGATGTTATCAATGTAAAGATTTGTGAGCCATTTGGAGAAGCATCAAGCGACTCTTCTCAAATAAGTTTACGTCAAAGGAGGTGGGTTGTCGAGGTACAATTTGCTTGAATATGGGTTGGATTGAACTAATGGGCTTTGATGGCTTCCTCCTTAATTAGCATAAAGATAAGGTTTGAGAGTGGATAGGCATTGCCCCCTCCTAGCTTTGATCAAGGTTTGAAGCAATCAACTTGCATTTTCTCTATTCTCCTTTAGGTGTCTCCAAGCTTGGTCCTCTACAAACTTGTCACTTGTGCTTGATCTTTGAAGTCATTAGATTAACCCATAAGCATGGCATGTACTTACAAACTAAAAGTTGGTATACATAAAGGTCACTTCACATTTTATCTTTGTTGCCTACAATCTTGGTGTGCATTAAAGGTTTTGTTTTATTTTTATTTTATTGCAAATATCATTTATGTGTAATGGAAATAATTGTGTTTTATTTATTTATAGAAAGATTTGGTTTATATTATAAGGCTAGTCGGCCTTGAAATAAGCCTTTTGGATCACTTTGAAGAGATGCATAATCATCAAGAACATGGGATGTAATGACCAATAATGATATGTAGACAATCATATCCATGATTGTGTTCTCTTAGCCTAATCGACTAGCAACATGTAACTCTTTTTTTGAGCTTGCCGTGCAAAAGTTATTGTAATAGTTGCTCATTTGAAAAATTGCACATGATTGCTAGCACTCATAGGGGAACCAAGAGTTGCATTTGTTGGATCACACTTCAAAGTCTTTATACCTCTTTTTTGCTTAGCATTAGTCATTATAATTAACTTCCTATTTTGACAATCGATGCTCAAGTGGCATACCATTTCTGTTTAAATGGGCTTTGTCTTGCTGGTTTCCATTTCAACTCTTGTAGCCTCTAGGCCCATTTGGTAGACTTATGTGTGGAAAGAGGAAATCTACTTGAGCATAACAATTATGTCCTTGGATTTGAGCTTCAAGAGTTCCTCTAGAATCGATGGGTAACCAATGTCAATGTGTCCTTGCTCCTCTAGTGTCATCAGTATTGCAAGAAATTTTTTATGCTTTTTAGGTAACACTCTTTTTTGTGCTTGATCATAGAATTGGGCAAGTATTGTCATTGTAACATCAATTTCTTATGGGCATTTAGTCATGGATCATAGTCGATTCTCCTTTTGTGCCATGTTTTTTTGTCATTTCTATTAGCTATCTCTTGATTTTAAGGCTTTAAGTCCATTCTGGAGTTTATGGTGGAGAAGAGCACATTGTTATGAGCATGGCAAGTGCTCTTCAAGAGCAAGGAGATTGCTCTCACAACTTACAAGAGAAGAACTTGAAAGAGAAATTGAACTAGAACTTGATTGTGAGATAACTCGATTATAAAATAATGCTCACAAGAGTGTGGGTTGATTACAAGACAAGAGTTGATACAAGATAAGACTAGAGTAAGACAAGAACTAGAAGAGGACTTACCTTGTAGGAGCCTCACAACTGATGTTGGTAAGATTGAAGGGCTTGTAGCCCAAGACCCCTATTTATACTAGAATTGAGGAGGTTAAGGGGAAGCTTCTAAATGATGACAACTTTGATTAGATAAGCATCATTGGCATAAGTGATGGCATAACCAATGTTGATATAAGTCTTGATGCAAGCCTCTTTTAGAACTTTCTAAAGAATTATCTAGAAATTCTTAGAATTATCTAGTACATTCTCTAATATTCAAGAATGTTCTAGAGTATTTTGGAATCTTCTAGACACTTCATGCAACCAGGGCCAACTTGCATACGAACCAAGGGATGTCCTTGCTCGAGTGTTTATTACATTACCCCCCTTCTAGCATCGAGTTCCACAAGGGGCAATGGTGTACTTTTGAATAGGCCTTGGCTTGGCTGGGTGTTGAAGATGAAATTTGAGAACCTTAACAAGAGCTCTTTGAATATGTGAATCTGATTCATTTTCATTCACATGCATCATAGCCCTTCTAATGGACAAGATACTATAATCTGCCTCTTGAAAATTCTCAAATCTAGGATTTTGTCTACTTCATATTCTTGGTGATCTTCAATTATGATTGGAGGTGATGGCTTTGGTATTCTACCAAGGATATTGGATGTATGACATGACTCCAATATTGTAATATGGAGTAAAGGATGGATTTTCATGGATGAGGGAAGCTAGAGATGATAGCTATTGGATTTACTTGGCCAAGACTCTTGAAGGGCCCAAGCCATTGGATAACCCAATTCTTGGGAGGGGCAAGAAGAATGTAGATCACATGGAAGAAGCCAAACTTAATCTCCAATTTTGTATGATGGGTGTTGCATGCACATTTCTCCTATATTTCTCTTGAGCTTGTTTGATATGTGTTTGCAACTCTTTATGAATATCAAATAGATGTTGAACTAAGTTTGTAGCAATTGGATGCTTTTCTTGTGATCTTACGTGATTGTCTATCCTTGGGTGTCGATCATAAATAACAAAGAATGGTGTGAATTGAGTGGAGGCATGGGAGGAATTATTGTATATGCAAACTCAGCAAGGGGTAGTAGATCCATCCAATTGTCTTGATGATAGTTGATTATGCAGCTAAGGTATTGCTTCAAGACTTGATTCACTCTTTCTATTTTTCCATCACTATATGGGTGATTAGCTAAAGAAAGATTCAATTGTACTCCTAGAAGTTTAAAGAGGCTTTTCCAAAACCGAGATATAAACTAGGAGTTGCGATCACAAACAATATTATCAGGTAACCTGCAATGCAGATAGACCTATTCTAGGAAGAGCCTTGTTGTCCCTTCCCCATAGATACTCTTGGTTGTTGGAATAAAGTGTGCCATTTTTTTGAATCAATCAACTACCACGAAATTGAAATCATACCCTCTAGAAGAAGATAGTTTGACAATGTAGTCCATGCATAAAGATGGCCATGGCTTACTTGGAGTATGTAATGGTTGAAGAAGGCCATGAGGTCATTAATGAGGGACTTTAGCTCGATTGCGCATGTCATAAGAACGCACAAAGTCCTTGACTAGTTTCCAGATTTGCGGCCACCAAAAATCCCTTAAAACCAACTCAATTGTCTTGTTAACCCCAAAATGCCCTACTGAGGAGAGATCATGTCACTTTTTGAGTGTATCCACTTGCAAAGGACCAAGAGGAATATAGACAAGTCCTTTATAATAGAGCAACTCATCAGTGTCCTGGAAATCCCTTAGAGTTTGTTCTTGGCCTTGATGTAATTGCCTCCTTATATCCTTGGCAAATGAGTCTTTTGTAATTTCCTTCTTGAGCTTTGACAAGAATCCAAAGTCTTTTGGAGCTTTGCGAATAACTGCCCTTAACTTCACTTGCTTAGGTTTCAAGATTACTGAATTCTATTGGTCACGGGATTCATTACCTTCTTTTGGTGCTAGCTAGAATCTTCAAGATAAAGTATTTGGCTTCCCTTGTTTGTGGCTAGGCCTACAAGTAATGATAAAGTCAAATCTGGATAGGAAACCACTCCATCTTACTTGTTGGCGACAATTCAAGACACGAGAAGTCATAAAATATTCCAAATTCTTGTGATCCGTATAGATAGTGATCTTATGAGGGGTGCCTTCAACTAGGTGTCGCTAGGTCTCTAAGGAGTCCACAATAGCTAGAAGTTCTTTGTCCATGAATTTCCTAGTCCAAGGAGGCTCCTGCAAGGTAAGTCCGCTTTCAATTTTTGTCTCATTCTACTCTTGCCTTGTATGGAGGCTTGTCTTGTAATCAAGCCACACTCTTGTAGCCATTCTCTTGTAATCGAGTTCTAGTTCAATTTCTCTTGGAAGTTCTTCTCTTGTAAGTTGCGAGAGCAATCTCCTCATTCTTGAAGAGCACTTGCTGTGCTCATAATAGTTTGGCAAGACTGAAGGGCTTGTAGCTCATGACCGTATTTATACTAGAATTGAGGAGGTTAAGCGGAAGCTTCTAGATGATGATTTCATTGATTATGTAAGCATTATTGACATAAGTCATCACATAAGCGATGTTGATAGTGTCTTCTAGAACTTTCCAAAGAATTATCTAAAACCATCTAGTACTTTCTTGAATCTTCTAGAATATTCTAGAATGTTTTGGAATCTTCTAGAAACTTGCATGCCAACCAAGGGTTGTTGTTGATTGAGCATCCATTACACACATCTAATGTATTGTTGAAATTGATGTGTCAGTTGTGCTCTGCGACTTGGGTTTTTAATCCATTTTTGTTGAAGCAATGAAGGCTTGTTCTTGAATTGTTGATTTAGTAGATTTGGTAGTGGTAGCACTCGAGAATGACTACAAAATTGGAGTAAGTGTTTCTCAAGAAGTCTTGGCTATGGAATTGACAACAAATTGTGATCACTTTTGTTGAACTTTTCGTGTTTCAATTGCCTTCCCTTCAGGATCCAGTATGAAGCTGCTATTGTGCCATTTCCTATATTCGATTTTAGTACAGTTGGTCCGTGAGACACCATTGGTTTTTTGGATGCACTTACAACTATATAGTGCTAAATATTTTTCATAAAAAAGAGTTTGCTTAGAGACTTTTTCTTCTCATATTTTGCTTCAAGAAATTCCTCAAGCACTTGTTTATCCCCTCTCTATTGGTTATGGTGGATCTTGATATAATGTTTTTGCTTCTCCCTTGAGGATAAGCATGTTCCCCTTTACTAAAGGGAGTAATTATCATGACATTGGGAAGGCTAAGGTGTATTCTTTGGGTATCAAAGTCAACATTACACTTAGCAATCCTCTTGAGACTTCACCGAGAAGAATTTTAGAATTTCTTTCCAAACATCTTCTCAATTTAGAAGCACAAAGAACACCGTGCTTTCAGTTTCTATTGGTTTGTTAGAATCTTACATTTCTCCAAGAGAGTGTATGGTGTTCTCCCTATGTGGGCTGATTGTTACATTCAACATCAAATTGGAGTTTTTATATCTGAGAGCATCTATGGTGTGCTCTCTCTTTGGAATCAATTCAAACCTTATGGCAATCTAGGAATAAGAATATAATTCATTATTTAGGATAGTTCGGTCCCTCTATTAATTAATTTTAGTAACTACCTAAAATGGTAGTTGCTAAAAATAATAATTACTCAGTATAGAAATGCTAAAGTCCAAAATGTTAAAGAAGCTCCCCAAAGACAACATAAGATATCAAAAGTTATATAGTGAAAACCAAGGCATTATGAATGGACAAGAGGGACAAAAGGGTTAAAGGCGCCCATCCAAAAAGAATCCCTTGTATATATTGTGTAAATATGAATAAATAACTCATTATTGTGTCTACACACTTTGAGGCTCAAACTTATCCTTTTCTCCTCCTTCTAGTACCATTGCTTGTGAGAGAGGTTGAGAGTGAGGGAGTGAATAAGAGAGAGTGTGTGAGCTTGATGAGAGACTTCCCCTCTTTTTCTTACTTTCTCCCTTTCTTCCATCAACAACAATGGTTGCAATTTTAGAGAGGAGGCATTTCCTTGGAGATCTAAAGGAGTACATGGGGTGACCATGGGACTATTGAAGCTACCCTTTCGTAGCTAAACTACAACAAGATCGGTGTGCAATGGAGTGTCCAATAGAAACAACTCCCCGAATGATCTAGGTGAGAGGTTGATTGATCCATTATAAAGGAGGATGCTCAAAGGACTAAGCATTCTACCATCATCTCAAGATTGAGGTGTAAACCCCAATTCACTTTAGTTCCTTTCCAGGACCAAGCCAGAGCTCCTTATTTTCGGTGCTTGCATTAATTTCCCACCATTTTGATAGAAAAGGACACAATGATTACTTGAGAAGTATCAAGCGATCCATTACTTCTCTTACGAAGAAAACATAGCTAATCTAATACCCACTATGGATATTAGGATTAAAGTAGGAAAGGGAAGAAAAGACTAAGTAGAGAAGGTTAGAGAAGAATGAGTAGATTAGAATGTCAATCAATTTGAAATTTTAAAAAGTTTCAAAGAAAATACATTCAACATCGTGTAATTAATGTATATGCATGGTTACCTTCATTGTAGCTTGTAGATCTTGGAAGATCTTCATGTCTATCATGTTTTGAGAGTCTTTTTGCACTTGCTTCCCTTCCCTCAAGGCAAACTTTACATTTTGGATTTTTAGCTTATTTGATCACTTCGCATGGTTAAAATTGGTGCATGCATGCGAGATTAGTTGTTGAGCATCATCTTCGATTGAGGCACCTTACATTGGTCAAAAGATGTGCATATCACTTGAAAACTAAAGATAGTTCCCAAATGTCAAAAACTTTGTTTTAACCTCAATGCTATCTTTATTTGACACATTTGGCACCATTTTGTGTTTTTAGATATTTGTGAACTTGCATAGGAGGTCTAATTCTTGACTACTATGAATAGGTAAAGTCTTGGGAACTTGTGGCACCCAAAAGGCATCAAATACCACCAACATCTAATCCTCAAGGTAAAAACTAGCTTATTTTACCTTTAGGGCATCAAGGGATATCATTGTGACGTTTGCATCTCAAGCCTTTTCTATTAGTGCTTATGTATAAAATTGTCCATTGTTTCTTCTATTTGTTGAGCTTGTCCTTCCACTAGTTGCATGCTTACTTGAGCATGTGCTTTCATATTTCAAACCCTCAAGTTAAACATTTATCATTGTACTTTTGATCTTGCATCTAAGTACTTTTTGATCCCCATTATTCCTTGCTTGCTAGCATTAATTCACCTAATGGGTCATCCCTAGTTTGTTCGACTAATTTTCAATTACAAGAACCAAATTGCATACCCTTAGATCAATATATACTTAGAGTGGATTTTTGAGAGTTGAGCATCAAGCAATATGTCCTTGCACACAATAGTTCTTGGGCACATAGAAATTATGCTTGTGACACTAGCCATGTGCTAGAGCAACCATATTGCATTTTAGGCATTCAAAGATCAAACTTTCTATAATCATGCATCTCATCACCCTAAGGTAAAATTGGGTATTTAAAAAACCTCAAAGGCTAGGAAAATCATGCCTAGGGCATGGGCTTCACATTTTCAACTAGCATTGGCATTATTAGCATTGTGTCTAGAGCTTTAGAAGTTTGTTAGTGCTCAAGGTAAGAACCTCACAAGAATAAATTTTGCTTTTAACTTTTGCTTCTTGACATTGGTTGATCAACTATACTCCACATTTGGCATTGGTAGTTCACTTGACAAGCTATCCCAAGCTTCCTTGAGACTTGTTGACCTTTTTAAACCATCAACTCACACCCATCCAATCATCATCTTATTTTGGAAAGCTAAGGGGGATGCTTGGAAGGGTGTGATTAACATCATTTTTGCGCTTGGAGGCTTCTCACTCATAGGTATTGCTTAAAAGTGTGCCTAAGAAGGGGGGGGGCGGGGGGGGGGGTTATTGTGTGGAGGTGCACTTGGGCATCCATTGTGTTGCATATGAAAGACTAAGGCCTAAAAGTGTCATTGCTAAAAGATTGGTGGGGAGCAATTTGGGCATATCCATTTGTGTTTCATATGAGAGACTAAGGGCTTAAAGTATCTAGATCATAAAATTCTGCCAATGTTGAGGTAAAGTTTTCTAGTTTTACCATTGGGGCATTGCTTCTTGCATCTTAGGTTTATCTTGGATAAATGTACACTCCCTGTCATTTCGCAAAGGCACAAGGCATCATGTTGACTAGTTTATATCTTGCATTGCATTTTCTAAATGTTATTTGATTACCTTTGTCTCTTGGAGCCTTCAAATACTTTGCCTCAAGGGCATGTACTTGTACTACTTGAAGCTTGTTGATCCATACCATTCCCTTTTTAATGGTGTCATTTCACTCGATAGGTGATCCTACATTTCTTTTGCTACTTCAAGGCCTAAACTGCCTAAGAGTAACCCATGGATCGACATACTCATTGAAGTCATAATACTTTTGCTGCTTAAGGATATGCACCCATGGATAAACATACTCTTGAAGTTATAATACTTTTTGGGGATTGATAGTACCTTGAGAGCAAGGATCTTGAGCCTCTATTCCACCTTGCCTTGCACCTAGAAGCTTGCTTTTGTATCATATAGTGTGCTAGTAGCCTTGTCTTGAGTTATCAATTGGTTGCAAGGATTGTAGGCCATCAAGGTCATCCCCAAACCTAAAAAATGATAGCCCTTGAGGCTACTTTAATTTTCCTTGCTTTGTTACTTGGTCAATCAAGTTAAAATATTGTACTTTCAATCCTCAAGGTTAAAACTCCCTTGTAGCATCCCTTGACCACCATAACATGGTTTTTGAACTTCCTCCATAGCATTATCTATCTTAGGCATTGCACTTGAGGTTGCTTCTCATCATTTGATTGTCTTCACATGATTTTCATTCTCAAGTCTAGTCCTCTAGGTAAAATTATTTTATCTCAAGAGCAAATGATAAACTACAAACAATCAATCTAGACTTGTTGTTTGGGCTTGTGGTTGACTTGTAGTAAGATTGTGCTTGATCTTGCATGTTGGATCCCCAAGGTATGCAAACAATTGTGTCTTACTTTTTTGCATTTTTCAAATATAATTGCACTTCAAATATTGAGTCTTTTATTTGACAATAATGATGTTCTCTCAAGGTAGGAATTTAAAATATGTTTTCCTAAATTACAAAATTTCATCTCTAACTTACCTAGAAGATACATTTATTTCCCTTGAGGTCAAAGCGTTCATGATACCAAGAGGGCATGTGGACTTGGTTCCAAAGCCTTGCAACACATCCTATTGATATCACTATAGTCTTGTGACCCTTATGTAGTTGCCAATTTTTACTATATTAGCCAATCTTAGCAACTCAAAGCAGCTCAAATTCTCTCTCAAGGTAATACTTGATGATATCCTCTATTAGGTGTGGATCAAAAATATGATCTTAATCATAGAACCTTTGCCTAAGAAGCACCAATCTTAGCAACTCAAAGCAACTAAAATTCTCTCTCAAGGTAATACTTGATGATATCCTCAATTAAGTGTGGATACAAAATATTACCTTAATCATAGACCTTTTGCTTAAGAAGTCTTATAAAATCCTTGAGGCTTGTCCTTTAGGCCTTAAGCTTATTGAACTTAGCAAAAGACAAATTACCCTAGCTTTTGGGCCCAAGACTTGCCTTGCAACATAAAGAGGCACATTGAGCATGGAACCAAAGACTCACAGACCTTAAAAAGCCATTCTAGACATCCAAAGCTAAAAGACAATTCCAATATCCTCTAAGTTAGTACACTAATAGAAAGCCATCTAGCCAAGGAACTAAAGAGCAATAAAAATTTCTTTATAATGAATGTAGATAAGCATAGAGCTAGAGACAATTCATATAGCCCCCTAGAATAGTTTGGACAGTAATGTGAGGCTAATAACTTGTATCAACAAACAAGAAGGTACTAGGGAGAGAAGGATAGACTTGGCTCAAAGTCTCAACAACATGGATATAGCTTACTTTTATGCCCTCAAGAACATGTTCATGACCATATTCTCCAAGGTTGGCTTTACAAATAACAACATAGTCATACTCATGAATGTAATCCAAAAAGAGCATGAAGGCATAAGGGATTGCGTAACTACTATATGTGATCTCTATAAGAGAAAATATGCAACTATGACCGATTTAAAAGGTTATCATTATCAATGGAATCAAGGATGAGGAGCTATATGGATCCATGGTTGGAAACTCTAGCTTGGATAAATTAAACTTGAGTGGAGTATTTTGAAAAGAGAGAAACAAAGATGATCCTAAACCTTTATCTAATTAGTATCTAGAGAAATACAAGAAAGGAGAAGGAATCAAGCCAATCACAAGATGTGGCCAACCTAAAGTAAGAGATGATAAGGCAATTAGAGAGCCTAAACCCTAGGTAGACAAATACACCCAATGTCCAATGCATCCATTACAATGGTAGTCACCTAGCATTAAAATGCCCAAAGCCTGAGAATAGATTATGGTGGGTGATATGGCTATGATGTAGCCATATGTCAAGTACCCACAAAGTTTCCCTACCCTGATCCAAATGCCAATAACCCTTTGAGGAATATGGGACTTTCTCATGGATGGGGAGCTGTATTAGCATTACCTACACTTGAACAAAGACTTGCAGTACTTACAACTGACATCAACTCATCATAAATACCAAGGCACCCTAGCCCCAGCCATAGCCCATCCTCCTAGTGATATTCCCATACACTATGTAGAGGAACCATTGAAATAAGAACTCTACACGAGCCCTTAAGTCACTTGTGACAAAGAGAGTAATATACTTGCAACAGACTATACACCTATTCTAGCAGTGGTCAAGATGAGATCACGGAAGAGGAATGATTCAACCTAGAGAATAAAATATCATGTCCACCTTATGGTTAGTCATGGCACATAGCATCAAGACATCCAGAGAAACAAGGCCTAAATAGAGACAATAAGGTAGAATAAAGATCCTTGAGTGTGCCATTAAACACTTATGTGTTGATTGCCCAGAGTATGAAGCATCAATTAGCAAGGCAATTTCTTTTCCCCATATGTACTCTTAAACCTATTGCAATCTGATTACATAGACCAATTGATGGAAGAGCTTGACCTTATTGTTAGAGTAGTCAAACTCACTACAAGAGCAACCTGAAAGAAGAACCATCCACACCACTTGCATGTCAGGGTCCAGTTGATAGCAAAATAGAGGCCACAATAGATGCTATCATTGAAAAAGGGTCCAATGAAAACATCCTCATGTATGATCCTTGAATAGAAATGAGACAACTAAACCTTGTGCCAAACAAATGCAAAACTAGACCTATATGGCAGTCACTAGTATTCCTTGCTAGGTAATTTCGAGCTCATGTTGTGTTAAGGTTGAAAGTATTCCCTTCTTGTTCATTGTTTTATCTAAACATGAGACTACCAAGAAGAAAATTTTGTTGGGCAAGAATTTCAAGTTTTAGGTGAACTATAATATGTCCCATGTGGAGAATTCACTGAGTACTAAGAGGACTAGATGGCTTAAGTAGCATTCAGGAAAGACATAATGAAATTGTAGACTAGCTAGACAACATCAACCAAACTGATATGCAACAGTAGCAAAAGTCAACAATTTGCTGAGGTTACTCAGACATGCATGGTGGCAAAGCAAATAACATGTAAAATTGGCCTTGATGAATCATGACAAGGATTCATTTGCTTAGAACTATAAAACAAGTTGACATACAAAAATGTGATTTGCAAGAACCTGCTTACACATTCAAATAAGAAACTCATCGTTGCCATTTCATAAATGCTTATGTAGCCAAAATTCAAGATCTAAGAATCTCAAGTTGCAGACCCACTCCATCAAGTTACTATTGCAACAGAGGTACAGCTCCAACCCCAAATATTAAAGCATTAACTGAACTAGCATACAACTCATTTTACCGCATATAAAGAGTTTGAGCTAACATCCCACAGAAAGTCAGCCCAAAAGAGAGTACACAAGTCAAACAGCCACCACAAACTATTGAGCTGAAACCTGGACACTAAGATTTTGCCCACAAATCTTTTCAGCATTTGCCACCTTGAACTTGCTCAAATAATGTGAGACCCTTTTATCAGAAGTATGACGCACTATGGTAAGTGCCTTTTCCTTTTGGAAATCCATATTGGGTTGATTAATTGGGCCCAGGTCAGTTTCTTCTAAACTCAAGGCCATAATGCTCAGAACAAATTACTATTACAAATTTTACTCAACTGTATGAACAAGCAGATCCACAGCTACTCTTCTTTGTATGAATAACTGGCGGTATCCATATTTCCACCAGTATCTATAAGTTTTGATGAGCTCCTCTGTTTGTCATCAACAAACTCACCATCGTGTAATCTACTCCCATGCTGCTTGACAGTCTCATTATTGTTTGAACCCAAAGCAAAAACCAGTACTCCAACAGCAATCATCACAAAACATAAAGTCTTTACACTAAGCAATGATTTCAGAAAGCCTGTGAAAGATGGACCTTTCCAGTAATGCTTGCTAGCCTTACCCTCCTTGAATTCTTCCAAAAAGAAAGTTATATAAGCATCCGCCTTCTCATCGTTGAAGTCGTATCGTTCAGAGCTCTGAAGACACACATAAGCCAGAAATACAAACTTCAAAATCTTTCCTAATATGGAAGGAATATAACTAGCTTCATTTATTTAGAAAAAGTAAGAGAATGCATATCATACCACAAAATATGTGGAATCTCCATCCCACACAACGAGTGTGGGTAAGTTTGACTGTGCATTGATGTCAAAGTTTGAAGCAAATGAAGGCCACTCAAGGGCATCAGCATAAGCAAAGATAAACATACGATTGGCAGGAGCTGCAGCCCTCAGCTTTTTTATGAATGAGACTGATCCTTCCGAGGAAACATCTTTGAGAAATGTTAATGCAATTGCACGCCCATCCATTCTTACAATGTTCAGGGAATCAGCAGTTAAAAAGTTAACACGAGGTAGCAGATTTTGCTGTACAAATTGTGACAACTCGTCCCCTGTTCAGTGTCAATGGGGAACACAAATCCACTAAGTTGAAGTTTGCAACCAGTTATAATATTTGTAATGGCATAAGACAATCTTCATTTTGAAAATGACAGCTTGACCCAGATAAGTCCAACAAACGAAAATGAATGAAATTCAGACAGGAATAAACCTGATAGCATTAAAAACTGATCTTAGAGTGCCTGGGAGTGTAGCACATATTTTATTTTGAAGTTAACTCAGCATACACAATGCACTGGTGCTTACAAGAGATGGGCAGGAAGCAGACTTTTTAGATCCAGCTAAAACTGGCTAAGAGACCAATTCTATCATTTTGATACTCTGAACAAAAATGCCACCCTCTCTCCCTCCCCATGTGGCCCACCTATACACATGAATGTTAGCAGATGGCATGGACATGGAGACATTATTCAAAACTTCGACAAAGGTGACAACAGCAATCGCAGTGTGGAACAAGCTGGCAATGATGTTGAGAATGCATAGATGATTGGAAGCATGAAAGAGAAAGTATGAACACTAACAGAAAGAATGAACATATGAACACAAGAAACCCAAAATGGATGGGCAATGGAATCCATAAGATGAAGCATGAGATGTTACAATACCAATAGAGCACCAGCAGCAGTAGTGCGGCGGCGTGCCTCCAATCTCCCTCTCTCCAAGGATGCAAGATGATGTGATACAACAACTAAGAGAGGAGTCGAGCATCTATAGAAACCTTGGAGCAAGACATGAGATAGTGCAGAAACCCTAAAGCCTCAAGGCGAGACATGAGACAATTGAAGAAACCCTAAAAATAGGCCATCTAGATGCCTTTGTCTAGTGCCCAACTAAAGCCCATGATATGTACTAAACCAAGACTCTCTCTCTCTCATCATGGATGATTAGTACAATGAAATATACAATGATGGAAAACATGCAAAACCCTAGGGACCACCACCATTTGCCCATACCACAACAATGATCTACCAAAAGCTATACCATCCAAATACATATACAAACAATGACAATCAGCTAGGACCATGTATACCCAAGCAATGGGTGATCAAGCCACCACCAAGGTGCCTTAGAAAGATACTAATGTCAATGATGATCATACTCAATCCCTAATCACAAAATGTCGAAATAGTTGAATCTCAATGCCCGTTACTAATGCCCTACATAAGTTCATCATGACCATGGATTCCCCTCCTTAAGCCACATTGCCAAAGTGCCCCCCCATGTGAGAACAAACTAGGAGCAAGCATGCACCACTTGCTGTCCAAACCTCCCATCATGGATGTGGACCGCACCAACTTCCATGATTTTGTGTTGCTAGTCTAATCTAATGCATGTGGCAAGTCTCTCTCATGGTCCATTGCATCAAGAAATCAATGAGGCTGGCAACCCCCACCACCACTCTCTCATAATCCCTTTTCGAGCCTAAGAACTCATGAGGGACAGCATCACTAGGGATCGAAAATGGATTCCTCCATTAGTGCAACCTTACCCGCACGACCAAAATCAGAGTTGGGAGCCTGAGGATGATGAGAATCTAAGTCGCCTTTGCCCTTCTTCCCCTTCTTCTTTCGAAAAGTCACTAACTTCTTATGATCCTTCTTGAAATGCCTCTTCTTGCCACAAAAGAAGCACTTCACCTTCTTCTTGGCAACCCTCTCTGCAACTGAAAAACTCAAACCTCTAAAGCACCAACTAGAGACGACAATCTTCCCTATAGCCTTGATGCAAACTCATGTTCCATCAACATAGATTGCATATGAAGAAAACTGACTAGAGTCATTGAGGTCTAAGCCCTCAAGGCATTGGCCACACCATCAAACTCAAAAGGGATCTTAAAAAGCACCAACCCCACAAGATGTGCCTCAAGAAGAGTAGCTTGGATGTGAAGTTGGCATTGGATAGCAATCACTAAGAGAAGAAAAGACTGGATGGAATCCATCTACTCGAACTTGAGGGTCCAAAGATGTCCATAGAGAGTGATAGCTTGCTATTAGCACGATTGTCAACTCGTGTGAGTCTGTGCATGCCTGATGGGCTAGACACATTTGTATGTTTTTTAGGCATTTTATAGTGTTCATTTCATGTGGCTTTTAGTATTTTATGCCAATTGGCCAACATTTAGTGCTAGCCGACCAGTTGCTGATTATGGCCTATTTATTGGGCTCCTACTCCACACAAACAGTCATCATCATTCTGCACATGGACTTCCTGTTGGAGTGAGGAGCTAGTGGAAATGCTAGTGACTCACTGTTATACGCAATTGTCTCTTGTTTAGTATATGGATTCCATTTCCCAAGCACATCTCTGAGTTCTCTTCTTTGCAGTATTCTTCTGTCTTGTGTTCAACAATTTATTTTAGCACTTGTCTATGCTTCCATTGCTGCACTACTTTTGACATGGTATCAGATTGCAGGATCTAGGTTCTTGTTGTGATCTCTGCTGATTACAGGTCTTTCTTCCCTTTTGCTGATCACACGACCTGTTGCTGATTATTTTCAGCTTGTCAGAGGTCCATTGCTGCCTGGATTTTCAGCCTGCACCAGTATTGCAGCTTGCAATCGTCAATTTGCTGCATCAAATGCTCAACCAGCCTGTGTTTTTCATTTTCTGCTCCTAACCGTGGCTGAGCAACTATTTTTACAGGCTGTTTTTGCTGTTTCTAGCAAATTTTGAATGGGTTTTCTTTGTTTTGCAGCAATCGCCCATCATTTCTGATCAAATTTTTAGTTACATTGCACGTGAACTCCCATTTGGTGAAGTTTTTGCTGTTGGTTTGGCTGTCTTCTCTCTCTATATACCTTCTATCTTCTCTTCTTATCCTCTTTAGATGGCTCCTCCGTGCATTTCTACAGACGATAAGTTACATGGAGTGTTGTGATGAAAGCCTGGTTTGTGCATAAGCGGATTTGGTACATTATTAGTGGAGCTATTGCTCGGCCTTAGTGTCCTTTTCCTCTTCCCGAAGATTTTGATGAGGACAACCATGAGAAAGTTGTGCTTACATGGGATTCGAACGATACACATGTGTATTCCGCACTGCTTTAGTGTATTTCTAAAGAAGTTCTACCGGTGGTTACCTCCTGAAAGACATCTCCAAAAGTATAGTCGAAGCTTCAGATATTGTACGAGGCACCTTCCACCATACGTGCAGTCACCCTTTATGGCCAACTTCAACACATGAAGTTCGACCCTAAGGACACTATTCAGTTATTTTTTCTCCATATTACACAAGTATAGGACCACCTTCGACACATGCAAGCCACCCTTCCAGAGGTGCATCTCATGGAAACAATACTCTACAAGCTCCCCCTAGAATTTGATGGAGTGGCAAATGCTTTGAGAGCATAGACATCATCTACACCTGTGAGCTTTACACATATGTCCTCAATGTCTACTCTGATGGATCTATGTTGTATGGACTATCATGAGTCATCATCATTGTATCATTGTATTGTATCAGATTACCCATGATCTAAGAGAGAGTGTTAGAAGGATTATCACCTCATGTGTGAGTCCATACATGTCTAATGGGTTGGGCACATTTGTATGTCTTAAAGGCACTTTATAGTGTTCATTTCATGTGGCTTTTTGCATTTTATGCTACTTGGCCAACATTTAGTGCTGACCGACCAGTTGTTGGTTGTGGCCTATTTATTGTTTTTGGGCTCCTCCTCCACACACACAATCATCATCATTCTGTAGGTGGACTTCCTGTTGGAGAGAGGAGCCGGTGCCTATGCTAGTGCTCACATAGCCAGTGATTCACTATTGTATGCAACAGTCATGTGTTTGGTATATGGATTCCATTTCCCGAGCACATTCTGAGTTCTCTTCTTTGCAATGTTCTTCAGTTTTCTTTCTCTTCTATCTTGTGTTCAACAGTTTATTTCAGCACTTGTCTATGCTTCCATTGTTGCACTACTTCTGACACTTGCATGGTTGATGAAGCCTCATACACCAGGCAAAGCTTTGCCCACACCTCAAGAGAAATCTCACAAGAGGTGGCTGCCAATAAGATTTCCTTGGAGATACACCAAAGAAGAGCCGAATATGTGACGGCATCATCAGAGTCCCAATCAAGGACTACCAACAGGATGGACACAAACTGAATTAGAGATGCTATACTACAACCACTTTTGTAAACCAAGCCTTCATAATAGCACTCCAAGTAGAGTAGTCACGACTGTTGAGTTCATCATCAATAGAAGAGCACGGAGGTGCCATGAGGGTAAAGGAAGATAAAGTTAAGAGAGAGTGCCTGGGGGCTTTGTGGTCAAAATCAGCACAATCAAACAAGGGTTTGGCAGTTCAACAGTTCATACACACCACCACGCAAGAGTAGACCATGAATGGAGCAACAATGAAGTGAATGTAGTGAAGAATCACAACAATCAACATATAAGACCCTCTCTAAAACTGAAAACACACAAAACGCAAAAGTGCAAAGTGTAGATCAGTAAAAACACAGGTTTTACCAGCCACCAGATGGTGTCAGCCCACAAATGCACAATGTCTGAGTCTTCAGTACAGTTGGCAACAGCCACACAGCTTGGGAGAAGAAGTTCCAGCCCAAAATGCCAAAGCAGCAGGCAAAAATGCAGGGAAAACAGCTATAGAGTCTCAGAAAACAGGAGACTGATTTCTTCAAATTGTTTTGAATTTTTTTCCCCTTCTCCAATCCATGTTCATGACTACTCTTGGATCATGCAAGCCACCAAGGCATTGGGTAAAATATGGTCCACACAAACCACCCACAGAGTATCATCCAGTGAGTTTGTCACCATCACCAGCTGTTTATAAAGCTGCCAAGCACAAGGGCTGCCAATTGGGGGAACATTGTACAAGGCTGTCCACAAGCTGCCCAGCCATGGTGTCATGCAAGGCCAACTCCCTGCTGTGCTGCCCACGGGCCATATCTACATGGCTGCCAATAGGGTATCCTCCTTCCATAGCTAGTTGATGTCCTAGAACTAGCCATTGGAGGACACTGCCCACAAGGCATTATCTGCTCATCTGTCCATGTTGGCACTGCTCACAATTAAAACCTAGGTCCAACTGCTGGGTTGCCCAATAAACACCAGCATGTATACGTAACCCTGCAAGGGATGCTGGACTGCTATGGCCATCGGGATAGCATGAGGCTTCAACTAGTCCCACAGCACCATCAAGGTTTACTACCTTGTTGGTGTGGCCCTCGGGCTGGTTAGCAAATCCAGCAATGTCAAACCGTCTAGCAACCCTACCTGCTGGCATCTCACAAGTGTGCATGTTTGTCAGCTGCCCTATTACATCCTTGGACATCCAAGATGGGTGCCTGCAAGATTGGCCACAGCCTTGGGTCGTGTGTGCCTTGGTGTGAATGCACTAAGAGCACCTTAGGGTTAGAGTAGTCGAGTCCTATTTATAGGACTGCAAGCCTACTTGTGCTCAAGTATTGTGTGATCACTATGCTTGGACTTTAAGCCCAATGTCCACCAGGTCCATACATCAGGATAGGGTGACCTGGTGGTAAGTCACATGTGACCCAAGGCTGTGACCAATGCTATGGGTACCCATCGTGGCAGTCCAAGGATGTAACACTTGTATAGTGTGAACGTATTAAGAGCACTTTAGGGGTAGTGCAACTAAGTCCTATTTATAGGACTCAAGGCCCATTCGTACAAGCATTGTATGATCATCACTATTCTTGGACTTTACACCCAATTGCCATCGCCTTGCGGCTTGACAGTATGGGATGCCAGCTCTTGGGATGTGATTGTGACCCGGAAAGCTACTAGCCTCAGGCTCATGGATGAGCCAGTTTGGCTCTATGGCTAGGAGGTGAGTCTAATGTCAAATCCTTATGGTTTCTATATTATGGGTATTGCTTGTGTTGTGTCTTGTGCACGGGTTGCATCCTAGGGGGATGTAATGACAAGGCTAATGAAGAGGGGATGGCAATTCATGTCCCCAACCCCGTCTCCAAAATCCATCCCATGTTACTATGCACATGGCACAACCATGTGACTACTCTCCACATATCAGTTTTGTGGCTCTCCACAGGTTGGTACTAAACAGAGTTGAGATCAGGTTCATTCTCTAAATTGCTTTTTTACCCACAAGGTCATCCAAGCCCAAGGCACACTATTTGAGCAAACTAGCTGCACATTGGTAGAGGCTACATGGATGATCTACCTTTCAGTTCAAACGTCAGGCTGCCTCAACCACTACAATTATCTAATAGTCTTTGTGACCTTTCTGCATCCCTTTAATTACAAGGGGTGAGAAGCCTGAAGAGATCAACTTAATAAATAGCTGTAATGCCTCCACAAAGTTTCACAAATTTAACAGGAAGTTCAGGTCTGGCGTAGTATCTTACATGTGCAGCATCTGCTTTTCCTAGAGTGGAATTGTGTTAACCAAAACTAAAACGATTGCCTTGTCCTATTCTCTTTGGAGACGTAAAGTTCATACATGAGCACCAGTCTAAGTTGAAGTTGTCAGGTCTCATTTGTGTAATCAAGATAGAACAGTAAAGTGGACCCTCTATCTGTTGCACTTAGACACATGTACTGCCACTCTAACTTGCTCTAACTTGAGGAGAAAGACAGAGTCTGGCCCACAATCAGTATTGTGGAAGCACATCAATTAACTTCACCTTGTCAAAAACTAGACCTTAAGCAATTTGAATGCCCTACAATTCTCATACCTTCAAAAGGTCCATAATACACTTCTTGTCCTTGATGACCTGGCTGTTGTGCTACAACAGCAGGACTTTTGTCAAAATCAAAACGTTCCATAGTCGACTCTGAAAAGCTTTCCACAACAAGAAACCAAGCTCTAGTTTTATACTTTTGTGCCAGTTCTGATACAGAAGACTTTGGCAATCCAAAGGCAAGGAAATAGGGAAAATTATCATCTGCACTCTGTAGAAAATCCTGAAGTTCAAGCTCATCACTCAAGACTTTCACATCAGGATAGGCAAGTTTCTGTAAATGAGATGCAAGTGAAGCAGCTTTACGAGGACCATTGTACTCAACAGGGAAGCCATTGATGAAAAACTTCAGGGTTGGGTATCCGCTGCATCAGAAAACAAAAGCACTGCATTTATTCCAGACTCCAACTTGAAGGGAGATGAGAAGAAAATCCTTACATCATTAAAAAACTTCAATTGACTAATCATGACAAGTACTTGACACCATATTTTGAAGCAAGCTTGGAGTATTTCTCAGCATTCACTTTTGCAAGAACAATTGGCGGAGTGCTTTTCGCAAGTTCGGGAGCTGCAGCATCCAACTGTGTGACATTATTGTGTAAGTATCATAATGTGATATAGCAAACATTACCTCCAAAACAAAAAAGGAACTTAATTAGATCACACATAAGTCAAAATGGTCAATCTAAGTCACAAGAGTAAAATATTGGAAACTTTGCTCACTCAGAAATGGGTTCATTCGAGATGAAAGAAAGTATGAAAGTTTATATACATACACTATACGACTCATGTGATGTAGAAAACATAGATTAACATTCTTCATTATTCTATACAATGCAAATGAACACTCAACATAGCATCAATATTTGCATGCATCATGGTCCACTATCCATGCCCTACATCAACTTTAGCTGTAAAAGGAGTCATCAATATATACAATCATCATGGATAACAACTGAAAATAGAAGTCCGGCATATCAACATGTTGAATAAATCCATGATAAACAATGATTACAAAAGTCCCAAGACATTTAGGGTGAGGCATTTGTGAAAGTTTAAAAGAGGTGTTTCATACGTTTATAAAACACCTAGGTATGAAACAAGTTTCCTAAATTTATGAAACAGGTTTCTTGACAACTATGCACATAAATAATGCTTTGAAATGCTAACAAGGGCTAGCTCACTTTGTCTGATGCAAGGAAAACAATACAATATTACTAGCATACATCTACACATCCATACAAGATGCATAGCCAGTGCAAGGCATAAATTCATAATCACTCTCTCAAAGTGCCCAAATCCCTGCATCAGGTCACTTTGTCTGAAGCAAGAGAAACAATACAATATTACCAGCATACATCTGCACATCCATGCAAGAAAACTTATTTAGGTGAAGCCTCCCTTAAAGTATTTGCTAGATCCACCGAAACAAATAATTACAATCACCAAGATGGCATGATCATGAAATGTTTGTACAATGTGCATGTGTAGGCTAGGAGCTTAAAATATACATATCTTTGCATGGAAAACTTGTATGAAGATTTTCACACTACTTTTGTAACATACTCATAAAGAGCTTTCACATGACACCCTTTTTTCTTTTTGGAGAGGGCAAGGGGAAGGGGGAACACTAATTTAGAAGCCTTCGATTGGCCTAAAAATCCAGTTCTTAAAAAATAGAGATTCTAAAAATACTAAAATTTGTATTTTGGTAATGCTAACTAAATTTGGTTGTTTTTATTCTTAACAAAGCCCAAAAAGAAAGACCACTTGTCACACCTTAAGACATGTGGCTGGATACTTGTCTTATACTACTCAACTTCCCCTTTTTGCACTAGCTCTCTTCCCCTATAAAGAGAGCTTGTTTTTTCTCATTCTACAAGCCTAAAGTTGGCCCCATCCATCTACAATATCATCCTCCAATCCTCAATCATTGAAAGACTTCCATTTTCTTTTTTCTTTCACTGCTATTTTGTAGGACAACAAACTTGTAAATTCATTACAACCCTTACTTCTTGAGCTCTTCTTTCATTTCAAGAATAAGAAGCAAGCCATATCGATGTATTACTGTTTATTAATAGTAAAAGGCCGCTCTTAATCATTATCTTTGTTTTAGTCTCAAGGAACTAATTGACCATGCTGAGACGTGAGAAATGGAGCATAATGGCAATAAATCACTCCAAAAGAATGATAAGAAGAGAGTAGTTGATCATGAGGAATATTCAACCCTAAAAGAATGACAAAAACAATAGCAAAAGCAACCACTCAATCAAAAGAAGATGAAGCCCTATGCATCTCCAAATGCTGCTCAATTCTACTTCATTCTATGCCCACAAGCAAGCAACTATCTAAAGAAGAAAAGCAACACTTATGAAAGAAGGCAAGTGTTTTAAATGTGGATAAATAGGCCACATAGCAAAGCAATATCCAAACAAAGAACAGAGCAAAGTCTCCGATAATAAGTCCAAGTCACCAGTGACAATTAATGTTGCCAGTGTGGTGTAATTACAAATACAAATCACACCCCAAAGATGTGCAAAATATTAAAAGCTTAGGGATAGCTACAAGGTAAGCAAGCACTATTCCTAATGGACCTTAGATTTGGCTAAAGAGCTTGAGTAAATAATGAAGAGATGGAGACTCTAGCTGAAGTTCGCCAAGCTTTAAATTCTCATGAAAGTGACATGATCAGGAACTCTTCTTTTACTTTGAATTTTGTTTCTGAAAGTCAAAATGAGTATGGTATTTCATCTTTATGGCATCCTGCATAATCATCATCATTTCAATTTCCATCACTAAATCAACAAAATCAATTTGATGCATCTTCATCCACATCATTTATACCACAATTTTAAAACCCACCCATCCCATCTACTTCTTCTGCTGCATCACCATTACCATTTACATTCAATTTTCAAACACCACATGTTTTTGCACACACCACACCAAAAGGGAGGAAAAAAGGGGGTTTCTTTAAACATAGGTACAACCTTTAGGATCTCTACACCTTCGATTCCAAGTAGTGCTCATACACCTTTAGGGTGTTGAGCTAAAGTATGCATTACATACTGAATTAGCCTCTTGAACAACCTTAAAAATGTTGATCAATAAAAAACCCTAAAATAAGGAACAATTCGAGAGAGATTAAAATAGGGAGAGGTTCAAGGTCCTGAAACTTTCTATAAATAGATAGTATGTTGTCATGAGGACATGTATTTTTGAAACCTCACTTAACATGTGGATTAATTTTTAATCACATGCTTAAGTAAATGTTGCACATGTGAGGTATAATTGGAGTTAGAATAATTTTACAAGCCCGGAACCCAAGGAAATCACGGGATATCAAAGACAAAAGTTACTATAAGTTATGCTCCACAGGTACTTGGTGGTATCTAGTGCTAGTTGTTGGCCTAGGTCATTCATTTGGCCATAAATGTCAGTTGGTGACACTAGAGAAGTGGCATTAAATGGTACCTAACGCTAATTTGATGGTCAAAGATGATGCAAACACTCAAGAATGGAAGTTGCCTAGCTAATTTAATTATTGGCCAGTCATATTATGTCTTTGGATGCCAAAATAATTATTAGATTAATTTTTAGTATTTAAAGATTGAAATTTAATATTTAATTATGAATATATTGAAAAAACAATTTGAAAGACTTGTCAAAAATGCCCATGTAAGACTGGAAAACTTTTTTAGAGGCTAGAGAGAGACATTTTAGCGCATTTAGCCTGCAACAGAGAGGAAGGAGATATTGCTGGTTAGATCTGCAACCATTGGAGAACATTCTGAGGCAGCCAAGGGGAAGAAAAGACCAATCTACAACAGGCAATAGCATTTGCAAGCTGTTGAGACTAAGCAATAGTAGTAAATGATTAATTTTCTTCCGTTCTTCACGAATAAAGTCTGAATTTTCTCTCTCCTCAGTATTCTCTCTCATCCACCAGCCTTTCTACAGCCTTGCTCTAGAGATTACAGCATTGAGATCGCCAAAGGCTAAGAAATTTCGGATTTCTCTACTGTAAACCCTAATCTGCAGCAAAAACTAGGATTTAGTAGCAGCCTCGAGAAGTATGCCATAAATTGGAAGCTCCAAGACTTGGATTCAACAGGGCTAAGGCTGTTTTTAGTCAAATTCAAGTGGTGGGACTAGCAAATCAATGAATTTGGGACATTTTCCATCTCTATCAAAGTGGGTGAAGGCCAATTGACGACCTAAATCAAGGGGCAGATCAAATTGAAGACTTGCTAGTCATTTTAGTCAGCAAGGGAAGTTGGAATACCGAAAGGAATTGAAAAATCCCATTGTACATCAACTTCTTTTTCAATTAAGTTAAAGAAATACCAAAAGCCAATTTTGGAGCCAATAGGATGTCGATTGTCCAAGATTGTGAGTTAATTTGTATTTCTCAATTTTGTAATAAATGTTACTACTATAACTAAGTTGTAATCAGGGAATTACCACCCATCCACAAAAGGCTGATTTCATGGTTTCATTGCCGAGATAATGTCATCGAGGACATGTATCTTTGAGACCTCACTTAACATGTGGATTAATTTTTAATCACATGGTTAAAGTAAATGTTACACGTGAAGTATAATTAGAGTTAGAGTAAATTTATGAGCCCGAGACCTGAGGAAATCACGAAATGTGAAATGCAAAAGTTGCTATAAGTTATGCCGCAAAAGTACTTAGTGGTATTTGGTGCCACCTTGGCCTAGGTCATTCATTTAGCCATAAGTGTCAATTGGTGACACTAGAGAAGTGATGTTTGATGGTATCTAATGTCAATTTGATAGTAATCAAAGATGACACAAAGATACTTGGGAATGGAAGTTGCCTAACCAATTTAATTATTGGCCAGTTTGATTATTTTTCTAGGCATTGAAATAATTATTAGATTAATTTTTAATATTTAAAGACTAAAAATTAATATTTAATTATAAATAATGCTAGAAAAACCATTTGGAAAGGCTGCCACTTGTCAAAAATGCCCGCGCAAGACTAAAAAACGTCTTTAGAGGCTATAGAAAGGCATTTTACCACATTCAGCCTACAAGAGAGGGGGAGGAGATGCTACTGGTCTGATTTCCAGCCATTAGAGGATCTTCTGAGATAGCCAGGGGTAGAAGAAGAAGACCAATCAACAACAGGTAACAGCATCTACAGGGTGTTAAGACACTCCAGCAACAGTAAATGACTTATTTTCTTCAGTTCTTGCATTTACAACCTGTTGAGACAACACAACAGCAGTAAATGATTGATTTTCTTCAATTCTTCGCAAAGAAAGTCTAAATTTTCTCTCTCCTCAGTATTCTCTCTCATCTCCCATCCTTTCTACAGCCTTACTCTGACGATTACAGCATTGAGATCAAGAGAAACTGAGAAATTTCAAATTTCTATGTTGTAAACCCTAGTCTACAGCAGAAATTAAGGTTTAGCAACAGCCTCAAGAAGCGTGCCAAAAATTGAAAGCTCTAAGACTTGGATTCAACAAAGCTAAAGCTATTTTCAATCAAATTCAAGTGGAGGGACTAGCAAATCAATGAATTGGGGCATTTTCCAACTTTATCAAAGCAAGTGAAGGCCAATTGACTACCCGAATCAAGGGACAAATCACATTGAAGACTTGCTAGCCATTTTGGGCAGCAAGGGGAGTTGGAATACCGAAAGGGATTGGGAGAATCCCATTGTACATCGACTTCTTCTTCAATTAGGTTAAAGAAATACCAAAAGGGGCACCAGTTTTGGGCCAACAAAGTGTCCATTGTCCAAGATTGTAAGTTATTTTGCATTTCTCAGTTTTGTAATAAATGTTACTTGCTATAACTAAGTTGTAATCAAGGAATTCCCACCCATCCACGGAAGGAAGGCTGGTATCAGATACCATCAAATCCTTTGAATTGGTGGGCCCATGGCACTTGATTGCAACTTGGGACTATTGCATTAGTGTTGAAGTTGTTCTTGGCAGTGAATCACAACAAGCATGTCTTCACATGGTGATATGGGATCAATGGAGAGGATGCATCACTCCTTGGTCAGTCACGTGGTGAAAGGGGAAATGCAATGACCAATGTTGGGCATGGTTCTCAACATGGACAGTAAGTTGAAAATGTGGAAAATGACCCAAATGTTGGCACTTCAATGCATAAAGAGATTGATGACCAACAAGGGATAATAGCTTCAAGGATCGAATGCGTACAACAGCAAATCTTTTTGCTGAATTGGCAAAGGATTCCTAGTTTTCTCAATTCGTGAATGCCCCAAGGAAGAACAGCAAAGGCAAAGAGAAGAAGACACCTTCTATAGCTTTGGGACAGCCACAAGAACTGAAGAAAATGCCTAAGTCTTCTTTGAAATAGCCTAAAATGCCTAATGAGCACAAACAGTTGGTACCCGTGGGGCAGCAAGTGCAAATGCATGGCCAACTTGGTAGTGCCAATCCATGGGAACATGGGCAACAAGGTAATTATGCACATGCAAGCATGGGATAGCAAGGATACTTTGGTGGTGATACCATTTTTCATGCTATAGTTGGACAGGCACCGCATACAGGAATGTATGGTTCAAATCCCTATGGTATGCAACAGTCGATGCATCGCTCACAACACCCAATGTATCCAGGTAATGCAAGTGGAACGCCTATTCCCATGTATAGCAGCATAGGCATAATGCTTGGGGCACAAAGCATGCCATATGGATATGTATCTGCACCCCTAGGGACTATTGGAGCACAAGGATTTGGTGCTGGTCATGTAGGAGCATCTGATAGTGCTGGTTATCATCTAAATACAGCAAATGCACCCTTTTTGCAGCAGTCTATTTATGATAGCTTGACTCCCATAGGTCCGCCAAAGGACTACGATGAAGGTGGCTAAAGTGTGAAGTTTGAGCCTTTCAATGGAGCACAAGATAGGCTAAAAGCACTTGTTTTTATTCAGCAGTTTGATGCTTGACTCCCATAGGTCCGCCAAAGGACTATGATGAAGGTGGCTAAAGTGTGAAGTTTGAGCCTTTCAATGGAGCACAAGATAGGCTAAAAGCACTTCTTTTTATTCAGCAGTTTGATGCAACTTACTCTGGAGGCAACTTCACAGAGGCATCTAAGATACGAAAGGCAACCACATTTTTTAAGGGAAATGCATTGCAGTGGTGGTCTACACTTCTTATTCACGGGAAGTCACCTACCACTTTGGTCCAGTTCAAGCAAATGTTTACTTCAAATTGGTTGACAAGTACCTTTGAAGTAGACATTATGACAGCTTGGAATCGGTTGAATCCCAAAGATTGCAAGAACTTGGATCAATATAATAAGAAGTTTTAGGATGCATTGCTGCCAGTTACTTCTTATCGCACAATACCCCTCCATGAGCATGTGGAGAAGTATATTTGTGATTTGCCAGAAAGTATTTCGGATTTTTGCATTAAGTCCACTATTTCTAGCATGTCTCAGCTTATAGAAACTGCTACTACAGCCAACACATTGCTGCGTGGAAAGGATGCAGGATTCCAAGATAGAGATGTCAAGATCATCCTCAATTATTGCAGCATTACTTTGATGCTTTCCAATTAGAGCCGACTTTAGTTTGGGCAATTAGGTTCAACAGAGCAAGGATCCAGAGTATTACCTGATGCTCGTGAGGGAGCTAGCACCTCTGCTCCTCAATTATGGACAGCTCTAGATGTAGTAGATCTTGGATGTATTCAGCATACATTTAGGGTACTATAGCTGATAGTATGTTTGCCAGGAGATCACTATTTAGTGTATTAGTCACTATGTTTAGTATGTAGATGGATATGGTTTTCACTGCAGCTCTGAAACTGTACATTTGCATTGATTAATGATCATCGGGGACTGATTAACAAATGCTGGTTTTCAATGTATGATCATTAATATTTAGTAGTATTCAGCTGGTTTTGTGGACAGCAACATATATTATGATGCCAATTGACATTTTAGCCATGGTTTATGCTATGCTATGGTTTTGTTTTGCTAGATCAATTGAGCTCATGAGGAATAGACATGTCACATGATAATCTGGCAATGTTTTTGAGATTCTTTGTGAGTCTTATGTTATGTTATATTGGCTAGTAATTTTCGGTATGTATTGGGCATATGGAATGGTTAAGCAGCAATGTGTGTTAACTATGATGCCTTGTAGAAATTCCAATCCATTATTTTGCTTTTGATACATCTCGTACTACAATCGAGGACGATTACAAGGATTTTAAGGGGAAGGATTGTCATGAGGACATGTATCTTTGAAACCTCACTTAACATGTGGATTTATTTTTAATCACATGGTTAAGTAAATGTTGCACATGTGAGGTGTAACTGGGGTTCGAGTAAATTTACGAGCCCAAGACCCGAGGAAATCACGGGATATCAAAGGAAAAAGTTGCTATAAGTTATGTTGCACGTGTACTTGGTGGTATCTGGTGCCAATTGTTGGCCTAGGTCATTCATTTGGCCATAAGTGTCAGTTGGTGACACTAGAGAAGTGGCGTTTAATGATACCTAATGCCAATTTGATGGTGGTCAAAGATAGCACAGAGACACTTGGGAATGTAAGTTGCCTAGCCAATTTAATTATTGGCTAGTCAAATTATTTTTTTGGGCATTGAAATAATTATTGGATTAATTTTCAATATTTAAAGACTAAAAGTTAATATTGAATTATGGATAATGCTGAAAAAACCATTTGGAAAGATTGTCACTTGTCAAAAATGCCCATGCAAGACTGAAAAACGTCTTTAGAGGCTAGAGAGAGACATTTTAGTGCATTTAGCCTACAAGAGAGAGAGAGAAGATATTGCTGGTCTAATTTGCAGCCATTGGAGAACCTTCTAAGGCAGCCAGGGGCAAGAGAAGACCAATATGTAGTAGGCGACAATATCTACAGGCTATTGAGACAGGGCAACAGTAGTAAATGACTGATTCTCTTATGTTCTTCACAAAGAAAGTCTAAACTTTCTCTCTCCTCAGCATTCTCTCTCATCTCCCAACCTTTCTACAGCCTTGCTGCGAAGATTACAACATTGAGATCACAAAGGCTAAGAAATTTCAAATTTCTTTGCTGTAAACCCTAATTTGTAGCAAAAATTAGAATTTAGCGGCAATCTCGAGAAGTATGCCAAAAATTGGAAGCTCTAACACTTGGATTCAACAGATTTGAAGTTTCAATCAAATACAAGTGAAGGGATCAGCAAATCAATGAATTTGGAGCATTTTCCATCTCCATCAAAGCGGGTGAAGGCCGATTGACTACTCGAATCAAGGGGCAAATTACATTGAAGACTTGCTGGTTATTTTGGACAGCAAGGGGAGTTGAACTACCGAAAGGGATTGGAAAAATCCCATTGTACATCAACAACTTCTTCAATTAAGTTAAATAAATACAGAAAGAGACACCAGTTTTGGGGCCAACAGGGTGTCCATTGTCCAAGATTGTGAGTTAACTTGCATTCCTCCATTTCATAATAAATGTTGCTACTGCAACTAAGTTGTAATTAGGGAATTATCACCCATCCACAGAAGGAAGGCTAGTTTCATCTGCCCTCCATTCAGCCCAATCTCGTTTTTACAGGTTTCAAGCCAAGAATTAGGCCACCTAGCTTCCTTGCCCACACCATGTTCGCAAAGGACATTTCAACCCAAGGTTGTATTCTGTGCGCGTATGGAATGTTACATATGCTACCATTCCGTATGATTCCATACAAGATCCGTGCCTTCGAACTATTCCAAAAAGGTGACCGTTGCCTGCGTGTAGAATCCAACCATTGGTGCTGCTTTTTAACCATTTTTTGGGAGTGTTTGGAGTTTGAAGTTTGTGTTAGTAGATATGTCAGCTCATGTGTGAGTCTATGCATGCAGAGGCTAGGGAGATTATTTCAGATATTTAGGCATTTTTTATTTGTGTCATTTTATGGTCATATTGGGCATTTATTGCTGGCCGACCTGATCATATTGAGGACGTATTTTTGTCCTATTTATTCAGACTCCTCCTCCTCGGTCAATAAGTTCACCACCTGGAGGTCCTGTGGAGAGAGGAGCCGATGCCCGGTGCCCATGCAGCCAGTGACTCACTGTTGTACGCGACAGTCTCATGTCTGATATATGGATTTTATTTCCCGAGCATACATCTGAATTCTCATATGTATTGTGTTCTTTCTTTTCCTTTCTCTTTTGTCTTGTGTTTCAACAGTTTATTACAGCTTATGTTTACGCTTCCATTGCTGCACCACTTCTGACATGGTATTAAATTTCAGGATTTGTGCTAGTGCTGTGTGTTCTTGCTGATTTCAGGACTGTTTTCACCCTTGCCAATCAGGTGATTGCTGCTCTAACCAGGAGACCTGTTTTACCTGCGTTTTCTGCAAATTTGCCATCGCCTACTGTATACTTTCCCTTTGCTGCTTGCGTTTTCAGTTTTCACACTACTACGACAGTTTTTCAGCCTATTTGTGGCAGTACTCAGCCTACGTTTTGGTGTTCCTGACTCCTTCCTGGCTGGGCGACTGTAACTTCAGGCCGTTTTTGCTGTTTTTGGTAATTTTTTGACTTTTTGCAACAGCTTTTGTCTTCTTTTAGTCAGATCTTGGATTATACTGTATGTGAACTCTTGTTTTTTGCGTTTCGTGCTTGTGTTTTGGCTGTGTTCCCTCTCCAAATACCTTCTTTTCTCTACTTCTCTTCTAAATCCTCTACAGATGACTCCTCCATGCACATCCACTAATGACAAGCTCCATGGACCTGATTATCTTACATGGGAGTGCTGTGATGAAGTCTTGGTTTATACATACGCGATAGGGGCAACTTCCGTCACATTCTGGAGGTTCAAGTGAGGCTCTTGTAGCTTCAAAGAGGGGTTCGAAGACAAAGAAGTCGAAGGCCCAGTGTTACCACTATGGCAAGAAGGGACGTTTACGAAAGGATTGCAAAGAGTTAGCGGCTTCCAAGAAGAAAAAGGAGTAAAAGACGAAGCGGGATGCGGACTCCTCTAATGAGCTATCATCTGCCTCAGATTCTAAAGCAGATCCTCCGGCCAAGGCGAAGTCCAAGGCGCGGAAGGGATCCTCTTCTTCGGATCGTGGGAAGGGCTTAGTGGCCCCTTCCTCAACTGCTCTCTAGTGGTGGTGATGAGGTCATCCCTCACAACTCCAGTTCCAAAGAGAGTGTGAGAGGGTGGTGAGATGGGGCAGTCATGCCTCATCTATATTTCTATACAGATGCATAAGATCCAGAGAGGGACATCCCTGATGCATCGACCGAAGTCAGACAGGTTCAAATCCTGGAGCTGGGATTAACAACCAAGTTCATGATGGGCTGGTTACTTGACACAGAGCGGGTGGCTTTCGTCTAGAGCTCACATGAGGGGACACTTTGGCGGTCTGGCCAAAGGAAGGGGATCCATGGTCATTTATGCGCTACGGCATTGGTGACAGGATGGTCACGTGTGCTACATCAAAGGCATTGTTGATAGACATTGAGAGCTGCTATAATCTTCTCTATCTTCAAGAGCTGGTATGATCGACATCGACATTAGGTTCTCTCCGAGGCACCTTAGTGGTGGCTTGATCACCCACTGCTTGGGTATCCATGGTTCTACTTGGTAGTTTTATATTGTATGGACTATGATGAGTCATTTATCATTGTATCATTGTATGGTATCAGATCACCCATGATCTGAGAGAGGGTGTTAGCAGATATGTCAACTCATGTGTGAGTCTATGCATGCAGAGGTTGGGGAGATTATTTCAGATATTTAGGCATTTTTTATTTGTGTCATTTTATGGTCATATTGGGCATTTATTGCTGGCCGACCTGATCATATTGAGGACATATTTATGTCCTATTTATTCAGGCTCCTCCTCAGTCAGTAAGTTCACCACCTGGAGGTCCCATGGAGAGAGGAGCCGGTGCCAGTGCCCACGCAATCAGTGACTCACTCTTGTATGCGACAATCTCGTGTCTAATATATGGATTTCATTTCCCAAGCATACATCTGAATTCTCATCTGTATTGTGTTCTTTCTTTGCCTTTCTCTTTTGTCTTGCATTTCAGCAATTTATTACAGCTCATGTTTATGCTTCCATTGCTGCACCACTTCTGACAGTTTGAACATCACTTTTTCTTTCAGACTCCTCCCCCTTCATGAATCATACTTTCTTTTCTCTTCTTCCTCCCCTCAAGGCTTAGCCCTTACAAAAGGACAACCCCCTCCCCCCTATCTCACCACACAAATCAATTTGCAACTTGCTCATCTTCTTCAATCTTCTTCAAGCCTCCATCTTCTTCAAGCACCCTACTCCCTCTCTTCCCCCCTCTCTCTCTCTCTCTCAAGTTCCTCCTATCCCTATCTACAGGGATCTCTACATGGAGCTCAAGGAGATTGATCATCAAGATTCACACACCCATCGCGGGCGTCGAGTTGTTACTTGAGTTGCGAGCACCAAGACCACCGTTGCACCACCCATTACGACCTACGTGATGCGAGGCTCAGGGAGTTTCTATACTGTACATGCTGTTATTGCAGTTTACAAAGGATGCGCTTGTTAGAGAGGCTAAGTATGATGATGACGGAAATATCATCAATGATGGAGACTTTGGTGAGGTGTCTGAGGCCCCCTCTAGTGAGGGCAACTCTCCACCTTTCAATGTACCCAGGCCTGACGATGAGTCCTCATGAATGATGAGTCATTTTATATTTTGTTATTTAGAGTCTTTTTATGAGCATTGAGTGATAGACTATAGCATCTGCCATGGCAAATGTCATTTTATATAGATGAAATTTCAGAATATGTGGATAGGACTGGTGGGGTTGGAGCCAGCCTAGACGGAGTGCTGATACCATTACTGCTTTATGCCGATGATATTGTACTTATATCTAACTCACCTGAGGGACTAAATAGACACTTGGATGCATTATCAACTTTTTGTAGAGATAGAGATCTTAAGGTGAACCTTGGGAAAACTAAAGTTATGGTATTTAACACTTCAGCTGCTTGGGTGACAAGAGATGAGCACCAGTTTACTTTTGATGGAGAGCTAGTGGAGATGGTTAGGCAGTATGTCTATTTGGGGGTCACATTGAAGGGACCACAGTTCTCTTGGAGAGAGACATCAGAGGCTCGTTTGGCAAAAGCATATGCAGCCTTAGGTGCATTGGAGAGGCAATGTGCACACATACAATTTCATGAGCCGCGCACCAAACTGTGGCTTTTTGACACCCTGGTTACACCCACACTCCTATATGGGGCAGCTATTTGGGGTCCGAGTCTCTTTCACACGAGGAGACAGCCTTTGGGAACCATGATGGACCAGAGAAGGAACACTATGACGGATGGGAGCATATGGAAAGACCACTGGTCATGATGATCTCACACATGATACGAGCGAAGAGCTCGACCCCACATGAGATTATCAGAGCTGAGTTGGGAGCATCACCCATGGTGGCTGAGGCCTTGGTCCAGGCAGTGACTTTCATACATAGACTATGGAAGCTCCCCCAAGATAGATACCCACGGCTAGCCCTGGCTTCTTCTAGACAACTAGCAGCAGACGGTGACAGACACTGTTGGTATGCTCAGATGAGTACATGGATGAGTCTACATGGGCTGCAGATTGACAGACTACCCCCCTTTGACTATAGCCTAGATTGCCCTACACTTGACCTAAGCCGATCATAGCTAAACCATGTGATCAGAGCAGACATACTAAAGTTAAATACAGAGAAGACCTGGATCCGACCCCTCTCCCCCCATGGCACGAGGATGGCACACTACCAGACCCACTTCCTTCAGGTATCTGAGGATGGTTTCATCACCCGACCCAATTACATGGACACACAGCTGCCTCATGGACTATGCACAGTTATTGGTCAAATCCGCACCTCATCCCACCACCTGAGGATTGAGACAAGCAGATGGGAGGGTATACAGACAGAAGAACGCATATGCCCACTATGCGACAGAGAGCCAGAGACAGAGGAACACTACATCTGTCGATGCACTGCATATTATGACATACGAGGTAGATACCACTGTCTGTTTCGAGAGGGTTTTGGAGCCCTGAGACGGATCATGTAGTTTGAGGATCAAAGATGCTTGGGATTTTTCCTCTTGGAGCTCCAGAGACGCAGAGCAACAATTCTACGGAGTAGGAGGCCCCCACAGCTCGGCTCACATAGACAGAGAGCAGTCACTAACTTTTTCACTGATACACGACAGAGTATGGCAAATACCACTACTACTGCCACACAGCCTACAGGAGTACACCATCATTGGACCTCATCTTCTATAGGTGTCCCTCTGGATAGAGCAGTGGCACTTAGCCAGTCTAGGCGCCCACGTCCACCCGGACGAAGGCCTAGACATCCACACCACAGATAGATTAAAGCCATCATTGAGCGCCACAAGAGACAGATGCCGAGACGCCTCAGCCATGTAGAGATACACCTCCCTAAAGAACAGACATATCATTGATGGAGAGTTTTCCTTTCTCTACTCTCACTTTCAGATCACTGACATGTTTCACTTTTATAGGACACTATTTCAGTCTTTTTCAGTCTTATAGGCATGTTTGTCGTCTTTTTCTCGTTCCAGATGAGAAACAAACCACCATTGTATGTACTGCTTTGGTCTCATAGGCCACATTGGCCTTTTAGAGACATTAATATACTCTCTCTCTCTCTCTCTCTCAATCAATTGAACATGTTATAGTTTACCCAACTTTAATTTTAAGTTTTGGCTCTTATATGGCCTTGCAATTGTTGTCTAAACTCAAATCCATGGAAACTTTGTACTTTCCATGATCTATCTTTAAGTTGCACAGTTTAAATGTGTGTAGGCTGATTTTATATATAATTTTATATGTATTTTGAAAATGAATGTATGAAATAATGTATTTTATTCTTAAAATTTTTGTGTGCATACTAAATTGTACATATTCGCGTAGTGAAGGTAACATACTAAACATACAAAACCACCCTATCTTAGCCAAAGCTGCTGGACATTGTCTGTACCCTTCTAGCGCTTGTTTCCAGCCTTCTCCACACAATCTACATCCTCCATTTGCTACAAACAGCCAGGCTGACCTGTCCCACTGCTGCGTTTGCTGCAGCCAGCTGCCACCTTGCTACCCACGATCATCTGGAAGCTATGTTTGCTGCAGACCAACTGTGTCGCCTACCTCCTGTTGTTGCTGCTGCCGCCTAACAGTGTCTAGAGGCTGCATTTGGTAGTTTTCTCTCTCTTCTGCCTGTCCAACGTTGATCTCAGCATCACTGTTTGTTGCATTTGCTGTTGTTCGACACTTGGAGGCTGCCTTACTACATTTCAAGATCCGTCAAGAGAGTACAACACACTCTCCAACTCATTACCTATGCCTCGGTCCTCTAGACACAAGGGTTCGATGTACAATTTTCATTCCCTGCACAATTTGTTTGCTACATGAGCATCATATTATATTTATTCATTCATTCAAATCTGCATTGTATTCATTGTCTCCAAGTTACCCTAACCCTAATTGTGTTCTGTTGAGTTTATGCTTTGTTGTACACTTTAATTTATGTTTCTACATTAGGGTATTCCTTTGCATTGTATCACAGCTAGGATCTCTCTGAAGAAACCTGGGCCTTTGATCTGAAAGCCCTTCCCAAGAAGCAAGAACAATGCTCAAGCAATGTAATGGATGTCAGTCCTTGGTTTGTATGCAAGCTGGTACAGCCCCTAGCGCATGAAATTTCTAGAACATTCCAAAACATTATAGAAGATTCAAGAAAGTATTAGACGATTCTAAGAAGATTCTAGATATTATTTGGAAAGTTCTCAAAGAGGCTTGCATCAACGCTTACATCAATATTGCTTATGTCATCACTTATGTCAACAATGCTTATGTCATCAATGATGTCATCATCTAGAAGCTTTCCCTTAACCTCCTCAATTCTAGTATAAACAAGGGTCTTGGGCTACAAGCCCTTCAGTCTTGCCACCAGTTGTGAGACTCCTGCGAGGTAAGTCCTCTTCTAGTTATTGTCTTGTTCTAGTCTTGTTTTGTCTTCTATCAAGTCTTGTCTTGTAATCAAGCCACGCTCTTGTGAGCATTCTCTTGTAATCAAGTTACCTTGCAATCAAGTTCAAGTTACGAAGCATCCAACAATAAATCCAAACAAAACCAACCTTCCTCCTCGGATAGGATGGTAACCAGATGAAGCACTAATTACAGCAAGCATAAAATTCACGTAACCAAAAATTCACAATTTACGTTGACAATCTTGGACAATAGACATCCTATTGGCCCCAAACTTGAGCCTCTTTCGGTATTTCTTTAACTTCAATTGCCAATGGATGTATTACAAGCCGAGATTCCACAATCTCCCTGGCTGATCCAAAAGTCCCTTGCTGATCCAACAATCAAAAAATAAATTGGGCACTTTTCCCCTTGATTTTCACCTAGGACTTGCTCTAACTGAACCCCAGCTGGCCAAATACTGCCCCAAATTTACAATGGATGGCTGGGTATCTGAAATCCTTGACAATACAACAAATTGAAGGTGCTAATTTCAATGTATGATGCCTTATCCTATTGGCACAAGTCCCGAGGTGGCTACTACACCCTAATATTTGCAGAAATTTAGGGTTTACAACAGAGATCCCTCTACCATCCACCAAATTTGGCTGAGATCTCCTCAAAATAGCTGAGATCTCCTGAGAATGGGTTGGAGAAGGTAAGAGAAAGCCAAGATGAGAGAGAAATCTGATTTTCTTTGCAAGGAAACCCTAAAATCTACTTGTTGCCTACTTCAACCTGTATTTAATATAGTCACCAACTACGAGGCACCTCCAAAATGTTGTCACTTGATCAAAAATGTTATTGCCAACCCCTGGAAGGTATCTCCCTGCTATTCCCTATCTACTGAGGCCCTCAGATGGCTCTCTTCTGCAGCAAAATACTATTCTCTGATCAGAAAATGAACCAACAACTCCCTCTCTTTCTCTGCCCCAAGCCATAAACTAATTGAATGGCTAAGACTCAACCGACCACCAAAACCCAATTGGCATAACTTATCACAACTTTTACCTTTGACACCCACTGCATCCTCGGGGTCCTTGGCCTGTTACCATGAAATAATTACCATGTGCATCACATGTGCTAAACAATCTTACACATTTAATTAATATCTTAATCAAATGTTATCAACAAGATTAGAGCATCTCAAAATTTTGCCTCCCTGTGACAGACCTCCCCCTTGAAATCCCTGCAATCATCCTCAATCACATTGCATTGTGCCAAAGGAAAAGCATAATGCACTGGAATTTCCATAAGGCATCACAGTCACAACATTAGCCACTGTTGTCTAACCATGCTACATGCCCCGAACCTGTTGAAAATTTCCAACCAACGCAAACATGATATAAATCTAAAAAATTGTCCACATTTGTTGCTAGAAACCCATTGGATGCATCTATAACTCATGTTTCTCAACTGCTTTGACTTCAAAATCACAATAGAGCATATTTTCAGCATAAACCATGGGCCGAAACTCTCAATGGCATTTACTAACATGTTGTTGTCCATGGAATCAGATGTAAACCATTGAAAACTTAGCATAATCTGATCATTAACTAATCACTTGCTGATCTAAGAAATTAGAATTTGATCACAAACTCCTGCAAATGTGACCCCAAACTGATCACAAACTGATTGCAAAAATTAATCAGCAATCGATGCCAAAACTAATGCAAAACTGATTCCAAAAGTGACTAAAACAATTCTCAAACTGATCAAAATTTGAGCTGCAACTGATCAAAATTTGATCTCAAAAGTGAGTCAAAAGCTCATGCCCAACTGATGCCAAACTAATGCAAAAGTATACTCATTTGCATACATCTCACAATGACTAGTATACTAAGTAGTGACCCCATAGCAGATATACTGTTAGCACAGTACCTTGGATGCACACTAAATACATCCAAGATCCACCACAGTTGTCTGCAACTAGAGTGGAAGTGCTACCTCCCCCTTGAGTATTAGCAATGCTCCGAACCGTGGCTTTGCTGAACTTGACGAAGCGCCCGAACTGAAGTCGGCTCTAACTCAAAGGCATCTAGGACCTAGGTAAAGTTGCAACAAGTGAGGATGGTCTGTCAAGTCATCCTTTTCCATCCACTTTGCATCTATTGGTGAAACAATGCTGAAGCTTCACCAAGAAGCATATGGAAACTTTATCTCTCACGTTACTTGCCTCAAACCTCCACTAGGTTGTAGACCTTGATGAGCTAAAACATGCATTACTTGCTGATTAGCCTCTTAAACAGTCCCAAAACACACTAAAAAATGCTCTTTTAGAGTAAAACCCTAAAATAGGGAGCGATTCGAGAGAGTTCAATGGAAACCCTGAAACGGGGAGCGGTTTGAGAGCGTTCAGTGGAAACCTTAATTTTTGGGGCACCCTTCCACATCTATAAATAGACAGGCTGCCCCCATTCAGCCTCATTCCGTCTATGCAGGTTTCTCACTCCACGTGCAGATTTCAGCCATTAGCCTCCTCCCACGTGGCTGTCTAGCCATCGAGACTGCTGCCACTCCATCTGTGTTTGCTCCTGCTGCTAGCGCCTTCATCCATGTTGACGTCAGTTGCTGGCGACATCATCATCTACTGCGATCTGATCATCCAGTCATCGCCAACCACATCAGACAATGTTTCAGCCTGCTGTTTATAGCAGACTGTGCACAGTTTCCAGCCTCCGATCGGTGGTACACTGCTGCGTTTACCAGTTTCCAGCCTCCAGACTGCTGCGTTTTGGTGACCAGCTTGCTTCCATTCACTATTCAGCACTCCTACACTCCAACTCGTGGTCACAAACTTGGGATCCGTCTCCGTGGACGTCACACTCTGACATTGCTCTGCCCTTGAGCACATTGTACACTCTTACATTCATTTACAGCATTCATTCACTTCAGAGTTGTGTTCTCTCTCTCCCTTCTTCTGTTTGTGTTTGAGTTTCTATGTTTGAGTTTTGAGTTTTGCATTTAGGGTTTCAGTTTTGCCCTCTGTGTCTACGTCTGTCTTTTTGTGTTTCTGTCGTGGTCGTACACTCTATGCGTCCTTAGTGCAAACCCTAGCAGTTTTCTTCACATGGTATCAAAGCCGGTGCTCTTGTAAAGAGTATCCTGCGGATATTGTGGAGAGCTAGTCTTTGTGCGAGGCTCACAATACGACTCGTAACCGAATCACAATGTCCCAGACACCTTCTTTTCTAGTTCCTATGATGTCTTATCAGGCTTCTCCATCATTGGAGACCCTGAGACGGCATTATGGACTCGGTGAGTAGGGCGACACTCCACCTTCACCAGATTTCACTAACATGACAGAGGAGGACTTTGAGGAGTACTATCGCAACAAGTACGGTGATGTTTACACCCCTCCTACCAATTTTGCTACCACATTTGGACCAGTTGGTGAGGCTAGCCACCTCTCCGATCATGGAGGACATACGGCATTCGGAACATCTGGTGATCCATCTTCATCATCTCAGCCAGGTCCAATGTCAGGTTTGTACAATTCTTTTGTGTTGCATGAATCAAAACCCTCGCCTATTTCTTCTTTTGAGATATAGGATCCGGATGGCTTTGTGTATGTGAACTTCAATAGAGGGGGCTCACGAACCAGACAAAATTCAGGTACATCTACAGCTTCTGTTTCATTTGAGCATATCACACACACTTCTCACTTCCCTCCCATTCCACCCTCTTCTATATCACATCTTGATCGCCTCTCATCATCTTTCCAAAACCTTGGATTACACTCCACATCTACATCACACACCCTAGGGGTTGGATCTTCCATCTCCGCTCCTAGCACCTTTTCCTTCTCCACCCCATTCTCTACCTCTTTGCACCATGGTACTTCATTAGGGGAAATGCCACCCTTTAGCACAGTGCCTCTCACCTTTCAACAAAGGAGCATACCCATAACTCCTGGGTCGACTGTGATGGGCATCCCCCTCACTATCCCCAGCTTCACATCTCACATAACCACTCATACGCAGGGGTTTCCATCCTCAGCTTATGGTGCGCCTTCACACTCTCCTTGGGTTACATCTACGTAGGGATTCCCATCTTCTACTCCCCGTGTTCCCATCCCACATCCTTGGGTTCCTCATGTGGCTACCATACCCATGCCTAGTCAGCCCATCTCTACCTATGGATCCATCTTGCACACTACCTGCATGCTCAGTGGGCACTCTGGGGCCCATTCCCAAGTGTACTCCACTCCCCCATCCTACCCCTAACTACACTTTTTCAAACTATCCATCTCCGAGCACTACCACTCCTGTCGCAACAACCAAGAATGCCTTCACGGATAAGACACGTTTTAACGGGTCAAATTTCAGCACTTGGTCTAATTTCATGCAACGAGTGTTTGAGTCTCAGGGTCTTTGGGACCTCGTCATTGGTCTAGAGCCTATGCCGGACCCTCGACTAGCTCACCCTGACTACATCCGTCAACGGAGAGCCCGCAATGCCACAGCCAATGTTGAGCTGATGCAGGGATTGCTTCCTGAGTTTCACTCTCAGTTGCAGTACTTTCTACTCGCGTCAGAGCGTTGAAGTCACCTTCTCGACTGCTATGCAGCTTGTGATCGTACTCAACGCATCAATCTCGACTATAAGCTTCAAGAGTTCTCTATTAAGAAAGGGGATGATCTGAAAGTCAAGCTGGCTGAATATAGGCAGTTACTTTTCGAGTTCGCCACTACTGGCTCTCCAAAGTCAGATGACGATCAGGTTACATTCTTCTTGAATAAGTTGTGCCCAAAAAGTACTTCAATTTCATTCAACACATCATCTCCCAACCTAGATTGCCAACCTTCTACGAGTTTGAGTATCAATTCTTGCATTACGCGAGGCTGCATGATCAAGTCCACAAGAAATCCTCATCCTAGCCTTATTCAAAGCAGAGGGGATTGGTTGCCTCTTCTTCGGAAGGGAAAACCACCAGTAGCAAGAACTCGCCAAATGCGAAGGCAAGCCAATCCAAGGGTGACTCCTCTTCCTCAAATGGAACCAAAGAATCTAGTCCTATTTAGCAACAACTCCCTAAGAAAAACCAGTTTTGCACACACTGCCAGAGAGCAGGCCATGTGGACGAGGAGTGTTGCTCCAAGGCCCAAGGTCTTCCACCTAAAAAGCCTTAGCAGACCACTGCACAGTCCAGTGAGGCTGCGCCTTCCGCTCCTCCATCTGCTCCTTTAGCACCCATTGTTGCTGCTGGACATGTGGCTCGAGTACAACCTCAGCAGCCCATCTCTTTCACTACCCCTGAGGGATTGGCTGATTGGTCTGCAAGTTCTGATCCCATTGCACTTCATGCATCTATCTCACCTTCCTCCCCACCTCGTCAAGCGTTCCCTTGGTAGAGCCCTGCTACTGGATGTGCACGATGGTGGCCACCTTCTTAGACTCGCATGTCTCTAGGTCCTTTGGGATACCCTAGGTTAGTCTAGGATTCATTTTTCGCACTCTTAGAGTTGGGCCCATAGGATTCATTGTCCTTAGCTTTTCCATTCTTTTGACTTCCGTTGCATTTACTCACATACATACACATTCATTGCATTTATTTTCAGTTAGATTTCCTTTCTGTTATGTTTTGCTTTGGAGCATCTCACCACTAACCTTTGTGTTTGCAAATTCTCATCTCTTTTGCAGGGTTTTGTCTTTCAGTGTAGAGCTAACTTGCACATTGCTTTGGTCCTACTTGGGCTAGAGACATGGGGATACGCACCGTTCCTTTCATGGTTTCATCATCCTAGGAGTGCTTGCTCTTCTTCCAACATGGCGGTTTCCCCTCCCGAGGCGGATCGTACAGCATCTCTCTTGATGCTATCATGGCGGTGACTTCTACCTTGCTCTTCTAGCGGGGTGCTTCATCCACTTCATCCACTTCCTTTTCTTTCATTCATTATGGTTCTTGGCACCATACAAAGACCGATATCATGCTCCTCTTCCTTCTTCGGCACATACATCCACGTTGAGAGGGGAATTCCTACCCTCCTTGGTATTCTACAGGCTTCAGCACTTCGTCTTCGACATAGGCTTCTCCCCCCTGTTGTACCTTACCCTTTGCATTGCATGATTTCATCATCTTTGTACTAGGGCGCTTGGGCAAGTGAACAATTTCTCTACGAGGGACATTGTCCAAGTGGCACCTGCTGCATGAGCATTCTTCAGCATGTAGCATACTTTGCGCAGAGCACCACTTGAGCGGATCCTAAGTTGTTTCCACCGACGGCTGTTGTCACCACACCACCATCCTCCTTCATCACATGGATACCTCATTACCTATTTTTCCTCGTCATCGACACACTGATTTGATGGGTTAGCTTGTACTAATTTGTGATGTGTTGGGTGTACCCTACCTACTCCCGTTTTCTGGGTCACTATTACTCAATCGGCCGCATCCCATAAAATTTACCTCGCTTATTTAAATTTAAAAAAATAAGTTTCATGTGGTTCCAAGATTTCAGCCATCAACCTCCTCCCACGTGGCTGTCTAGCCCTCAAGACTGCTGCCACTCCATCCGTGTTTGCTCCTATTGCTGGCGCCTTCATCCGCGATTTGATCATCCAATCATCGCCAGCCACATCAGACATTGTTTCAGCCTGCTGTTTACAGCAAGCTATGCACAGTTTCCAGCCTCCAATCGGTAGTACACTATTGCGTTTACCAGTTTCCAGCCTCCAGACTGCTGCATTTTGGTGACCAGCCTGCTTCCATTCACTATTCAGCACTCCTACACTCCAACTGGTGGTCACAGACTTGGGATCCATCTCCGGTGGACGTCACACTCTTGAGCACGCTGTACACTCTTACATTCATTTACAGCATTCATTCACTTCAGAGTTGTGTTCTCTCTCTCCCTTCTTCTATTTGTGTTTGAGTTTCTGCGTTTGAGTTTTGAGTTTTGCATTTAGGGTTTGAGTTTTGCCCTCTGTGTCTGTGTCTATCTCTTCGTGTTTCTGTTGTGGTCGTACACTCTGTGTGTCCTTAGTGCAAACCCTAGCAGTTTTCTTCACAAACCTTTCTTTCCCTTAAGCATTGGGATGCTTTATACTTTCGAATTGCTACAATTCCAACTTAACTAATATACAACATTGCAAACAGTTGACTAGCCCCTCATGTATACCTGACATGCTAGGAGCACCAGATGCATTAGAAAACATTCTTGTTTGCATACTTTGAACCATTGCAATGTGATTGTGCATGGGAATTTGCATACTACCAGCCATACCAAGATACATTTTCCCATCCATTGCATGCATTACTAGCTACATTTTTCCTCATGACCAACACTATAGGGAGCGTTTGCATGACCGGCATTAATACCATGAGTCCCAAACACAATGGGCTGCATATATGCATTGTCAAACTTGCCACTTTGTGCCCCAGCATCATGCCAACATTGCTATACATGGGGCTATGCATATTACCAGCCATACATGAATACATTGGGCCTTGCACACCATGTATTAGTTACTGCATACCATAAGGAGTTGTACCATACATCCCTATATGCAGTCCAAAATCCACCATAGCATGGAAACTCGTGCTACCACCAAAGTACTTAGCCACCCCATCATTGTATGCATGTCTTGCTGTCCAAAAAGCATTGGATTGGCACTTCCAAATTGGCCTTGCATATACATAAATTGCCCCACTAGCATCATTTGCTTATGCTCACTACCCAGGTTTGAAACATCATGCTACTGTATTGACTCTTCCTTCGGTGCATCTTGCTATCCCGAAGCTCTTGAAGACGATTTCCTTTTGTTGCCTTTGCTGCCCTCCTTTAAGGGGTTCAAAAAGTGCAAGAACTAAGGATAATTTTCCAATTACACAAACATTTTAGCTGCTACCATCAACTAATCTTTAAAAGAGTAAAAGCAATAATTATCAATGCCAAATGGTGACTGAGAAATTTCGTGTGACTAAAAAACTAAAGTCCAACAGTAAACATTGAACAAGAAACAGTTCAAACTGAGAAATATAGTAAAAGTTGTAATTGAGGAATCATAAATGCCATATGGCATAAAGACTAAAGTTCAACAGTAACCATCAAATAATGAGTCCTTCAACTAAAGACTACAAGAAACAGTACAAGCTGAGAAACAATAAAACTAGTGGACTAAAGTCTACAATAAACAATGCAAATAGTACAAACACTATGACACATGGCGTCCCCTGCGTCCCATCCAACACATCCCCCTATCTCGAGATGCGTCCCCTTGTGATGGACCACTACATGGAAACATACCCTTTTCGGGACGCATTGGGGACAGATTCTGCATTTCGGGATAGGATCCCTGCATTCCGGACCCGCATCCCCTACATCCCCTATGACTATGGCCTCAGGCCCACCAATTCAACAAAATTGATGGTATTCCAACAATGAAACCATGAAACCAGCCTTCCTCCTAGGTTTACCGTAGAAATCCCTCTACTGTCCACCAAATTTGGCTAAGAAATGCTAAGATCTCCTGAGAATGGGTTGAAAAAGGTGAGAGAAAGCCAAGACGAGAGAGAAATCCGATTTTCTTCACAAGAAAATCCTAAAATCTGCTTGTTGCTTGCTCCAACCTGCATTTAATGCAGTCACCTACTACTGCCAAGCACCTCTAAAATGCTGTCATCTAATGAGCAATGCTATTGCCTTGAAAGGTATCTCCCTGCTTGTTGCTTGCTCCAACCTGCATTTAATCCAATCTGCTTGTTGCTTGCTCCAACCTGCATTTAATGCAGTCACCTACTGCCAAGCACCTCTAAAATGCTGTCATCTAATCAGCAATGCTATTGCCAGACCTTGAAAGGTATCTCCCTGCTGTCCCCTGCCTGCTAAGACCCCCGAATGGCTGTATTCTGTAGCAAATTGCTGTTTTCTTATCAAAAAATGGACCAACAACCCCCTCTCTCTCTCTCTCTCTCTCTCTCTCTCTCCCAGGCTAAAAACTGACTGAATGGTTGAGACCCAACATCCAAAAACGTTTTCTCAGTTTGCATGGGCATTTTTGCCAAGTGACAACCTTCTAAACCCATTTTTCAAAATTATCCAACCATTTAATTAATTTTAGAATTAAATAATCGTAAAACTTAATTTCAACCCTCTGACCCCGCCCAAAATTAAATGCGCCCATCCATAATTAAATTGGCTAGGCCATTTGCAACCTAGAGTGGTCCCCAACCTCTGCTGACCCTTAGAACGACATTAATTAATTAATTAATGCTAGTTCTTAATATTACCACAGACACTTATTAGCCAAACAACTATCCTAGCGTTAAAATTGACACCAACTGACCACCAAAAACCAGTCAACATAACTTATCACAACTTTTATCTTTGACACCCATTGTATCCCCAAGGCCCTTAGTCTGTTACCATGAAATAACCACCATGTGCATCACATTTACTAAACAACTTTGTACATTTTGTTAATACATAATCAAATGTTATCAGCAAGATTAAAGCATCTCAAAATTTTCACGTCCCTGTGACACCAAGAGCTTCAAGAAAGTAATGCAAAGCTACAAGCAGAGCAACCACAAGCTTTGGGCTTAGCTGTGCAAGACCTACAATGACAACTTCAAGAAATTCAAGAGACAAGTCTTTATCTATTAGCATTTGAGTCATCCCCTAGACAGGCTACAGACTGCGCATGTGCCACGTGGCAGCCTGCAGTGCAGTCGGATTGTTTTTAGGCATTATTTTATTACAGTCGGCTCATTTAATGCAGCCGACCTGTTTATTTTATGCATTTTATTCCTGCTTTACATAGAAGTCCTCCAGCACATTGTTTACACATTTATTCAATGATTTCACATTCTAATCTTGAGATCTGTTGGCTGAGACAGACTGTGCTCAGACTGACGGAGATCGAGGTCATCAAGTCAGAGACACATGCAGATATTTCCTCTACCCCCTTGTGTATTTCTGCACTCTTATACAGCATATTACACCGCAGATTTTTGTGTTTACACTATCTCCTTCTCTCTCTCTCTCCTCTCTGTTCACTCTCTTTGTCTTTGTTCTACGCTTCCGCATCGCTGCACTCTGACATGGTATCAGAGCGGTGAAGATGGGGACTGACTGAGGGCTGAACCTATCTGAAGAGGAGATTTCAGCACGACACAAGGCTGCGTTTCCACGATTCGAGGGCGAGCGGGAGGGCTCCGCATCAAATCAAGGCTGAAGCGAGCGTGGGCATGCGGGAAAGGAGTCTAATCGGTGAATTTGCTGCAAGTTATTGCTGTTCAAAGGGGAGGAAGGCTGCGTTTGAGGCCTTTCATTGCAGATTTTACTTTTTCATCGCCTCTGACGGGTGAAGAAGGTTTGGGCAGCGGAGAAATCAGTCCTAGAAGGCTGCGTTTTCACAGTCAGAGGAGACTGCTTTTGCGTTTGTGCACGTATTGCAAGTTAACATGTCTACAAAGACTGATTTGGAGTTCCAAGCAATCATGGACAAGAAGGTGCCTGTCCTACTAGCTCTTCCAATGGATCAAAAGCTTGATGGTGACAATTACTGCATCTGGCGGGTGATGATGTTGGCCATTTTAGAGTCTTATGATTTAACGGAACTGGTGATGGAGGAGATTAATAGGCCCTCGGTGAGGGATGAGTCCAAACTCTCTTCCAATGCTCGTGCGGAGTTGACCAAGGCCCAATCCCATTGGGACAAGCTGAATGCCACGATTCGATCTTTCGTGATAGCTCACATTGAGCACTTGACAGTGGCTCGTGAGATATGGCTGGAGCTCAACCAGATGTACAACCGGATGACCCTGATGAAGAGGGTTCCTTTGGAGGTACAGATGCAGACTTTATCAGTGAATAAGTCTTCTTCGCTTCGGAAACACATCAACAAGCTTCGGCAGCTTCACATGCAGGTTCAAAATGCGGGGAAGCCTATTTCCTCCGAAGACATGGCGATCACTTTACTATTCCAATTGCCTCCATAATTCGGTACTTTTTATTCCGCTCTTATTGCTTTAAGGCGGAAGTCGACTCTTCGATGGGAAGAGTTGGTTCCTATGGTCTTGGACCAAGAGGAACAATTGAAGGGATAGAATGCTTCCCAATCGGAGGCATTGGTTGGTCAAGTCTCTCAGAGGAAGGGGAAGGACCAAAAGAATAAGAAGGAGGACAACAAATCCAAGAAGGACAAGGAGAAGGAATAGACTTGCCATATTTGTGGAAAGACCGGTCATTGAAAGAAGGATTGCCCCGACAAAGACAAGAAGAATACCAAGAAGGACATGAAGGACTCTGGAGCGGTGGCTACACCCTCATCAGCTACTTTTCTACACTTAGCTGTCATTGAGGACTCTACACCGACAACTTCTAATGCTGCGATGACAACTCCCCAAGATCGAGAGTGGATTGTGAACAATGATGCCTCACGGCACATGACTCCTTCTTCCATTGGTGTTGCCCATTTGCGACCTTTGCGTGGGCAGATTCTCATTGCAGACAGCTCTTCTGTGTCTATTGCTGCGCGGGGTGAGATGCACCTTATTCCAGATGGACGTGGTGGTACCCACACCTTTGAGGTGTTGCGTGTGCCAAGATTGGGGTATCATTTACTTTCGGTTCATAAGATTTGTGCTCTTGGTCTTTTGGTGGGAGTTTGACAGTAATACTGTTCAAGTCCTTGATCGTGGATCGAGGAAGGTTCTCTCTGCAGGGTATGAGGAGAATGGCGTCTACAAATTGAAATCTTCTTCAGCTCTTACTTCTCTTCTTCTTACTTCTCAGACATAGTCCGAGCTATGGCACGCTCGGTTTGGCCACCTGAACTACGAGTACCTTCGGAAGGCGTCGCGAGGGTCGTTTGTCCGAGGCTTGCCGGACATAGTAGTGAGCCATCAGCCATGTGTCTCCTGCATTCGTGGGAAACTGCATCGGGATGCGATTCCCAACAAAGCTTCTAGGAGGTCTATTTCCCCCATGGAGCTTGTATCTACGGATCTTTGTGGCTCGATGAGGACCGAGTCCCTAAAGGGAAGCTTGTACTTCATGTTGATCGTAGATGACTATAGCAGGATGACTTGGGCCTATTTCTTGACTTTGAAGTCGGAGGCTTTCTCTCATTTCAAGGATTGGCTTCTCTTTTGAGGAGAACCGTTTTGGCCGGCAACTGAAGACCTTGCGTTCAGACAAGGGCCGTGAATTTATGTCTAATGAGTTTGTCGTTTTTGTGTAAATAGGGGCATTCACCAGGAGTTTGCTAACACCAACACTCCCCAAGAGAATGGCATTTTGGAGCGGAAGAACCGAAGTGTGATCAAGATGGCACGCACCATGGAGCACCAACAAACACCTTAGTTTCTGTGGGCCGAGGCAGTGGCTACCACAATTCACATCCTTAATCGATCTCCCACTTCGGCCGTTGACAGGATGACACCTTTTGAGGCTTACTTCAGGACTAAGCCTGATGTCTCTTATTTCAGGATCTTTGGGTGTGACGCTTATGTGCACATTCCGAAGACGCAGTATGATAAGTTCGAGGCGGCTTCCCGACGACAAGTTTTTGTTGGCTATAGCTCCCAATCCCAAGGTTATCGTTTGTTTTATCCCGTTAAGCGGGATGTCTACACGAGCCGAGATGTGCGGTTCGTGGAAGTACCAACCACAGAGGGGGGTGAGAAGCACCTCGTCCTTGGAGATCCAAGGGAGAGTTGGGCTCCCGAGATAGTTTCTTTGAAGCCAGAGCCTCTTGATGGAGATGCTTCTTCAGATTTAGAGTCTTCTCTTCCACCGGCCACCCTCGAGGAGCTTCCAGCGGTGGATGTTCCAGAGTCTTCAACAGATGGAGGGTGACAGGGACAGGTTCATCCTCCTCCTCGTTGGGCCCATGACACACTCCCAGATTCACGAATCGAGGGGGTCCCTGAGGAGTGGGAACCGCAAGATGGACTGTGGAGGTCACAGAGGAATCAGGCACATTCTTCGAAGCTTGTCTGCCCCAACTATTGTTTACTAACCCGTGTTATGCAGGATTGAGAGCCCACTTCAGTGAAGGAGGCTTTGCAGTCTGATCATTGGCGGAAGGCCATGGAAGCCGAGTTGGAGGCTATTGAGAGGAATGGCACTTGGTCTCTTGTGCCTCGTCCCTCTCACAAGAAGGTGATTGGTGTCAAGTGGGTCTTCAAAACCAAGTACCTTAGCGATGGTTCTTTGGACAAGCACAAGGATCGCCTTGTTGCTAAAGGTTTTGCTCAGCGCCGCCCAGGCATTGATTTCCATGATATTTTTTCCCCCACTACTCATATGGCAACTATTCGAACTGTTCTTGCCTTGGCTAGCCATAGGAGATGGCCTGTTTATCAGTTGGATAAGAAGTCGACCTTTCTGAATGGTGACTTGCAAGAGGAGATTCATGTTGAGTAGCCTCCTGGCTTTGGATCCTCGGATAGGAAAGTTTACAGGTTGAAGAAGGCCTTGTATGGCCTCAAGCAAGCTCCACATGCATGGAACGAGAAGATTGACTCGTTTCTTCAGTCGAAGTTGGAATATCCGCGCTCCAAGGCTGATCCACAGCTTTATGTGCACACTTCCGAGGTTGGTCGTGTGTTGTTTGTGTTGTATGTTGATGATTTGATTTTGACAAGGGATCGTGCACAAAAGGTCTGAGAGACCAAGACAGCTTTACATCAGGCATTCGAGATGACGGATTTGGGGCTTCTTCATTTCTTCTTGAGTCACAAGATTTATCAGTCTCAAAGGGGGATTTTCATCTCCCAACAGAGGTACATTCAGGAGCTCTAGGTGACTTTTGAGATGGAGACTTGTCGGCCCATTACTACTCCTATGGATCCGAATTGGAAGGCCACTTCACACTCAGATTCTCCCGTGGTGGATGCTTCACGCTACCGTCAGTTGATTGGATCCTTGATTTGGCTTCTCAACACTCGTGTTGATCTTTGTTTTGTTGTGGGTCTTTTGGCAGGGTTCATGATGGAACCCAAACAGGTGCATTGGCAAGCTGCCCTGAGGATTCTTCGCTATTTGAGGGGGACCTCTGACTTAGGGATTTCTTATCCCGCAGGTACAGATGCTTTAGATTTGGTTCTTGCAAGTTGGAGTGACTCGGATTGGGTTGGCGATGTGGACCACCAACGGTCTACTACAGGCTATTGTTTTATCTTGGGTACAGGTGCTATCTCTTGGAGTAGCAAGAAGCAGCCCACAGTAGCCCTTTCTTCTATTGAGGCGGAGTTTCAAGCTGCGTCTTCCACCACATGTGAGATTGTGTGGCTTCGGAGATTGTTGGAGGAGCTTGGCTGCACCCAGACTCGTCCTACTCTTCTGCAGTGCAACAATGAGAGTTGCATTGCCTTGGTACGGAATCCCGTATTCCATGCCCGGGCGAAGCACATTGCGATCCAATATCATTTCATTCGGGAGAAGCTTCTGGATGGGACCATTGATATGGAGTATTGCACGACAGAGGATAATCTTGCAGATTTGTTTACGAAGGCACTTCCCTAGGCTCTTCTTCAACAACATTCCCGATCCCTCGGTCTGATGCCTCGTCCAGGATCTGAGAGGGGGTGTTAGCATTTGAGTCATCCCCTGGACAGGCTGCAGACTGCGCAGGTGCCACATGGCAGCCTGCAGTGCAGTCGGACTGTTTTTAGGCATTATTTTATTGCAGTCGGCTGCATTTAATGCAGCCAACCTGTTTATTTTATGCCTTTCATTTCTGCTTTATATAGCAGTCCTCCAGCACATTGTTTACACACTTATTCAGTGATTTCAGATTCTGATCTTGAGATCTGTTGGCTAAGGCTCGGGCTGACAGAGATCGAGGTCATCAAGTCGGAGACATATGCAAATATTTCCTCTGCCCCCTTGTGTATTTCTGCACTCTTATACAGCATATTACACCACAGATTTTCTGTGTTTACACTATCTCCTTTTCTCTCTCTCTCTTCTCTCTGTTCACTCTCTCTCAGTCTTTGTGCTACACTCCCGCATCACTGCACAATATCAAGCTAAAGGTCCATCGCGTACTAGTAACCGTTATGGTCGACATAGGAAAGAACAAAAGGTCAATCTTCCAGAGAAATTCGATGGCACACTTTACCCCAACAATCAAGAGTATCAATGGGGGAGGAACAGTAAAACTCTTCCTGGAACACGTATATCGACACCACATGTTACCTGATGATATTATCTATGATTGCGGCCCCTAATTTACATCTGAATTTTGGAGAAGCCTCTTTAAACTACAAGAAGTACAAGTGAATCTTTCTTCAACAAATCACCCATAGAGTTATGGACAAACAAAAAGAGTAAATCAAATGTTGGAGCAATACCTTAGATACACAATTAACTATCATCAAAACAATGGGGTGGATCTATTATGCCTTGCTGAGTTTGCATATAATAATTGCTGCCATGTCTCCACTCAATTCACACCATTCTTTGCTAATTATGGTCAACAACCAAGGATAGACAATAATGTAAGATCACAGGAAAACAATCCAACTGCTACAGACTTAGCTCAATACCTCTTTGATATTCATAAAGAGTTGCAAGCACATATCAAACAAGCTCAAGAGAAAATAAGAAAAATGCAGATAAGTTTCACATGAAACACCCATCCTACAAAATTGGAGATCAAGTTTGGTTCTTCGACGTAATCTACGTTCTTCTTGCTCCTCCCAGAAACTGGATTATCGATGACTTAGGCCCTTCAAGATTCTAGGCCAAGTAAATCCAGTCACCTATCATCTCTAGCTTCCCCCGTCCACAAAAGTCGATCCTCTATTCCAAGTTTCAGTCTTGGAGCCATATCATACATCTAGTATCCCTAGAAGAATACCAAATCTATCGCCTTCAATCATAATTGAAAATCACCAAGAATATGAAGTAGACAAAATCCTCGATTCGAGAATTTCAAGAGGCAAATTACAGTATCTTATCTATTCGAAGGGCTATGATGCAAATGAACAAACATGGGAACCAACTTCACATCTTCAAAGAGCTCCTATTAAGGTTCGTGAATTTCATTTTCAATACCCAACCAAGCCAAGGCCTATTTGAAAGCACACTACCGCCCCTCGTGGAACTTGGTGCTAAAAGGGGAAGTAATTGTAACGGACACTCAAGCAATGTAATAGATGATCAAGCAAGGGTAGTCCTTTGTTTGTATACAAGCTGGTATAGCCCTTGGTTCCATGAAGTTTCTAGAAGATTCCAGAATATTCTAGGAAATTCGAGAAAGTAATAGACGTTTCTAAGAAGGTTTTAGATAATTCTTTGGAAAGTTCTAAAAGAGGCCTGCATCAATGCTTACATCAACATTGCTTATGTTATCACTTATGTCAATGATGCTTATGTCATCAATGATATCATCTAGAAGCTTCCCCTTAACCTCCTAAATTATAGTATAAATAGAGGTCTTGGGCTACAAGCCCTTTAGTCTTGCTAGCACCAATTGTGAGGCTCCCACAAGTTAAGTCCTCTTCCAGTTCTTGTCTTATCTTATATCGAGTCTTATCTTGTAACCAAGCCACGCTCTTGTGAGCATTCTCTTGTAATCAAGTTCTCTTGTAATTGAGTTATCTCACAATCAAGTTCTAGTTGAATTTCTCTTTCAAGTTCTTCTCTTGTAAGTTGTGAGAGCAATCTCCTCTCTCTCGAAGATCACTTAACAACAAGAGGGCAAGATGACTTCAAACACATCTTCACCATGTCATGATGCTCCCAAGCCTAGCACATCGAGAAACAAGACGAAGTAGGTCTCACAACTTGCTCCTCCAACTTCTAACATGGCCGGAGAGTCTTCAAACTACTATGAAGTCCATAGACCATACTAGATCTCACGAGCCAAATATGATCTCATCGTCATATATCAAGCTCAACAATAAATTGAAGGTGAATTTGAGTTTTCCCCTTTAGATTCGGTGCACTAGTCTAATGATTTTGCAAGGAGGACAGAAACTCCACAAAGAAGTGGGCCATCCTCACGTGGAAACTGGCATGGAGTATAGAACCTTTTTCTCTCCACCCATTCCATCTACATCTACACCTTCCGCTTCTTTACCACTTTCTTCTATGCCATACATATCTCCATCTTCATTCACTCCTATGCCGGGTACGCAAAACAATACTTCTCAATCTTTTAAATTTACTTCCTCTTTTTTGCAAGATATCGATGATGCTCAAGATGAACTCTTCAAACAAAGTACTGGTTCATAAGCCTTGAAGAAGATAGATTTTTCAATTTAAACTCAAGAAAAGGTAAGCAGAAGTTATAAGAATCATTGGCGAATGCTCATTCTTCATCTTTTCCTTCAGCTTTTACATCTCATGGTCAATTTGACTTTGGTGAATCATCTTTTTCATCATTTGCATTTAATGGACAAAAGAAACCTAACTCATTTTCAATAACTACACCAATCACAAATCCATTTAATCTCCCACCCATTAGTTCCATTGCATCTTTCTTTTAGCCTCCATTAAGTGTACCTTTCATGACTTTACACATCACACAGGGGGTCCTTCATCCTTAGGCATAGCCTTTAGGAACTCATCTTTTCCTCAATCGGATAGTGTCTCCATGAGGGAGATTCATCCTCCTATACACAATTTCCGGTTTCTCGTGGCTTGGGAATGCCACCTAACCATTACCAAGTGTGAATCAATTGGTTTCACAATTTGCCTTAATCCTCCATGGCATTACCTACTCGATCTAGTCATTTTGTTGTGTCTTAACCAATAATTGGACAGGGCTTACATGTCTAAGTATCTTCATCTCCACCGACACTTTATGAAAACATTCATGTTGTAATGCCCCAACATCAATTGCTGCATATTTTCCACCTATTTCTACCTACCCACAACCTCCACCTTCTACTTATCCTCCTCCACCATCTTTTTCTTATCCATCTTATTCCACTTATCTGACACCTCATGGTTCTTTCTCCTCATCAGCCAAACATGCTTCTAATAACAAGACAAGTTTTAACATGTTGAACTTCACTACTTAGTCAAATTTGATGAGACACGTCCTTAACTCCCATAACCTATGGGATATTGTGCAGGGGTTGGAACCCCAACCGGATCCTGCACTTGTTTCATACGAGGTTACCTGCTCATGAAAGGCTAGAAATGCCTCCACTATTGTCAAGCTAATACAAGGTCTATTACCTAAATTTCATTCATACTTCAGTATTTTGACTTAGCATCTGAGCGTTAGGCACACTTGACTGACCGCTATACGGCTCAAGATAGGAGCCATTGCATCAATTTGAATCATGAGCTCCAAAACTTTAAATTCGCTGACTAGGATGACTTGAGAGTCAAGTTGGCTCGGTATCGATACCTTCTTACTGAGTTTTCCTATCGTCGAGACTCTTGAGTTCACAGATGATCAAATCACATTGTTTCTTAACAAGTTGCCAAGAAAATACTTCTATTTTGTGTAGCAGGTAATATCACAATCCACTATATCCACCTTCAATGAACTTCAGTGTCAACTATTGCATTACGCTTGGCTATTCAATCAATTTCATAGTTTGATCCCTACAAAGGGGATTCTCATTGCTTTTTTCAGAAGGGGTAGCAAGGGAAGGGCAAATAAAATCAAAACTCAAATCAAAATCAAAATCAAGCTAGTGAGATCCAAGGAAGCTCCTAGTCATCTCTAAAACCCAAGTAGTAGAATATACCAAAGAAAAGTCAATATTATCTACGTCGTCAAAAGGCTAGCCATTTTGATCACGAGAGTCGATCAAAGATAAGAGGTACAACACCAAAAGCTAAGACTTAGACTCTCGCCCCTCTGTTAAACAACCCATAGCAGGGGAGACAGGGTGGTAGCAACCCTCAGCGCAAGGGCAATGGTGAGGCTAAACCCACACTACCACTAATCAACCATCACAGTCAACAATGTTCTCAATACTAAAGAGCTTGTCTGTCTACAAAGGCCCACATCATCTCCGTAGAGACATTTGAGGATACAACCTCCGCATCTATGAGTTGCCTCTTGACAAGGTAATTACAGAGGCCCACTCATCACAACCTACTACTTCAACTACTCCTTGGATTGTGGACAATGGAGCTACTCATTATATGACCCCCATCGAGGACATTTTCATTTTTCAAGTCCCCACAACCAAGAGAGTCTACATTGGGAACAACTCCTCAATCAAGATTCAGGCTCATGGTTGCGTCAATTTTTCCATTACGCAAGCATCATTAGTGTCATTGTTTATAACTAATTGTATAGTATATACTGAGCCGAATAGTTGGCAAGAGACTCTTTAGCACTCCCAATGGTGAGAAGCCATGAAGAAGAAGCTAGAGAGTATTGACCGAAATGAGACTTGGACCTTAGTGGATCATCCAAGCCACAAGAAAGTCATCAGGATGAAGTGGATTTTTAGGACTAAGCTAAAAATTGATGGGACGTTAGATAAGTATAAGGCTTGCCTTGTAGTGGAAGGGTTTCAACAAAAGCAAGGCATTGACTATGAAGAGACATTTCTCCCTACTGTGCAGTTGCCATCATTTCATCTGTTAGTTGCACTCATTGCTCACTACGGTTGGCCGATCTATCAGATGGACGTCAAAAGGGCCTTTCTAAACAATTATCTCGAGGAGGAAGTCTATATGGAGTAACCACCCGGATTTTCCTCTGCTAAACACCAAACAAAAAAATAAGGTCATTCTTTATGTATTAAAGCAAGCATCGTGGTCTTGGTTCCGAAGGATGGATGAGGTTCTTCAAGCTCAAGGATACCATTCTACTCCTTATGACCCGAACTTATATCCTATATCATTTCTAAGGGGACCAACTATATCCTGTCATACGTTGATGATTTACTTATCACTTGCTCAAGTAAATCATCAATGCTCATACTTTGCTACCACAGCCAAAATTAAGGCCCAGCTTTGTGCTACTTTTGAGATGATTAACATTGGTTTATTGTCTTAGTTTTTGGGGATGGAGATGGTTTGATCTAGGGAAACTACTTTTGTGCGTCTCCACAGAAGTATGCTCTTCAATTAGTGGACCAATATTGCACAGATTACAAATGGCCTATGGCCACACCTCTTGATCCTAGTTGATGACATAAGAGAATGAGGGGTTAACTCGATCAAAGGTAAAACTTCACTAGGAGCAAGCCTCAAGACTTGGCTTACTAAATGTAAAGCTTACTACCAGGGCATAATTAGAAAATCGATATTGAATCCAATGAAATAAGAATTGCCTCAGGATGGAGAACTCTAATGGGTGGGGAATAACTCAATAGAGGAAAAATTATACAAATAAAGAAAGAGTGGTAGAGGAGAGGCTGTGCCAAAGCTTAATCTCAGCTCTAATGGAGTATAATTCGGGGCATCTGTCACACTACAAATTATTAACATTGAGACGAGTACCTCAGGAGAGAGCCTCCTGCAGTGGCCGCACCATGGAGCGTAGAAGTCCACAAAAATCAGATCGTGGTTGGCAATGGCGCCATCAAAGGTGGAATCAGTGAGTTCCAGAACACGCCCTTCGTCAGCAGGATCACCGCGTACAGCAAACAAGCACGACAGAAGAAGAAGAACCAGAGAATACCCTGATTTTGCCATGACAGCCTTGACGGGAAGAGCATACCTGTTCCCTCTGGAGGAGGAGTTCCTTCTTCAACTACTTCTGTGCATTTCTAAGTAATTGGATTTATTTATTTTATTTTATTAACTACTTTTCATGTTTGACTACGTAAAACTACAAACAAAAACTTAAAAACCACGATAACAATGACAATAATAATAAGAAAATCTAACAAAATACCCTTAGCTATACGCAAATTTCTAAAATACTCCTCTCTAAGCTAAAATGAGGGCGCATGTAGTGCACTCGAGCATTGCCCTTTTGGTGGTCTTTTTTTAACCGCGAAGGTATCTTATTATTATATTATTTTAGCTATAGGTTCGGAAAGCCTCGAACTTTCAAAGGGTTTCCCAAACCTACTTTCTTTTCCAAACCTCGTTTCTTTAATCAAAACCCCTTCTCCTTCTCTCTTTCTCACGTGTAATATCTCATTTTCTCTTCCCCTTTCCTTTTTTCATTAAAGTTTCCCCTCCTCACTTCCTTTTTTTAAATTAAAACCCCCTTTCCTTTTTAATTAAATTCCTCCCCCCTCCCCCCCTCTCTCATGTGTAGGGCCTAGGTTCTCTCCCTCTCTCTCTCTCTCTCTCTCTATTAAATCAAACTTCTTTTTAAATCAAAAGTCTCTCTCTTTCTCGATTAGATTAAACTTTTTAATTAAATATTTTAAAAGTTTTTTAATTTAAAATTTTTTCGAACATAGTTTTTCACACACTTTGAGAAGGAGATAGAATAAAAGAGAGAGAGAGTGAGAGAATAAGAAGAAGAAGAAGGATAAAAAGAAGAAGACGGAGAGAGAAGGGGGAGAAAGAGGAAAGAGAATAGTCTTTTCTTAATTAAACATTTTTTTTCTCCCCCTCCCCCCTCTCTCTCATGCATAGGGCCTACGCTCGCTCTCTCTCTCTCTCTCTCTCTCTCTCTCTCTCTCTCTCTCTCTCTCACACATTAAACTTTTTAATGTAAACTCTTCGTTTAATTAAAATAAGGAGAGAAAATAAGAAAAAGAAAAAAAGAAACTTTCTTTTTAATTAAAATAAGGAGAGAGAGAGAGAGAGAGAGAGAGAGAAATATACAAAGAGCAAAGAAGAAAGAAGAGGAGAGGGAGGGAACAGAGAGAAAGAGAATTATAGAGAGAGAAAATATAAAATTTGAGAGAGAGAGGAAAAGAAAAAAGGAAAAAAAATGAGAGGGAAGAGGGGAGACAGAGACAAAGAGAGAAAACAATAAGAAGAAGAGAGAGAATTTGAACACAGAGAAAATTATAGAGAGAGGAAAGATAAAATTTAAAAGAAAAAGAAAAGAAAAAAAATTAAAGAGAATTTTTTTTTAAAAAAGAGGAGAGAGAAGGAAAGGAGAGGAGAGGGGGGAGAGAGAGAAGAAGAGAGAGAAAAACAGGAAGAGAGATGGAAAAAAAGAGAAAAGAGAAAAGTCTTCATAAAATTTAAATATTTTTTGAGAGAGAGAGAGGAAGGGAGAGAGAAGGAGAGAGAGAGAGAGAGAGAGGAAGGGAGAGAGAAGGAGAGAGAGAGAGAGAGAGAGAGAATATAAAATTTAAAAGAGAGAAGGAGAGAAGAAAAATATAAAATTTAAAAGAGAGAGAGGGAAAGAAGAAAAAAAGGAAAATTAGGAGAAAGGGGAGAAGAAGAAAAGGGGACGGAGAGAGAGAGAGAGAGAGAGAGAAGAGAAGAGAGAATATAAACTTAAAGAGAGAATTATATATAAGGAAAAGATAAAATTTAAAAAGAGAGAGAATAAAAAATAGAGGAGAAAGAGAGAAGGAAAAGAGAGGAGAAAGAGAGAGAGAGAGAAGAAAAGTGCAAAGAGAAGAAAAGGGGAGAGAGAGAGAGAGAAAAGAACAAATTTAAAAAGAGAATGAAGAGAGAGAGAGAGAGAGAAGAAGAAAAAAATGAAAAAAGAGGAGAGGGAGAGAGAAGGAAAAGAGAGGAGAGAGTGGGGAGAAAAAAGGAGAGAGAGAGAGAGAGAGAATAAAAGCGGGGAGAGAGAAAAAGGAGAGAGAAAGAACCAGGAGAGGAAAAAAATAAAACTAAAATAGAAGGCAAAGAAAGAGAGAGAGAAAGAGGAAAAAGAGGAGAGAGAAAGATGAGAAATGGATTGTTGAGCGAAGTCGCACGAGCATTCTGTGCGCGCGAAGCACGTGCGGAACACTAGTTATCATATTATGCCACAAGTAAAGGATGTAGCACGCATATAGTAATGCATCAAGGCAAAGCCTAGGAGCTACATCTTGCTAACCTTTTACTAAAGGGCCTAAAGACCCGGTGCTCAGAAGTGAGTGTCCGAGTCATAGTGGATAGAGTGTCATAGAGATCACTACATCAATGAGATCCATGAATTTCAAGGACTGATCATCAAGACCTTCTTTTGTCACCAAATAGACATACATTCCCAAAAGAGGAGATCAAAGTAACCTTTGTGAGTTGGCTCCTAACAGGGAACTTATTAGCAACTAGTTACCTTCAACTAGAAAATGTTAAGTTAATTAATGGAGTGGCTTTCCACACACTTTATTATTTTCTTCCAACTAACAATTTGGGCGAAAGGGAATTGCCTTTTCCAAGAAGACCATGCTTGTATGAATAGATGAGGTGAGGGGCCATGTAAATCTTTATGCTTTTCACAATGTCAGCTTTTTCCCATTGGGGCCTTCAAGTACCTTAGTGGGATGAATATCCATGGGTTCTCAATCATAGTTGGCAAGCTTCCTTTAACTCTTTGTGCAAGCTTAGTGATCCAATGCATCTCCTTGCTATTTAGATTGAAATGCTATTGAATCTAGTCCAACTCTCTCTAAGAATGGGATTCCTTGTTCTAAACATCGAAGCCCTTTCATATGGATCACATTGGCCATATTTGGCTCTTCTCTACCTAAGGCAATAAAGGGGTCATATGCAAACAAGGACCATTAGATATTGGTCAAGAAAGAGGGGTCCTCTTTCCTACTCATTGCTTAGGGCTCGGCTCTTAGAGAGCAATAATCTAAACATTCATTAAAGCTTGTGCCATCTGAGATTCTTTTATATTAGAGAAAGCACCCACTACAAGGCATATCTTATTACCTAGGTTCGAACCACATGATGCCTATAGTAGTGGCATTCTTGATCCAATGCTTCATTAATTCAGCCCATGGTTGAGGTTCATCAAATTGTCTCAAGAACTCGAGACAAAGTCTACTAGCTTTCTCTTATAGAAGCTCTAGTCTAAATCCACCATCAACCTTGTCAGTTGCGAAGGTGTCCCAACTCAACTAAAGAACTTTCTTCTTCTCACATTGTGTCCAAAGAAAGCTTCTGAATAGCTTTTCAATCTTCTCCAATAACCTTTGTGAAGGGAAAAATAGACACATTGAAGCTTATGCTACTATGAGAATCGATTTCAAGATAGTCAGCTTCCCACCAAAAGAAGGAGGGAACCTTGCCATTTGGTCAGTGGTAATTTACTTAGTATAAAAGCAATTAAATTGCTACCTCATAGAGATTCCCATTCCCATAGGGTACCCAAGGTACTTGAAGATTTGCCCTAGCTACCCAAGTTTCAATCCTTATCTTAAGAGCCACTCCAGAGGATCTTCCCAACTCAAGAGAACAAGTTTAGTTTTTTTGAGTTTTTATTTGTGATGCTAATAGAAGAGCAAACTCTTCATAGAACTTGAGGAAGCTACCAAGGGACTCTTTCTCAAGTTTGATCTTATTGTCATCCGCAAAAGATAGTGTTGCAAATCATCACCCTGAAAGCAATGGAAGGCCATTGATGGCCCCATCATGAACCTTCTTATCAACTTTTCTCAATAAGGGATCAACCCGACAAGTGTGGATAGGAAGGGTGCAAGTGGGCACTCTTGCCTAATGGATTGTTTGAGTGCAAAAAGAGTAGTTATCAATCCATTTGCATAAACAAATGTTGAGGCACTAGTAAATAAAGCTTCCACCATTCGAATGAAATTCGACCCAAAATTGACTGCAAGCAATGTGAAGATTATAAAAGACCAATTAACCCTATCATAAGTCTTGTCTAGGTCCATGCAGAGTCTTTGATTCAAGATAGGGTCATGTACCTTATAACTAATACAAAACCATGATGACAAGGATGAACCACCCTAAATAGGATGTTTTTGACCCTTACATCTAGCTTGTGTGTTGGGCTCGGGGGCATTCTTCACTACAATGCATTGCAAAAGTGCTTCCATGCTCAGGGCATCATCAAGATGCTTGTTGAGGGTGTACACATGCTATCTTACACTCTAAAGCATTGTATTTGCCATATGTGAAAAACATGCATCATAGAGTGAGATCTTGTCCTTTAATCCCTCCCTGCCATGAACCATGCATACTCTTTGACATATTTGTCTTTGGTGTTTGCATAAATTCTGTATCATTCCTTGGAACCTACAAGCATTAAGGATTGTAACAAAGTAAGCATTACCTTTTTGTAAACATTGCATAGAATGAAAACACATGTGTTGAGAGTACTTGCAACAGACACATGAGCTTTTCACGGCAATCAATAAAGGGAAGGTAATAACACATTGTGACTGTTGCTGGAGTTCCCACATACCAATCATACTCTCTTGAGTTCAAACCATTGCTTTTGCTTTCACTTATGGTCTTCTCTCTCTCACTTCTACTCGCCCTTTTAATCGGTATTAGAGTAGGCATTCAAGGAGCTTTAGTCATTCCACTTTAATCCAGGAAAGAGAGCTTCAACTGAGCTTCCATGACAATCATATTTGCAACCAACAGAGGTAAACATCTACTCCCCATCTTCTCAACTTATTTCCTAGCTTCGAAAGGAATTTCAACCATTAGCAAGTGACCTAGAAGGGCCAATGGCAGTAAGCAAAGCACCAAGTCAAATTGAGATGCATTTTTAGGGGCATGTTCCACATTGGTTGCATCTACCATTTGCTTCCAGTACTCATGCCACTTCTTGCTCAAACGTTGGGCATTGTCTCTAGCACCTTGTCTCTATCTTGGGCACTATTCATGGAAAAGACTATCAACCCTTGGCTATCATTTGTGGATAGACATGATGTTCATAGTTTGGGCCAATGAGCATTTGAAAGTTTATGCTTCTTTGATGCTTATTCATTGAATTTTTAATGTTGGAAGGATGTATTGATGGTTGGGGATGCCCTACATATCTATTAGAGCTCATTTTACTTAGCCATTGAAAAGTATTTTGCTATATAAATTGTGGACAACAAGCACATGCTTTGAACATCACTAAAATCTATGTTTTCTTGTCATTCACAAATGCTCTTGGATCATATGTATGCTTTCCACTCCTAGTCATGTTGGATATGTACTTCTTTGAGCTTTGAGCTTTGAGCTTTGATTTTAAGCTTTGTTATATTTTTTCTCGGTAGAGGATGTATGGTCAATCATCTATTACTTACATGCTTGGACACTTATGCCATTTATATGCTCGTGAATATATTACTTGGTATCTTTGGGCTTCTTGATGTTATGACATACATATATTGAGCTTGCTTTGCTCTTGGAAACTCTAATTTGCTACTTATAGGAATACTTTCAAATTTTATTACAAAGTTTGGCTTTTAGAGGCTATGGGAGTCTCATATATATTCATTAGTTTATGCAAACATTATCTTTGCAGTTATTAATTTGACTCTTTGGTTGCCTAGTACTTCCTCCTGGTAGAGGGATTGTCAGTCATCATGGATACATGCATTGTTATGTACTGAAATTCACTATTCATGAGTAGTGAGTTGATTGTAGCTTGGTAGATCTCAACGTTGCTTGGAGATCTGTTATGCATAGTTAGCCCATGTACTTGGTTAGCCTTTTGTTTGAGATGCATTTATATATCTAACATTGTTGGATTCTCTGAAAATATTTGGTACTTGGAGTTATATTCTCATTATTTGTTACTCTTAGTTGCATTGTATGTTCGATTGCTATCCAGACTTCCTTGGTAGTGGGAGCATTTTATCTTCGACATTTGCCTATATTTGAACTCTTATTTATTATAGTTTTATGGATAATATTGTTATATTTCTCCTTTGAGCTATCTTATTGAGAGTAGACACTTGTTTTGGGCACTTTATTGCTTCTCTTTTGTGGCCAATAGTACATTGCCTTGTACTCCTCTTGTTGCATACACTTTTGACTCAATTTTGGGGTTATTTTATGGAAATTATAGTAGTCCATACTCTCTTTATTTTGCAGTCATTGTGGTTGGTGCTTTTAGTGCTTCTAAGGATAGTGCTATCTTTAACATTGACAAGTTGGATGGCAATAACTTTAACTATTTGAAGATACAAATTTGGCAAGACTTAGTCCAAAAGAAGTAGGTGAAGCCATTGAAATGCAAAGGTATAAAGCTAGAAGACTTCAATGTTGATGGTTAGGAGGAGATTGATGAGCTATGCAAGTCTATGATTATTTTGTCTTTATCTAAGCAAGTATATTTCAATGTCATTGGGACTATTAGTGGTGCATGGCAATTATGAAAAAAGACATGTGATCTTTGTGATAAGTAAAGCCCAACCTCGTAATTATATTGGTTCAAGAAGCTTGTGGACCTTCATATGAAGGAAGGCACTCCTATGTCTACTCATTTGAATGAGTTCCATTTTGTTTGTAGCTAGCTTACATCACAAAAAATTATATTTGATGATAATATTAAGTCTATGCTCTTGCTTGTCACTCTTCCTGAGTCATGGGATATATTTTGTACTGCCATTAGCACTAATGCTCTTGAGGATGGCTTCAAATGATCAAATGTAGAGGGAGATTTACTCACACAAAAGAGGTTAGTAGGAAGCATGTTGATGCAGTCGATGCATCTCATGCTCTCACAGTTAGAGACATCAATGATGCTAGAGGTAGTTATGACTGTCATGGTAGAGATCCGCAGTAGAATAGATCTAACTCTAAATCTCCTGGGTAGGCTTGTAGTAAATTCCACAGTCCTAAGTCTTCACTTACATGTCATAATTATGGGAAACATGGACATATATGACCACAATGCCATAAGATGCTCCAAGATAGGCATGATAAAGAATGTTGCGCTATGCATAATGATGTAAATGTGCTCAGAAGTCTGACGTGCTGTGCCAAAATTGACAGTTTACGCTACAATCACATTTTATGTTGCATATACATTGACATTTTATGCTACATTGACAGTTTAGGTTAGATTGATAATTTTATGCTACATTGACAATTTATGCTACAATCACATTGATAGTTTATGATACACTAACAATTTATGCTACATTGATAGTTTATGTTACATGTTTATTGCTCTAGTCAGACTATAAACAATTTTTGCTACAACATATGCTATAATCATGATGGAAGAAACTAATAATGAAGGAATCACAAAACCAACCATGGAAACAATGTTTCATACATCGCTAAAGAACCTAAGATAAAAAACCTATAGGCATAAAACCCGAGATTGGAATGTCGTGCTAAAATTCATATCATGAGGAAGAAAATGGAAAGTGATATACAAGAGTAACTTTGAGCTAAAATGATGGATGAACTAAAAAAAGAGATGCGATAAACAATGAATGCACACATGGCAGAGAAAGACTCAATGGTCTCTAACATGAAAGAAGAACTATAGGAAAGCAAAAAGAAATTGGATGCACAAAAGGAACCATAAATCACACCGAAGCTGCAAAAAGAAATGGATGTTTTAAATAAGGATGAGCACACCTATGCAAGTGTGGTGAAAGGCACCCAAAAGAAAATGGAGAATGCTATCAAAGAAAGTGCAAAATGGATAGATGCCACCTTGGACGAAGAGGCAAAAAGATGGGCACGCGCACTCCACGTAAGAGTGGTTGGACTAGATAAGAAAAGCTTCCCAATTGAAGACTCTACAACTCTTGCCACCAAAATTGGGTTACAAATGTACCCATCATTGGGGCCTGGTGAGTTGAGGAAGATGATGCAAAAACAAAAGTGGCTAGCACAATGGACTACTTGATTGGATCACCCAACTTGCTACCTAACATAAAAAGCTTTGAAATCTCAAAAAGACCAATTGGATTAGCAATAAGCTATGCTATTCTAGATTTCACAATGCAATATGGGCATATACATGAGGCACAGTCACACATACCAAAATTACCACACTATGATTTTGTGGAAGCGACCTCACACATATACAACACTGCTATGTGAGATGCATCGAGGGAGCTAGACACATAGGCCTCTCTAAATGAGTTTACAAGATAGTTGGTTGAGATAATACATACTTCATTAGCCTATGCTTTCCCACACACTACACCATCAGGTAAGCCTCCACGAGGTAATGCCTCACAGAATGGTTAGTATGATGATGAGTGCAAAGAGACACGAACACATTTTCAGTGAGAGGTGGCACTTGGCATATGTACACATAAGCATGCTCGGATACTCTTTAAATGATTGGTATGCAAAAAGAAGTGGGAATACTTGAGATAACTAGAAATAGAAATGTATTCCATGTTCTTGGGACAAGATAGTAAGAGCATGGAAAATGATGCTTGAGAGCCAACTACCTATACAAATTACCAGACCAAATGATTGGCATGAATATGCTTGCACGCTATGATATTCCTGGCCAAGAGCCTATGCCACTCCCCTCAACCTCAAGACTAACAAATTGCAAAATTTTCATACAAAAAAAAGTGAGGAATGCCATATGGAAACTAAAAAATGGAAAAGCCCAAGATGATGATGGTTTAGCAATAGAACACTTCGTGCATGCTTGTGATATCTAGGTACCAACACTGGCTCACATCTTTAACAGGGCAATCTCTGAGGAATTTCCAACCAGTTGGTTGGACCATACTATTGTGCCGCTCTTTAAGAGTGGAGACCCCATGCTACTTAGTAACTATCGAATTATCATGATTGGCTGACAAAATATATGGCTCTATTGTGGAACAAGCATTGAGTGAATGGACCGAGATGCATGGCTTGAGATCAAAAGGCCAAAATGGCTTTAGGAGGGGATATACAACTCTAGACCATATCTTTACATTAAGAAAAATCATCAAAGAAGGCAAGGCATTCAAGAAAAAATTCTATTGCTACTTTGTAGACTTTTGCAAGGCCTTTAACATAGTGCACGTGCTAGACTCATGAGAAGAATGCAAGACATTGATGTGCCCATAGAGATACAGTGGAGTATATATGCCTTGTAGGAGACATGGGGGATAGGCAAACTATGGACACCTAAGGGCATCTTAGATATAGTCAATAGCACCATTGGCTACTCACTTTCATTGATATTATATAGGTTGTACATAGTATGAAACTTCATAATATGTGGACAGAACTAGTTAGCCAGAGCCAACCTAGCTGAAGTGTTGGTACCATTACTGCTTTATGGAGTTGATATTGTACTTTAATCTGACTCACCAGAGGGACTACATAGACACTTGGATGCATTATCATCTTTTTGCTAAGATAGAGACCTTAAGGTGAACCTTGGGAAAACTAAAGTTATGGTATTTAACACTTCTATTTCTTGGGTGATGAGAGTTGAGCACCAGTTTACTTTCAATGGAGAGTCAGTGAAGATGGTCATGTAGTGTTAACCCTAGTGCAAGAAATGCAAAAAACGAAAAGAAGGAAGCATAAGAAAAATTTTAAGTGCAGGGAAAAGTGAAAAAAGGCAGCTTGACAACAAAAGTAAGAGGAAAAAAGAGGCCAAAAGCACATACACACCTTAAAAACCCAAGGCAAGTGCAAAAATGAAAGAGGCATATATTAATATACAAAGGTGCCCCTAAATCTTTGTAAAAGAGAGCCAAGCTCCCTTATGTGCAATTTGTAAAAAGTAGACGGGCATGGATGAAGCCACAATGCAAATAGAAAGGAATAGGAAAAGAGGACCTAGGCTAAAATGGCCAGTCATGCAAAAAAGGGGTGGGTGCCCAAAAGGGACCAAGACATGTATAAAAGTCAAAAAGTGAATAGAGAAGCTCATTCTTATGTGTGACCAAAAGTAGCTTTATTATTATTATTATTATTATTATTATTCTTCTTCTTCTTCTTCTTCTTCTTCTTGTGGTGCTTGTGCTTAAGAGAGGGAGTGTGAGAGTGCGAGGGAGTGCGTGTGTGAGGGTGAGGGACTGTGATGGAGAAGCTGTCTATCTTCTCCTCTCTTACTCTCTTCTCTTGTCTCATGCGCACATCAATGGAGCATGGAGCTTGGAGCTTGAGGCTCGCTTGAAGCTTACACTTGGATTGTGGAGCTATCGGAGTGCTTGAAGGAGGAGGTAACTCGATCGGGCATTGAGGTAAGCTCACTACACTCGTAGGTGCAAGAGCGCATATGACTATGTAAGAGCTACCCATTGCACTTGGCTTGAAATGCTTGAAGCAATAAGCGGTCCATGGGTCTTAGCGGTTGAACAAAAGCTCCCAGATTTTGGTTCTATTGAAGGGAGAATGAATTCAAGATTTGAGTGCTTGTGTGCTCCGAATCGAGCATTGAAGTAGAGTTTTCCCCGAACCACTGCTTGAGATATATAGGTAGGAAGCGAGGGAGTTTGAAGAGGTATTAAATCTTCTTAGCCAGTAGATTTTCTTATTTTTTTGGATTTAGATGAGTAGGTTGGATTAGTGTAGGCATTTGCTTGTGATTTGAATGCATTAGGATCAAGGAAAAAAACAAGAAAAAGAAGGTTATGCACAGTAGGGTTTCTGTTGTTGTGAATAGGCCAAATAGGGAAAGAGGGAGAGAAAAAGAGCTCTAATGTGTAATGCATTAGAAGAAAGAAAGGGGGAAGATCAAAACTAAGTAGAAAAGGGCCTTAATAAGCTGATCTTCATCCTAGAGCACTTTCGCCCTCCAAATACATTTTGGACATTGCTTGGTGCTCAACGATCAATGTCAACTCCCTAGCTACCATCATTAGTAAGGCACAAGTAGGGTTTTTAAATATTTTTCATCTTTCGACAATTCGTTGTTGCACTCAGACGCTAGCAACAATATCCGAGTGACCTAATCAGACCGTTTGAATTTTGTCCACTTGAACCACACCCCTCCTTGTCTAAGAAGTCACCAAACTCATACACTTGGACTTAGACCACTCGGCCACAAACATCAATCCGATTGCTCAGACTATCCAACTTGGACCGCTCGACTTGGACCCTCGTCACTCGAACTCCCAAAAATCAGACACACAGACTCAGACTATCTGACTCGACCACTTGGATTGTGATCGTCTGAGCTGACCACTCGAATAGGGGCCAAAATTGGAGAGTTCAATTTTGGGAATCGGTTGCCTAAGACTCAAACATTGAGAATAGGACTTGGAAGCCGACAAAATCAACATGCCCTAGACCAATCCATAGTTGAGCAACACCCTTGTAAGCCTCTAGACACCTCGAAAGGCTCATAGAGCCCCCAGACTCTAAAAACTGTGAGAATAGACTAGAAAAGTGTGTGCTACACCACATTGTTTTCATCACAGTCACAAACTACATAAGTAATCACTTGAAGTGCACCTAGAAAGCCGAAATCCTGATTTCATACCACACACAAAAGGAAGCACCCCATAGAGCACTCGAGTGCACTTAAATTTGAGAACTGTCTAAAATAACAAGGAACTCACGTACAAGATAAGACCGAACAAACCCACTAATAGGAGAAGACCCTCGGATCTTAAATGTGCAACCAAGGATACTAAGCTCTGAGCAAGCTTCTTGGAGAGTGAAAGGAGGTGACATGATTAGGGACTCAACCTTACCTGAGTTGATCAACTTGATCGACACCCTAGTTGCCCAAGAGACTGATCTCAAAAACAGTGAGCTCAACTTTGGGGGACTTCCTAGTTGACATACAATGGATGATAAATCGATACGACTTGCAGACCAAAATGGAGCACCATGGAAGACCAACCGAGGACATCATAGTATATCTCGAGGAAGAGCAAAGACCCGCAAGGGAAGCACTTCAAAGCATAGCCGCCTATAATCAGGAGCTGCGAACTTAGAGGTTGAGGCAAGAGGTAGAAATGTGAGAGGTTAGCACTTGCCAATAGAAACAGGGTAGGACCCAATGCGGAGAGGGGAAAAAGCACTTGAAATCCCTTACGTTGAGTGAGCTTCTCATGAAGCGACTCGTAGATAACATGGTTGTGAAGTAGCCCTAGCAATTTCGTTGCTAACGAGACTAGGTATTACTCCGAATTCAAAGAGCCAAACGAAGATACCTATAGTTGCCAAGCAACTCGACAAGTATCAGCTTGACAATGATCCATACAATTTTGTAGAGTAGTTTGTGAAGATATGTGAGGCAAATGGCCTAATGGACCCTACTCAACATGCACAAGCTTTTGGTCTTTGCCTTGGGGATAAAGGACAGACATGGTACACTAGTTTAGAACGGAATAATTTCAACAACCTCAAGAGTCTATTCATTAAGAGGCTCTCTGAGGTAGGGTACTTCGATAACCTTATTGTTTGACTAATGAACGTCAATAAAAAGGACAAAGAGGACATTCGAGACTATGTCACCTATGATTGGAGTCTCTTCAGGAGAATCCCAGTTGCAAAGCGACCCAACAAAATGAGTGGTCTCCATCGTGTTCATAAGTGGAATCCAAAGCGAAGAGCTTTACAAGGCCTTGGTGGGCAACTTGAACCTGCGAAAGGATGTACGAGCTAGGGTCTTTGGAGAAGCCATATGAGTGGATGACCCGCTCAAAGAGAGAAGTTCAAGGATCATAAGCCGAGATAGCGCAACCTCTAGAACCTTAGAGAGAGAGCCACGACCACTAGCAAGGGATCGAGCCAAAGCACCCACCAGGAGAAAGGAAAGAATGTCGATCAGAGCCAGGAGTTGGCGGACATGAAGCTAGAGTTGCCTAAGCTTCAAGAGATGATGAGAAGGTGTGCAAGACCTCATACGCAATGCATGCATTCTGGAGGAAACCACCTTCTGACCGAGTGCATGGATCCTAAATCTAGACCCTGTGCCAATCGCAATAGGTTTGGCCATGATGCAGTGCATTGCTAATCATCGAGACAATTACCATACCCACAGCCATACAATCAACATTACCACTTAGGAAATAGACAGCCAACTTATGGAAGGGGGGCTTCATTAGCTCTTCCAGCACCCAATGATTCAAGGCCAGCTATCCTTAGGATGGACATCAACCTCATAGGGATACCTAGACCACCTAGACCCTTTGTGATCTATCATTGAGTGATGCTCTAGTGCATTATGTCAAGGAGCCAAATGAGGAAGAGGCATACGTGAACCCTTACGTCTCCTACAATGAAGAGGGTAATCCCATTCTAATGGATTTTAGACCAGTACACCGGTGATGGTGTTAGGTCAAGGAAGGGGTAGAAACCTAGTCAAAACCAAGAACCTATTGCATGCGAGACCTAGGATACATCTCATCTCGTTTCCCTGAACGAGAGCAAGCTAATCGTTGTCGAGAAAAGGCTAACTTGAGATGCCCTGAGTGTGGAATCACTCATTTGTATGCCAAGTGTCATGTAGGAAATTGTCCACTAGTTCAGCTATCGTACCATTCGTACCTTTGGGGCTATTTGGAGTTGAGACACTTGATGGTGAGGCCACTCCCATCTCTTTGAATGTCATGACCAAGGCACAGATGAGGCAGGCTGATGTCTCATTACCTGGACCTATCAACCTTAGCGCAGCCTCCATAGGAAAGAGGAGTCATAGAGGAGAAGGAAGAGATCTGAGACCAAAGTTCCACTCAAAATTGACAGTGCCACTACAACACTGAAGGGTAAGCAAGTCATGGATGCCGAAGTGGAGACATCGGCTCCTAAGATAGCGGAGAAGGGGAGTGCCAAGATTGGGGAATATCTTGAGGTGAGGCACCAATTAGAAGTGGTTAACAAGGTCAAGGAGTGGGTGAGAGAGGCCCAAAAGCACTTAAAGGATGTCAAGCCCATCTTAGAAGATGAGATTGATAAGCTCTCTAGTGTGAGCACGCCTATCTCACCTACTCGCATAGAATCTAGAGAAGTATCTGCACCCCATCATGTGGCACCACAAAGACAAAGCCTAGGTGCCACAGGCGGGCAGACTTCTCAAGACCAGTGCCAAAAGAGTGTAGAACATAGTGAAAGGCAAGCAACTAGTGGCTTGCTTACAATGTTAATATCAGCCGCCCCACTAACTCTCCCAATGGGGGATCTGCTTAGGCAAATTTCCTCATTATGGTGAGAGTTAAAGGAGTGGGTGGAGGGATCTAATGAGCCAAGAGTAGCCAATTTGCATGATCTCATGCAACCACGTATATACCGAGCCTAACATTGAATTTAGTGCCTAAATCCTTGTATGTAAATGCTTTTTAGGAGGGCACAGAGATGCATGAAGTTCTACCAGTGGTAGCATTAGGAGACATCACAAGAAAGGGAATTGTAGACACTGGAGTAGGAGGCAGTGTGCTTAGCCATGCAGTCCTACCAGCATGGGGTAACCCGTCGGTGGAGACTGCAAGGTTTAATGTCACACTAGTGGCTAATGGCATGAAAGTTAGGCCATTCAGAGTGCTAAAGAACTAGCCCTTGAAAATAACAAGTGTCCAATTCTTAGTGAAGTTCATAGTTATGAAGGGAGTGGACTATGGCATTTTGTTAGGCCGACCCTAGGATGAGAAACACATGAGTAATCAAAGAATGGGGTAACGATCTTATATTCCTAAGTAACATGTCAGAGGTAGTAAGAGTCGAGATGGACACCTGGAAGACCATGCCGGTCAACTTGGATGCCATCTTCTCTATCTTGAAGGGAGACTCATAGGCTAGGAATTTGTATGGGCCATTAACGAAGTGTATTCCTTGTTGTTCAAAGACAAGCATGATTGGATGCATGTGCTAACCACCATCGACCTGTCGTTTTTGGACGAAGAAGAGGATTATAAGCAAGTTGCAAGGACAGTAGGTGAGTCCCGCAAGGCCGCCACATCCCAGCTACCGAAGGTTAAGACCCCACCTTCAGCGCCACTTTGCATGATGGCTAGAAGCCCTAGTAGATGACAAACTCTTGTCCCTTTCATTACTCCTCCTAATAGACTTGAGCTCTAAGGGATTCTTGAGTACTTGATGAGGAAGCCAAACCGATAACCTAGCCACCAATCTCATAAGACCAAATGCATTTCTGACTTTCACGATCATGAGCTATACATCCATCCATAGCCAATTATTGCTCTCATCCATCAAACTATGCCACCCAAGTCTCAACATTTCATGTCTATGTTACACGCAATAGCAAGCTATATTTGATAACAAGTGGCAAGGGATTGGTACTCATATAGAAGGGGAAAAATGTTAACCAAATTTTAGATATGCTAAAAATAGCTATTTTTAGAAATGATAAATGAAAGAGTTAAATATGTGAAGGAAACTATTAAGGATATTAGGAGTTACTAGAAGCATTATTTTCACAAGATGAGAGAAGTCAAGACATAAGAGGAACGAGGGTTGAGGATACCCACCCAACAAACCCTATATATTTAATGTGTAGCATGAATAGAGAGCCTTGTTCTTGTGTGTGCACTTTATGAGCTCAACCTTTTTTCTCCTTGTCCTTGCTTTTGCCATACTTGTGTGTGAAAGAGAGAGGAGAGAGGTTGAGATAGTGTGAAAATGAGAGAACGAGGGAGTGTGAAGGACTTGGAGAGTAGATCTCTCTCTCCCATTTCATTCATCTCATTCTCTTCTTCACATCATGGGCTTTTGAGGTATCCATATCCATTTGAAAGAGTGCAAGAGAGTGAGAAAGTGAGGGAGAGAGTGCAAGACCACGAAGGACAATGAGAAAGTGAAGAGAGTGAGAGATTGTGAAGGAGAAACTTATTTTCCTCTTTCACTCTCCACATCCTCTTGGCAACATGAGTGGAGCATGGCAATAGAAAATTGAGAACTTGGAACATGAGAATCATACATTTGTCATGTGGGGCCATTTGTCACTTGCTTTGGTGATGGACTACAATGAAAAGATGAGAAATAGGCAAGAATACTACATAGTTCAAGCCCTTCATTTTTTCTTTGCTTTCATGGGTTGAGAGAGAGAGAGAGAGAGAGAGAGAGAGAGAGAGAGAGAGAGAGAGAGAGAGAGAGAGAGAGAGAGAGAGAGAGAGAGAGAGAGAGAGAGAGAGAGAGAGAGAGAGAGAGAGGAGGGGGGGCTTGGTGGCTTTGAGGTAGAGTACGAGTTAGCTAATTTAGACAGAGTCCAATCTCAAGCATAGAGGAAACACACAAAAGAATGTGTCCTTGAAAGTTTCACATTGTTGAGGTCCACATGAGCCTAGTAAGAATACTCTCTAATGTCAACTCTACCTCACATCTAAGAAAGAAGATGTGGCCTATGATCAACAAGAAACATTACTAATGAAACCTAGATAAATTCGATAAGTATATACTAACTCCTAAGAGCCACAATGACTTTGCCTTCCTCCCCCAAGTAAAGAAAGAACTCATTCACTACCCTTTCTCTCAAGATATCAAATGCCAACTACAACAAGAAAGAGGAAACTATCTAGGAAATTTTAAAGACATTAATTGGTTGCTCTACTACCAGGGTCTTCCCTACATACCATCAGAAACAATGAAATCTTAAGAGCTCCAAGAGAGACAAGTTCTTCCAATAGTAGGACATTTTGGACTCTCAAGACAATTTAAATTATCATAATAGGGAATTCTTGGTGGCCTCACATGTGATCACTACTTACTTAAATGTATAATAGAGCAAAGGTGCCATGACATCGTCCACATGGATCACTTCATCATTTGCCTATTCTTCCTAGTAGTAAACCATGGTCATCGACCTTAATGGATTTAATAATAACCTTCTTCCAAGGGTTTCAATAGCATTCTTATTGTGGTTGACAAGTTCACAAAAATCAAACATTTCATTTGAAGTAATCAATGAAGAAGGAACAAAAATCAGTAATTTTCCTTGAAAACATATATCACTACCATGGGTTGCTTGATTGACATGGCCTCATATCATGAATTTCATTTCATATCCAATTTTTAGAGAGGAAACTTCAAGATCTTATGTGTACAGATCGACCTCTTTTTGGCTTAGCATCCATAAAGCTTTGGACAAATAGAGAGGGTGAATCAAGTATTAGAGCACCACCTTTGTTGCACAATCAACTATCATCAAGAAAATTGTGTGGATCTACTACCCTCATCCTTGTTTTCCTACAGTAAAATTACTTATGCTTCTACCCAATACACCCGTTCTTGCTAATTATGGTAACATCCTAAGATGAATATTGACACATCTTATCACATCAAGGGTCTAGCTACTACAAATCTAGCACAAATCTTATCGAGTATTCATAAATAATTAGGAACATGCTTATTGAATATTCATAAGGAATTAGCAACACATTAAACAATGCCAAGATAAATATAAGATGTATATTGATGTCAAATGCAATATCAAGCAAACAAGGTTAGACGTTGAGTTTGGCTTCTTCGCCACCATGATCTGGTCTCATCATGCATGTATTAGAAGTTTGATTAAGAATGACTTGGACCTTTCAAGATTATTGGCCAAGCCAATCCAATAAGTTGTGGACTCTAGCTACCACATCCCATGAAGAGTCATCAAGTTTTTCACGGTTTAGTCTCAGAACAATGCATAACTCCATGATTCCACAAAGATCCTTACAACCACCACCACCCACAGAGATTGGTGGTCATCTAGGATATGAAGTCAATAAACCCTTGGATCAAGGGTCTCATAGGGACAGCTCTAGTACCTTGTGCATTGAAAAGGTTATGACGTAAGTAAAGTAACATGGGAATCTACCTCCAACCTCCAACAAGCACATGCTAAAAAATTTTAGTACCATCAATGCATCCATCAAAACCTACAACCTTATCAAGAAGCAATACCAATCCTCCTAAATTTTTTCACTAGAGGAGGGACCAATGTCACAAATATGCAAATTCTCTAGGGCTCCAAATTCACAAAGAAAGATTTAGAAAATTCTAGATTAAGATTTTAGAAGCTTCCTTGGATCTCTCTAAAACATCACTTACGTAAGCACTTACGTCAACAATGCTTATATCATTGCCTATGCCATCAAGGTTTATATCATTGTTTATGTTAATATTACTTATCCTATTGGTGATATCATCAAGGTTTATATCAATTCTTATGTCATTGTCAATGTCATAGCTTATGTAGGTGCTTATGCTAGCACTTGCTTAGTAGCTTCCCACTGGTATACTAATGTCATCAAGGCTTATATAATCACTTATATTAGTATTTCTTATGTTATTGTTTATCTCATCAAGGCTTACATCATCACTTATCTCATGGCCTATGTCAATGCTTATGTTAGCACTTGCCTAGAAGTTCCCACTAGGGCTACAAGCCCGTCTTGCCAACGTTAGTTGTGAGGCTCATGTGTGGTAAGTCCTCTTTTGATCCCTATTTTGTACTCTACTCTTAACTTGTATCAAAGTCTTGTCTTGTATCACATTCTTATATATCAATCTTGTGTTATAATACTAACAATTTTCCATAGAATTATTATGCAATAAAAATTATTGTATTCAATCTAATTTTGTAATATTATCTATTCTCCATAGAATTATTATGTTGTATTTTTGTAATGTGAGGCTAAAAAAAGGATTAAAAACATAATGCCCTAGACTGTCACACCCACCACAATATCATAGCAAAGCAAAACATCCAAGAATCATAGAAATAGACAAGTATAACACTTCTTCTAGCTTTAAGAAAGGTTTAATGCCACTCTTTTATGACCAATTACCAAGGGTGCGTTTACTTACAACTATTACTTAATGAAGTTGAGAGTAAGTACACCATGAGAATACTTCAATGAAATAGATAAAGCATCACACACTATAAATATAAACTTACTCTCCACATTGAACATAATAGCTCCCTTGTATTCATAGTCCTCCTCGAGGACAAAATAACTATCCACCCAAGGCTCACAAATCAACAATATCAACATACCTAGATTTCCTCAACACCACAACACCTAGGCAAGTATATCATCAAAGAGCACCCTTAATACTATATTAGGGAATTGGGAAATTCTTAATATAGTTAATATTTGGCCACATGATCAAATCTTGTCCCCTTACTTGAAAGTGAAGTCAACCCTAATTACTATATAGGTAATCTTTCCAAGTCCCACTTTGAAGCATGGGTTAAGATTTAGCCACATGGCCAAATCTTTACTCATTATTTGAAAGTGAGACTCGGGAGATTCCCAAATTCTCTAATATGGTGTTCCTTGGGATGTCCTCTAACTCCAACCTATAGCTCCAACTCTCCATGCCACCACAAACACTATCTTCTCTTTGAACACCACAAACAACAATAATAGCTCCAAAGCTCTAATCACCCTTGCAATAGGGAGTTAATTCTTGACTTTGACCTATCCACAAGATATAGGGGACATACCACCTATTCTACAAGTAGGATGGCCTTTGACACTCCATTAGCTATGCTCAATGCCCCACCCTCTTGTAAGTTGTCACCAATGATCCATGGTGCTCTAAGTTGTAAGACCCCTATTATGAAGAGAAGCCATGTGTTAGCTTGGACATTGGTTAGTGGGTCCAAACTTGTATGTCAAACAAGGTCTATGTGACCAAATAGAAAAAAGCGACCTTTGTGGATATAGCCTTTAGGTTAGATAGAGTAGTTATGTTGATAGCAACTCAAAGCATAATGCATCAAGTTGCAGGGTATGAGAGTTATTAGGGATCCCTATTTTGGGATCTAGAGGGATCAAGAGTTCCCCTTGATGGGGGTTTTTAGGTAGTGTCCTCGACCTAACAGTAAAGCAAATATTTGCTAGAATATTTCTTTGCTGACTAGGGTAGGTTTGTAATATGGTCGAATAGATCAATGATTAGAGGTTAAAGGTCACCTCTTGTGCCTAGCCGCCTACATTTAGTTGTACTTATCGTCGGTAGGCGTGTACACTACAAGTGGTGGCCACCTATCACACTACTACTTTATTCTTTATTCTTTACATGACAATAGAATAAGGGAAGGCATGTCACATATTTTGGCCATTTGGGATTCACACATACCATCTTGTTCTCTCTTGCTTGTACGTGTGCTTCTACTCTTGCTCCACCTTTTAACTGGCATTAGAGTGGGCATTTGAGGAGCTTCACAGACATTGCATTCAGCTCAAGAAGAGGGCTTAACTTACAACTTTCATAGTAGCCCCATTTCAACCCATTTGAGGTATGCATTGGCATCCCTACCTTAAACACTTGTTCCGAGCTAGTTGAAGCTCCCAAGGCTTAGTTGAGCCTTGTTGAGTACTTACTATGCTGAGAAGCAACCAATCTATCCATTTTGAGTGGATATAGAGCATGTTGTAGTGAATAACTATGGCAACGTGATAACACTTTCGTATTTTGGCCATAACTTTTGCATACAATATTGAATTGAGGTGTTCTATAGCTCAAAACAAAGAGTGCAGTGAGAACTATAGATTTAAGCAATCAAAGAGTTGATTTTATGCAACTTTAAATTCTCTATTTTATACAAAAAAAACAGTATTGGTTTCGATAGCAAGCATTCACAGTTAATGTCTATGTATTGAATGCCTACATGCTATTCGGGTATGCTACATGGTTATGTTGATACTTGGTATTGTTGTTTATGCCGAAATATGCTCATTTGAGCTTTACATCTTCGATTTGAGCTGAGTTCGTTGCATTTGGGCAATGGCTATTTGCTCCAGTGATTTCCACTTATGGATTTGAAGACTTATTAAAGGTATATGCTCGTAGATGTATAAGATGTACTTTGGATACTCGGATACCATGAGATCTATACATTGAATGTCTTTTGCTACTTGCATACTCTGGATTTGCTTCCTGTGGGAGCACTTGCTATTTTTGTCACAAAGTTGGTTCATTTGAGTCTGTGTGGGAGACTCTCTTATGTTTTATTGGTTACTATCACTACAATGGATTGATCTACCTTTGATTTGGGCACCTTATATTGCTTATTGTCAGTGGTGGATACATGCTTGGTATACATTGTGGTATGCACCTATGAATTTGATACCTTGGATGTTTTTACAAACTTTGGTACTCTATGGTTTATGCTTTGTCTTTACACTACTAGTTGCATTGTACATCCTAGTTTTCTACTCGAATTCCCCTAGTAGTGCCTACAACTACATATTGATTTACTGTAGTTTTATGGACAACCATGCCAAAAATCAAATTTGAGCAGTTCTTTTAAGTTTGGATACTTGTATTCAACACTCTAGCGATTCAATACTTGTGGACAATAGTGTATCGACTTAGTCTTCCTCCTACTATACTCTTTTTTGTTTGGTTTTAGGGCTGATTTGCTATTATTATAACAACCTATGCTCTCTCTCTTTGGTAGGCATAATGGCATGTGCTTCAAATGCTTCCAATGATTGTGCTATCTTCAACATAAAGAAGTTGGATGACAACAATTTCGAGCATCAAAAGACTCAAATTTGGCAAGTATTGATGCAAAAGAAGCAAGTCAAGCTATTGAAAGTACAAGGCATAAAGCCAAAACTTTATGATACAGAGAATTAAGAAGAGCTTGATGAGCTATGTAAGTCTACCATTATTTTGTCATTGTCAAAGCATATATACCTCAATGTCATTGAGATTGAGGGTAGTGCTTATACATTATGGAAAAATATTTGTGGTCTTTATGATAAGTAGAGTCCTATAACTTAGCTATATTGGCGTAAGAAACTAATGGACCTTCGCATGAAGGAATGGATGTCTATGTCTTCTCATTTAAATGAGTTTCATTCTATTTTCAATCAGCTTACTTTGTAGGGTCTTAAGTTTGAGGAGAATGTCAAGTCTCTTTTCTTGCTTGTTACACTGTTTGAGTCTTAGGAAATATTCTATGCTACTATGAGTGCAAACCCTCGTGATGATGACCTTAAGCTCAAAGATGCAAAGGGGAGATTTGCTTACAAAATAAGTGAACAAGAATAATGTTAGATTCTAGTATTGAGAAGAAGGATTCACTAAATAGCCACTGAATGTAGTATAACTTTGATCTTTTCATGTAGCATGACTCGTGTATGGTAGGTTTTGATTTCAAATCTTCATTATTTTCATACAAGTGTTGGCAAGCATATTATTCCTCATTAGGGGTGATATGATTTCATTGCAAGTGATACTTTACCAACACCTCAATCGATATGTGAGCTATTGTTGACACACAAGAAAGAGCCTTTTAATGAAGGCTTTCTAAATGTGGCTCCTAATGCAAAACCAAATATTCATAAACTATGCACTCATTAGCACTTTATGCACTATATATCAAATGAATTTGTTGTTAGTTTTTATGCCTAGTCTCGAATTATGTTTGCGATAGATTGATCATGATTGTAATATGGTGACACTACTATTGCATGAGTCGCCTTACGTTCTAAACATTTCAATTTGGATGTTTATAAGAGGGTTGCATATGATGAATTTGTTTTTTTGCTAGCTTTCCCAATGATAATATGACATGAGATGGATACTTTTGACACTTGAATTATGCTATGTCTTGTGGAGCATGCATGGCGTATAATTTAACACATTGTGCATGGTCTAGGGAAACATGTGTATGAGGACCACGTTCCTAGTAAAATGTAGAAAATTGTGCTTCCCAAGAATTTCCTAATTAGAAAAACCAAAACATTAAAGCATGTACATAATAATATTTGTAGTCTTGTGAGAATGTAGTTCCATTGGCGTGTATTTGAGGTGGATGATAAGGTCATAAATAGCATTTTTGTGTGTACAAGAATAAAGATAATCTTGCTACAAAGGGAGTGGTATTAGAAAAAATATGGTATTTTGTGGAAAGTGTAGTTTAACCCTGTCTTGTATGCAAAGAGTGCTACCATGTTCTATAGTCTCATGTGTATCCATACATGTCCCCGACTAATCCATCAGCTGCTCCTTCAAGTGTGCTCAAGGTGAAGAATCCTCAGCTTAGTGAGAGTGGAAAAAAAACTCCAATGGGGATGGAGGTAGAGTTGTATGTTTTCCACATGAAGGACAAGGGGCTTGATTTGCATGTGATTGCGAATGCCTTTACCATTGATATGTTTAAGGTGATCAATGCTAGAAGCAAGCCTTATCTTCAAATGCTAAGAAGGTACACAAGGTTAAGATGGAGCTCCCTATGGAGAGTCTCTATCATCAACAGTATTCTGATTTCTCTTAGTTTGGTTTATCCTTGTATTTCCAAGGGGGTTCCTACGAATGATGAGTTCTCATGCTACTTTACCAGTACATATCAAGCTCATTGTAGCTTGGTATATTTCAAGTTTGTTTTGGTAAGGGTTTCTACCAAGTCTTAGTTGGGTCACCTACTAAGAGAAATTGGATCCTTGCTTGTTTAATTGGTTACCTAGGTAATTTGGTGCATTGCCTACCTTGATCAACTACATTTTCACCTAAGGATATGTTGCTTTTGATTGTCTAGTTTGATTTCTTTCCCCAACTTGTATGTTGTATATGAAACTAAAGTTATTGATATTGCCTCTACTCTTTGCAAAGTATTGTGCATGCCTCCCCTTCCTTCTAATATGAAGGGTTAAAGATGAGCCTATATTTTGTGAGATAGAAGGGTCAAACCCCCTGATATGTTGGAGATACATGAGAAAAGGGGTCTCAACCTAGTATGTGAGGTTCACTTCTTGCATTTCCCTAATGTTTATTATATTTGTCATTAGTCTAGACATTTTGCAAAATCCTGTCCCTAGAATAGAGCTAAGGGTGAAGCTTTGAATGATACGAATGGTTACATTGTTGCTAAAGAAAAGCTGGTGGAGGCTACCAATGAAGAGGTTGGGCCTAAGAAGAAGGATAGTAAAGAAGGTACCCTCTCTAAGGTCATGGAAGGATTGTCTAGTCTTATTGATTGAAAAAATAAGGGCACGTCTTCCATTGTAGATAGGGAAGGAGGCAACATTGAGTATGCCCCAAATAGTAAAAATTTTCAACCTCTAGATTCAAACAAGGAAATTGCCATTAGAATTGATAGGGGGTCAAGGAAGGAGAATCAAACTAGTGCCAAGCAATAGGAAATAAATAATAAAACTAGCGATGCTAAGATATCTATCAAGAAGCTTGCAAAGGGGGGGGGAGAAAAGTTTCACAAATCTTTATGCTCCTCTTTGCTGATATTGATTCTTCTCAAAGAAATTTGCATGGATAGGGGCTCTTATCAAGTATCTATACTCATCTAGAATGCGTGAGGACTATGCTCTAAGGAACAACTCTCTGGTTGCTTTGGTGCATAGATGCAAACTCAATGTCATTGGGATGTAGGAGGTTAAGTTGGATCTTTACAATGCTCTATCAATTCATCTCCCTAGATATTCTTGCTTCCCAAATATTTGTGATAGGGGAGATGTGGGCTTCTTGTATTTGTAAATGATAAAATTTGTCCTAAAATTAATGTCATGGATGACATTGGGCATGTGTTGGATATTAGGCTGTCCATTGCAGGGGAAATATTTGATTGTATCTCGATGTATGACCCTAATGTTTCTTGTTTGAGAGCAAACATGTCGCAATGGATCAAGTCACATATGGATGGTGATAAGATAGTCCTATTTGGAGATCAAAATATGACCACTTGCTGCCAGGATTGATTGCATGGCTCTAGGAATATGATTGAGAAGGAGAGAAGATATTGGAAGGACCTATACTCATCTCTTAGCATGGTTGATGTTGCCACTTTGTTGGTTAATGAGATGATGTGAAACGTGTCATCTGTTATAACAAGCATGTTGATGTATCATGGAGAGTAGCCTACATAGATAGGTTCTACAATAATGGTGTTGGGTGGGCCTTGCTAGACATAAGGTACCAAGTGTTTACAAACTATTTAGACTCTGACCATCTCCCTATATTGATTATTTTAACCTATGGAATCTCAGGAACAACCTTGTTTTTGGTCATGCTAAAGCTCCTCCATGTACTTCCCTCAAGTTTGGTTGAGGTGGTTTTTGTTAAGAGCTGTTATTTGCTTAGGAAGCTTGCTATGAAAGTTGATGCTCTTAAGCTTCTAATATGGACTTTTCAAGTCTTTGATATAGCTGGATGTGCCCATATAGTGGAGATGTAAGCACTTCCTACCTCTTTTGAAATATAACAACCTCTATGCATTATTTTAAAAAAGTGTGCTCAAGGGATATTCAAGAAAACTTCGACTTACATGTTATGGTGTAAGAAATTGACTCCTCTTTCTTGAGAAGCTTGAGAGCTTTTTTTTTAAAGAGCAATTTAAAAATCCACTTTTATAAGTGTAATCTTGTAATTGCCCAAACTTTATAAAATAAAACAAATCTCCCAATGAACATTGCATGGTGCATAGTGAAAGCGCAAACCTTGCTTAATAGCTTTTGGTTGGAAGCTATTATGTATGCTTAAGCTCTTATGCATGGAAAATCATGCATAAGGCGGATAATATATTTATAAAGAGCATTTTTGTGGGTGCAAGAATAACGATAATCTTGTTACAAGGAGAGTGGCTACTGGCAAGACTATGGTCTTTGTTAAAACTGTAATTTAACCTTATCTTGCCTAGGAAGAGTGCCACCCTATCCCCATATAGGTTGCCCACTAAGTTGTTGGTTGCTCCTTTGTCTAGCAAGACTCATGATGGAACAGTCTTATTCTACTTTTTTTTAATGACAATACTCTTATTGCATCTATTTATGACAGACAGAAATCAATATCATTTGAACAAGCTAAAGTGAGTGTTGATTGGATGCGTGTTTTGCATATGAGTATGATTTCATACTTAAGAATGGTTCGCAAAATTGATTAATTAGCCCAAAGGCAACAAAGCCAAAGGTATCCAATGGATCTACAACCTTGGAAGAAAAGGCAAGGTGGTATTGATAACTACAAGGCTTAGCTTGTTGTAGAGTGTTATGATTATGATTAAGCCTTTACACCTGCTTCAAATATGACAATACTCTTATTGCATTTATTAACGATAGAGAGAAATCAATATCGTTTGAACAAGCTAAAGTGAGTGTTGATTGCTGTAGTGGGAGCTCACGCTCAACCGGCAAGACCCACGGACCGCTTATTGCTTCAAGCGTTTCAAGCGAGCTCTAATGGCTATCTCTCATCTAGCCGACGCGGCGTCGATCCTACGAGTGTAGTGAGCTTACCTTGATGCCGATGTGAGTAGCCTCCTCCCTCGCACACCTCGGTAGCTCCACGATTCTTGATGCTAGCTCAAGCATCCTCAAGCCTCCTCCATCTCCAAGCTCCATCCTCCATAGCCGCGCGCGTGAGAAAAGAGAAGAGAAGAGAAGAGAAGAAGAGAAGAGAGATGGTGAAGAGCTTCACCCTCTTGATCCCTCACTCCCACACACTCACTCCCTCACACTCTTACACTCCCTCTCTCAAGAGCACACACAAGCAAGAAGAAGAGAATAAGAGAAGAAGAAGAGAGCTCTTGTTAGCCACACACCAAAGAATGAGCTTCCATTCACTTTTTGAACTTTATATACAAGCCCTAAAATCCCATGGCCACCCATCCCCTTTTTTACATGACCAGCCATTGTGGCAAGGTCCTTTTTCCATTTCCCTCTTCTAGCCTTATGCCTCTAGCCTATGCCCATCTAATATTTTACAATTGGCACAGGAGGGAGCCTGGTGCTCTTTTACAAGAGTTTTTCAAGTTTTTTGAGGTGCCTTTCATTTAAAAATGTGCCTTTGGTCTCGGCTTAGCTTTTAGAGGTCGGCTGCGTGTCTTTGCTATTCTTCCATGCTTTTTTCGTTTTTTCCTTCATTTTCCGCCATCTCGACTTGGGGTTAACATTACCCCCCTCCGAGACGGGTGCCAGTCCCATGGCACTTCTGTGTTGTTGTAGGGTGGTAGGGACTTGGGCAATGATGGTGTAAAGGGAAGGGCCACATGTAGATTCAGGTGCGTGTGGAAGCTGATGTTTGTCGGGAAAGCCTGATGGATAGCGAGTGGTTGACGGGGGCCTCCGAAGTTGGTGGTTTGCCGCTTGTGTGATGCCTGAAAGGAGAAGGTGCAGTGCTCTTCCTAAGGGGAGTGTCTACCTTACTGTATTAGTGCAGTGTGCTCATGCTAGTGGAATGGGGAGGTGGGTCTAACTGCAGGCAAGCATGGGTGATGTCCCACACTTGAGGACCCCATTTGTGTTAAGGGAGGTGCGGTGCAAGTGGCTTAGGGTGACAGGTCTAACCATAGGCGAGTGTTAGCTCCCTAGGTATGTCCTGCCCTAAGCATGAAGTGGGGAAGCAAAAAGGGCTAGGGGGTTAGGAGCAGAGTCGGTCGACCAAAGCCACTGAGCACGCCTAACTTGAGAACCCCTAGGTGCAGTGATAATGCTCTAAGTGGTGTTTAGGTGCTTTTGCAAGTGAGTGCTTGTGTGCTTTTCCTTTCATGTTACTCTTTTCTTTGCTTTGACTTTCCTTTTCTTTCTTTCTTTCTTTCTTTCTTTTTTTTGGTTGCAGTTGTGGAATGACAGCCAGGCCTAATTTTCTTCATCTGAATGAGGAGGGGAAGGGGGTCGGATGGATTTACTCAAAAATTGGTAGCTTTGCATGTATCCTTTCAGATTCATGCAGACGTGGAGAGAAGTGGTGGAGAGGAAAGGGTGATTGCACCTAGTGAATTGGCTGTCATTCATATCTTCTAGGAGGGCTAGGCAAAAAGAGGGGAAGAGACTAGCCCTCATTATAAGACGAGCCATGGTGCAGCTGTCAATAGAGTTAGGGTCAAAGAAGAGGGGAGGTAGGCCGCACTCTTGTGGAGTGAGGTCCTGCTTAAGGAGTAGCTTAAGTAACCTAAGATAATTACAGGTTGTTACAAAGGCGGGGTCAGGGCATGAGGAGAAATCTGCAAGAAAGTGTGTCATAGAATCATCTAGGCTTTCGGAGTTAAAGAGAAGGGCATGCTCGAAGGATACTACATTAGAGTTATAAATAATAGAGAAGTCGTACCGCCCGTGGAGGGTGGCATCAAAATCCACACCTACCCTTCGAGGGTATGCCATGTAGGTGGGGTTGTTCAGCTCGAATGGCAGGGTGTTACAAAATGCCATCCAGGCGAGCATACTGATGTCGCATACTCACCTCCTCCACAGGGGTTGGCTTTTGTAGCCCTGTACAGTGTGTGAAACTTCAAAAACTTTGTTCTGCCAATAATTAGCCGCTTCTGTTCCCCAAGAGATCGGGGTTTTTTCTCGCTCTTCTAGCCATCTTTGCCCCAACCAGCTACCAATCGCGATCACCTCATCCATTACCTTGAGTGGCAAGACCCTCCGCAGACTGTTGGGTAGGAGAAAACTAAAGGTGAATGGATCCTTTTCTTGTTCTTGTCTCTCCCACAACACCAGTTTTGCGTGGAATCCAGTGGGGATATCATCAGGGCAACGTGGGAGGGGTGCGGACGGCAGCATGACTGGTTTGGCTCTCAGCTGTTTCCTGGCTTCCTCTACTAGCTTTCTGCGTCTTTCCCTATATGCAGCTTGTCTTTCCGCAGATGGGTCCTCCTGTGGTGGCTCTTGAGACTGCGGCGAGGGGGGTTGTGGGAATACATCCTCCCTGAATCGGTTCATGTCGATCTCAAGTTCTGCTTCCTCCCCCTGCCGTTCTCCCTGTGGTGCTTCCTATTTGAATCCGAGGGTGTCGATTTCCTGGGGGCTTAGGCCGGCCAGCAATAGGTATTTTCGTTGCTCGTCCAAGCTCAGCCTAACCTCCGCAGGTTGGGGTGGCATCTGCAATCCAGCATGTAAGGCTCTGCATGCGATGCTGAGCTTTCTTTGTGTTACCTCCAATGACTCTCCTTGCTCTAAGCGGGTGGTGTCCATGATGGTGTCGAGGAAGACTTTTTGTTGGGCACCGAAGGCCACTTGGGCGGCTTCCGCCTTGCTCTCTACAATGATTTTCTCCTTCTCTACCAGAGCAAGGTGTCGTGCTAGTGTCTTCACCCTCTTTTCATTATGCATAGCCCACTCCTTTGCTCTCTTATTCATTTCCTCCATGCTCTCTCCTTGCTTTAGGGTTAGTATCATGAGCCTTTGCTCTTGATCCTCCAACTCCCTAACCAGTCTCTCTTGCTCTTCTTTTTCAGAGTTTAGTTGATCTGTCAGGCGCTCAATCTCTTCTTGCTGCTCCTCTATGTCTTGTTTTCTCTCCTCATCTCTGGCATTCATCTCAGCCACAAGCGCGTCAACCTGAGCGGATTTCGTAATGAGCTCCTGGTATTGCACTATCAGGAGCTTGTGCGCTCTTTGCATCTTCACTAGCTCCTGTGTTTTGTTCTCGAGCTGCTGTCTCCAGTGCTCCTCCCTGTCATCCTTAGCCTTGACTGCTTGTTTGAGATCTGCGATCTCCCTTTGCTGCATGGCTATCATCCTTGTTTTATCCAGCTGGAAGGTGGCTACTGATTCCTTCTTAGCTGCCAACTCAGCTACAGCTATCTTGCGTTCCTCCTTAGCTTTCTCCAATTGGGAGAGCAGCTTGGCGACGTACTCGTCGTAGTTAGCCAATGGTGTCATCGTTGTGTGGATGGGTGAGGTTGAGGCTTCCACCTTCTGCCGTTTAGGATCTTGCCTGGATTCCGCATCAGTAGCTGGCCTCTTTTGTCCTATGGCCGTGGTTTCTGTGCTCTATCCCTGGGCCATCTCTTTGTTGATGAAGTATTGCATCCATGCAACGAAATTTGACACGTCGGCACTGGTCGGGATGCTAGGGGTAATGGTGGTGGGTTCAGTGGAAGGCACCAGGAGGGTAGGAATTGGATGAATTGGGGCCTTGCCTTTGCCCTCAGTGACTGCAGGTGGCACGATCTCCGGCACCTGTGTGCTAGACCCTGGCCCTTCTTCTCTATGTGGGCTCAAGTTTCCCAATTCATCAGCTTGGCTTTGTTGCTCGATGGACCGGCATGTGGCTTCAGCCAGGTCCTCTTCCTCCTTCCTTCTTAGTTCTTCCTCTTCCTCATCAGCCTTTCTTCTCCTTTCCTCCTCTGCTCTTCCTTCTTTTTCTCTTTTTCTTCTTTTCCCTTTCTTTTCTTCTCCTCTGCTTCATGTTTCGATGCCTTCTTTGCTTTCTGTAATTCTTCTTTCTCCTTCTCTTCCTCCTGTCTCTTCTTCCTCTCTATCTCTCCTTGGCCTCTTTTAGGGACTCTTTCTTTGCCCTTTCCAAGTCTTCTCTCTCCTTCTTTCTGCCTTCATCATCCTTCTTCTTTCTCTGCGTTGTCTTCTTTTTGGGCTTCTTGGTTGTCTTTTTCCTTGTCTATTCTTCCCCTTCTTCCTCTGTCTCAATTCTATCGGTGGACCTATCCTTGTCCTAGTGTGAGGAGGTGACCTTTCTGGTGTTTCTCCTTCTCCTTCTTCTGCATCCTGTGCTTCCTTCACTACCTCCTGGATGAGCGCAATCAAGACACCTCCATACTTGATGAAGGAGGCTTTCTTTCTTTCTGTAGCTTTAGAGGCTGGAGATTCTCCTCTTGCTAGCACACTTCCTAGGGCCAATGCTTTGGCTGCCTGGTCGATCATTTTTCGCACATACCCGTTCCAGTCCACTTCATCTAGGATATGGGCTGCTACATTCTCCAACACAGGTACGCTAATTCGATGCATCAATGAGTTGTAGCACTGGCTAGAGAAGAGCACATGTATCAGCTTTGCTTGCATCCTGGCTTCTGCGTCAGGGATATCTTGGATGCTTATGCCGTCATTTGCGAGCACATCTTCCCTCTTCATTTTAAGCATGGCATAAACATCCCTTTTCTGTTTCCTCTCTATCTTTGCCTCCAACCCCAAAGCCTTCTCCACCAAGGCTAGGTCTAAGCGGACCTATATCTGCTTTGCATTTGCTCCTCTACCCACTGTTACAGTGCCACATTCTTGATCTGGGTTGTACGTTCTGAGGAACTCCACGCACTTCAGGTGGTCCGGCTCCTGCGAGAACTTTTTAAGATACTTCGTGAGGTTGCATTATTAAACCACCCTCCTAGCTGCTTCCTCCTTGGCAACCACAACTTCTACATTGTGGATGGTTCGAAACTTAAGGTGGCTGAAGGCGCGGTTCTCTAGGTAGATGAGGTATTGCTCTCTTTCCTCGTCTGTGAACGGGAGTCGGTGGGCGCGGTCTTGCTGTGACATTTTATGTTCTTGCTAAATCGTAACTTTCATTAGTGCTTTCCACATATTAATTCGCTGATTGCTGGAAAATAAAAACTCTATGCTTTTTGAATGAATTCATTAAGAAGCAATGTAGATTTTCCTTTTCAGACTTGGACTTTTTGTCCTTTACTTCAAAGTTTTCATGCCTATTTTCCTACCCCATCCGTTTTTTCATAATATATGTTTATATTTTTCACTGATTTTGCTTTGATTTACCCCCTTTGATTCATTTCTCATCTGATTCATTTCACCTTACCCCCTCCCCTTCCATCTTGAGAAGAATCCTTCCTAGGATTGAGGGTCAAAAGGTCAAGGGCTTTCGGCATGTTGGTGTAGGAGTTACTTGTGAAGGAGCCAAGTATAGAAATTTGGATTGTATTCCAATTGAGCTTCGCGGTCCAAATCAAAGGGTCGAATTTCCACGTGCATGATGTATGTGAGAACATCTGTGAGGAAGTCACTAGAGTCGACACGGCTAGCAATGTGTAACTCTTTCTCAGTCAACAAGCGATCGAGGTAGGGGTTTCCTTTGATGTGTTCTTCCATGGGTCAGCCCCAAAGAGTGGTTAACACTCTATACGTGGTGGGTGCGACGTAAGTGGGATCATACTCTGTTGTTTTGATGGCGCGGCATTGCTCAGCGTTGGTCATTATGCGACATTCTTCAACTTCCCATTGCAACCTAAGAGCGTACCACTGCCTCAAGAAAGGTGATCCAGTATCAGCGAGTTGTGATAACTCTGCGATTTCTTGGTCAGTGATAGCAGAAGTGGTTCGTGGATCACATGACGTGATAAGGCGTTGTTTGATGGCTTGCTCCTTGGAGATTTCGCTGTTAAGCAACTCAGTAGTGGAGCGAGAAGCTTTTGCGAACGCGAATTCAAAGGTTTCCCAAGAGCAAGGCATATTTTGCACTTCAGTTGCAAAGGGTTCTTCTAATAGACCTAAGTCCAAGTGGTCGTAGCTTAGCGCGAGTGACACAAAAGTGTCATCTAGTCTTTTAATACAATCCACCACATCATCCCCGGTGTTCTCAGCGAGGTCAACGGCTAGCGCTAAAAAGGATTTTTATTCATAGGAGGGCGTAAGACCGACAGGTGGTTGAGGTTTGACAGAACAAGAGTTTTTGACAACGAAGATGGGCGGTTGGGAGGGTTCGTGAGTTTGTGGTTGGGCCGCTTGGATGTTGAGTGGATCAGGAGCAGTCACGACGAATGGACTGCTGCATTCAGGTTGGAGTTGGGGAGGCGAATTGACTTCGGCGGGTGATGACTCTTGTGACGGAGCCTGCGGTTTGGGCCGGTAGGCTTGTGGGACTCTCTTGGGCCTAGGAGTGGATGAGGCGGATGGTTGTGGTTTAGGAGAGCACTGCGGCTTGTGGTTTTGAGGGTTTATGGAATGCGGTTTGATCAAGCTTGAGGGCAGTGTATGAATGGTGCCTTTGGCTGTGTGGGCCTTAGGGATCCACAGCCAGGTATTTCCCTCGTAGTAGCCTTGCACACGTAAGAGGGCTTTAGGGACCCATCTTTGCTTGATCATGCGGCGCTTTCTGGGACTGCGTCTTGGCCTCCTAGGTTTAGAGTTTTTGGTCTTATGAGGACAGGAGCATTGATTCCTAGGCAGCGGTTGCGGCTGCTTAGGCTTCCATTGAAATCTAAGCTGTTGAGCCTTATGTTTTGCTACTGTGGGCTGTGATTCCTGAATTCTGGGAGGTGGCGGCCGTGCACTACCCCCCTCCTTAGATTTGGTTATGGAGAATTCTATCGGTGGCTTTGCGGACAGTGATGAAGTCGCGCAGCCCTTGCTAAAAGCTATGACAATGCGAATGTTGCCTATTGCGAGGTGGATGCGTTGCGACTCATAATCAACATTGCAGTGAGTCTGCTTTTTGAAAGTGCGCCCTAGCAGCGACTCCATGCCTGTGTCTTTAGCATTTGGTAACATGTAAAAAATCATTGCGACAGTCTCAGATTTGATAGAAACGGCTACTTTGCACTTGCCGAGGAGTGCATAGGAATGGGCCCCATATGAGCTTAATTTAGCATTCGTGGGCTGAAGTGGTGGTCTGCCAAGTTTGGTCTAATGATCGTGAGTTAGGACATTGAAGTCTGCTTCCTCATCGATCAAAGCGTTGAAAGCGCATGTTTGTTTTGCAGTGACCGTTATATGGAGGTATGCGGGCTCTACGACTTTCTCATCCTCGTCATCAATCTCAGTGATTGTGGCCACTCGTACTTTGACATGCGGTTCTAACATCGGGGGCTCGTGCAAAGGATGGGTGGGAGGGTAGTACTTCTTGACACGACTGCCATTGAAGAAGCCTATTCCCTCACCGTCTAAGGTTTCGAGTTCGACATTGCCTGTGCGGCTGATCGCACAAACTTTGAAGGGTCCAAGGCCTCGAAATTTCATTTTCTGTTTATGTCCCTTAACGGAGTAGAGGAGCACTAAGTCGCCCTATTCAAAGTTGCGCTGCTTGACATGCTTGTCATACCAACTCTTGCGACGGGCCTTATCACATATAAGTGCATGGGTGGCTAGAAGACGGGTCTCTGATAGGCATTCAAGCTCGACAAGGCATTGCGTCCATGCCTCCTTCCCTTCCCATCATTCTTGAAGGGCTATTCTCAAGCTAGGAACAAAGAATTCTAAGGGTAGGATTGCTTCTGTTCCATAGGTCAGCCTGAATGGGTTTTGACCGATAGCTGTTTTATAAGCTATACGGTAAGCCCACAAAGCTGCCATAAGCTTGTTGTCGCAGTCGCTACGTGAGGCTGAGACTACTTTGGTCAAGACATTGACGATAATCTTATTCATGGATTCTGCCTGACCGTTTGCCTGAGGGTAGTATGGTGATGATTTGCGATGGATAATGAGAAAGGTGGACAGGAGATGCACTATCACTTCGTTGATGAAGTGCGTGCCTTGGTCACTGACCAGCTCGATGGGGCAGCCGAATCGCAAGATCACTTGCTCCCATAAGAACTTGGCAGTCGTCCTAGCGTCGTTTTTACGTGTGGCTCTTGCCTCTGCCCATATCGTGAGGTAATCTGTGGCCACAATGATGTACTTGGCTTGTGAGTACTGCGCCGCAAGACTGATGGGTCCTATGAAGTCGATTCCCCATTTTTCAAAGGGTTGTCGAGCAATAATTTGGGTCAACTCCATCTGATCCTTGCGAATCGGGACTTTTGTCAGTTGGCACTCATCACAATGCTTGATGAATCGCATGGCATCGCGGAAAAGTGTGGGCCACCATAGTTGAGCCTGCAGCACCTTCCGTGCTGTCGTGTCTCCGCTAAAATGTCCTCCCGCAATGCCGCTGTGTGGCTCCGAGAGCACATCGTGCATCTCATGCTCACATACGCATCTACGCAACAATCCGTCTTGCCCCAGCCTATAGAGCTGGCCTGCAATCAACTGATAGGGCTGGATCTTAAGGATTAAGGGCCTAAGTCGAGCTTTTTCTATTGGTCGCTCAAGTAGTCCGTGCTCAAGCACTTGGACTATGTCATTCGCCCAATATGGCGTTAGATCAGCCTTAAATAAATCTCTCTCACTGGACAGGTGGAATAGATGAGCGTAGGGTAATTCATCAATGATGCCTTGTCCAGTGGCTTCTCCTGTGGGAATGTGTGACATATGGTCAACCATGTAGTGTTGTTTTCCTTTCTGCACAACCACAGAGAAATCGAATTCCAAGAGTAGAAGGAGCCATCGAGCTATGCGTTCTGTAGCACAAGGCTTGTTTACTAGATAGAGCAGGGCTTGATGGTCCACGAAAAAGATGAAGGGTGTGGCCAATAGATAATGCCGGAATTTCTTCACAGCGAACACCATGGCTAATCCCTCTCTTTCTGTTATCGAGTAGTTCATTTCCGTCTCAGTGAGTTGTCTACTAGCAAAGCTCACTGGATAATCTAAGTTGTGCTCACCAGGTTGGCACAACACTGCCCCCACGGCAAACTTAGAAGCATCGATGTGCACGTGGAAGGTAATGGTCCAATCTAGGGCTCGTAGAATTGGTGCTGTGGTTAGAGCCTTTTTCAACTCTTCGTACGCTCGTTGGCATGCCTCAGTCCACTCGAAGACAATCAACAGCTTGTACAATGGTCTGGCGATCAACGCATAGTTCAATACAAACTGCCGATAGTACCCTGTATGGCCTAAGAAGCATTGAACTCCCTTGTAATTAATTGGGGGTGGAAGGTCAACAATAACCCTGCCTTTCGATAAGTTAGTGGCAATGTCGTTCTTCGACACCACGTGCCCTAAGATGCATCCGTGCTTTACCCAAAACTGGCACTCTAAGGGGTTCAAGGAGAGACGATATAAGCGACACCATTCAAAGACTGCGTGGAGTTTGTCTAAGTGTTCGATCCAGGTCGAATGGACACACAGGTCATCGACAAAGACTTCTAACTCCTTACGAAGCATGTCCTTAAAGATGATGCATATGAGGCGTTGGAAAGTGCCAGGAGCGTTAGTCAGTGGCGAAGGGAGTCTTGTGCTTGGTCTTGTGCCTGTCCGCAGGATGCACTTGCACCTGGTTGTACCTTGAGAAGTCGTCTAGAAAACTGTAGGCTTCCTTGCCTGCCACCCTCTCAAGCATGTGCTCGGTGTACGGCAATGAATAGTTATCCCTCTTCGTAGCAGTATTCACCTTCTTGTAATTGACACACACTCGGATTTTTCCATTCTTTTTCATCACGATGACTATGGGTGATTACCAGTCTGTGTGCTCAATTTCGTAAATGAATCCCGCTCTCATCAGCTTGTCAATTTCCTCTTTGACAGCATGAGCGTGTTTTGGATTTATAGGGTACGGTCGCTACTTGACCGGCGTTGCATCTGGCGTCATGGGTATGTTGTGAGTCACGACACTCGGATCTACCCCCTTAAGCTCTTCCAAGAACCAGGTGAATACGTCTATGTACTCTCGCAAGAGAGAGAAAATACTAGTTTCTTCTTCCTCAGTCAAGTCGTCGGCAATGAAGACTGGTCGGGGTGTTTTCCCTTCCTGGGCCAGATTTACCTCCTTAACCTTGGCTGGTCCCTCGATTGGTTCATTGGTTTATCCTTGACGTTTGGCACCTAACAGAACTACTACCCTATCCCCTTTTTTGAATTTCATGAAGTGCTTAGGGAGATCCTGCGGTTTTCGTTGTTCTTCCGTTTGCGTATCCCTGGGTTGTTTTACCTTTTCCTGCCTTAACCGTCTGCACCTCAGGTGGACGGGTAGGTCCCCCTTTGTGCATCTAGTCGTGGGCGGCCTAGGGATTTCTGGATCACTGTCCGAACTAACCTCTGACTCAGAGTCGAAGTCCCCGTCTTCGCTAGAAGAGATAGTCTCCCCTGGTGGACGTAGTTCAGATGGTGATTCTGTCCTAAGGACTGGTGTTGTCCCTGGCTGGGCTAAGCCTGCTTGTTCAAGGTCTATGGCTCCTACGTGTTCCAACTAGGCGCGGTCACATTCCATGCGCATGAGCCCTCGCTCTATCCTAAAGATATTTCTTTTTTGCGGCTTGGAGTCTGCTCGTATTTGCTCTATTTCTTGTCCTTCAGTGTCATATTCTACGATATCTACTTCACCCTCAGTTCCATCACTGAAGGATTTGCAGTCTTCGTATTCGTTGTTAGAATCCCCTTCATCAGACTGCTCGTCATCTCCTAGGGCTTGGTACACCTCTTGTCGTTGGTCAGGGAGTAGGGCCTAGTTATATATGAGGTTTAAGTCATGCACTCTGGTCCATTGTCACTTGGATTCACTTAAGAGATCCTGGAGTGGTTTGAAGTTTACAGCTGAATTGCCAGCTAGCTTGTCTATCAAGTACTCCAGCATCTCATGGAGTTCCCTTTTGTTAGTTGGGACTTGAAAGTTGACAGGCTTAGGCTTTCCCCGAAGGGTTCCTGCCATCATGTAGACTGGTACGGAGAGTGTGTCGCTAGGCTTGCCGATCGTTTTGATGGTTTGCTCATACACCTCATGATCTAAGAATGGCAGGTCGACTGTAGCAAGAACGTGCATCCAATCCCGCTCATCCTCTGGGCATGGGATATACTTAGTCAAGGGCCATAGGACTCCTTGACCTGAGTGTTACCCTTGAGCATAGCAGAGATGGCGTCTAGGTCGACTGGTGAGGTCTTCCAAGTATCCATCTCTATCCTTACGACATCCGTTCTGTTGCCAAGGAAGATCAAGCCGTTACCCCAATCTTCGATGACTCTAGCGTTGCACATTCAGGGTCGGCCTAATAGGATATCGTAGTCCACTCCCTTTATGACTATAAAGTCAACAGAGAACTGGATGCCTGCAATCTTCACTGGCCATTTCTTAAGTACCCCGAATGGCTTTACTCTCATACCGTTTGCTAGTGTGACATTAAACCTAGCAGTTTCGACAGGCGGGTTTCCCCAAGTCTGAAGCACTGCATGGCTAAGCACACTAACCCCAGCTCTCGTGTCTATGATTTCCTTTCTTGTTGTGTCACCTAGGGCTAGGATTGGTAAGACTGCGTGCATCTCAGAACCTTTCCAGAAGGCATTGATGTGCAAGGATTTAGGCACAGAGTGCAGCGTCAAACTCGGTATTTGCGTTTCTGCATCATGGTCTTGAGGGTCTGCCGTGACCTGCTCTCGTGACCCTTCGACCCACTGCTTAAGATCTTGCCATAGGGTAGGATGCTGCCTAAGCAGATCTCCCAGGCTAAGTGTTACAGGGGTAGTCACTAGCGTGGTCAGGAGATCGTTGGATACTCGTCTCTCCCCTAACCTGGATTGTCCTGGCCAATGGCAATGACTGATCTGCGACTCTATAGCATCAAGGCTTGGTTTTAACGGCACTACTTGTGGTGCGATTGCTTCTGCCGACTTAGGTTGAGGTGGTGATATTGGCATGCTTACACTGGAGAGATCATCGATCTCATCCTCTATGATGGGCTCAGCGTCCTTGAGATGCTCTTGAGCCTCCTTCACCCATTCCTACACCTTTTCTATGGCCTCTAACTATCGCTTCGGATGCAGGTATTCCCCTACCTTAGCGCTTCCCTTTTCGACCGTCTTAGGGGCTGAAGTCTCTACCTCTGCATCTGAAACCTTCTTTCTAGCAAGCAGAGTCGTAGCACTCTCGGTTTTTAGTGCGACTTTAGCTTCCGATCTCTTCTTTTTCTGCCTGCGGCTTTTCTTCCCTAACGAGACTGCGTCAAGATTGCTAGGTCCTGGCAGAGAGATGCCGGCCTGCTTCGTTTGGGCTCGGGTCATGACCCGCAATGGGATAGGTGTGGCCTCCCCATTGAGATTTTCAACACCAAACAGCCCCAATGTGACATATGGTACGTTGGCTGAGCTAGAAGATGGCTTTCGCTTTGGGCAATCTACGAAGAGATGGGTGATTCCACACTCTACGCACCTTTGGTCAGCCTTGTCTCTGTTTTGCTGCTCTCTTTCAGGGCAGCGTGATGAGACATGACGGGGGTGACCACAAGTCCAACAGATGATTGGATCCTGCGTCTGCCCTCTTAGGCCTCTACCTTGTCCTCTTCCTAACGCCATCACCGGCACGGATCGATAGTCCATGAGGATAGCGTTGCCCTCGTCGTCATGCGAGACGTAAGGGTATATGTAAGTTTCTTCCTCACTTGGCTCTTCCACGTAGTGGACTGGAGCATCGCTCGGTGGATGGGTCACATAAGGACCAGGCGGTCTAGGGATGCTCATAGGATTTATTTCCATCCTAGGAACAGCTGGCTTCATATCGTTAGGCGCGGGAAGGGCCAATGGGGCTCCCCTTCCAAAGAATGGCTGCGGCCTGTTCGCTAGGTAAGGCTGGCCATAGGGTTGCGAGTACGGAAGTCTTCTTGGTAATCTACAATGTGCGACATCATGGCCAAACCTACCACAATTAGCACAAGGTCTTGACCTAGGGTCTTGACACTTGGCCGGTAAGTGGTTTCCGCCATAGTACACGCATTGGACGTGCGGGCGCGTTGGTCGTCTCAACATGTCTTGCAACTTGGCTAATTCCATCTTGACATCAGCCAAGCCTTGGTCTGTCTCGGTGGCCTTCCCCTTATCTTGGGATGATGGGATTGATCGCTCACTAGAGGCTGACGCTCTCTCTAAACCTCACGAGTTGGTCTCCTCTACTTTCGAGCTCCTGGAGCTCCGCTCTTTCAGCTGATCATCGACTCTGATGGCTTCCTCAAACACTCTAGCTATCGCGTCTTGTCGCAAGCTTGAATTGCCTGCCAAAGCCTTATATAACTCCTCGTCTCAAATTCCGCTGATGAATACAGTCGAAACTGCTCTTTTAGTCGGTTGCTCGCCCAGAGGGATTCTCTTGAAGAGACTCCTCACATGGGTTACGTAGTCGCGAATGTGCTCCTTCTCTTTCTGCTTGACGTTCATCAAGCGTACTAGTAGGTTATCGGAGTATCCGGGCTCGGTGAATCTCTTAATGAAGAGATCCTTGAGGCCATTGAAGTTGGCTCGCTCTACAACATCTAGGCTCGTATACCACATCCTACCCTTGTCGCCTAGGCAAAGCCCGAACGCTTGCGAGCGTTGAGTTAGGTCGTTGAGGCCATTGGCTTCGCAGACTTGCTCAAACTTCTCAACAAAGCTGTATGGGTCCTCATGGGGTTGGTACTTGTCGAGTTGCTTGGCAACGATCAGTATTTTGGACTGGCTCTTTGAGCCTTGGTTCACCCCTAGTCCCGCGAGCAGCGATGTCGCTAGTGCCGCGGCACTTTGATCTGCAGCCGTGTTATCTAGCTATCGCTTTATGAGAAGCTCGCTCCACGTCAAGTCCCCCTCTAGGGCTCTCTCGTGATCTGTTCGGTTCCTACCTGCTAAGTTCAACACTCGCTGCACCTCACGCAACTTCGTACTTTGCCTTTGGCTTCTAGCCTGCTGATCCTTATTGTATTCGGCTATGCTTTGCGGGCTAGCTTTCTCTCCTCTTCCAGATCTACGATGATAGCGTCTGCTGTCCTACCGCGGTGCTCATACTGGGCGTGTGCGTCGTAACTGCTTACCAGCTGTTGAATAGCATATGGGAAGACGTTCAAATCGAGTTCCTCATTAGACCTGCGGTCTGAGCTTTCCTCTACCATTGTTGAGTTGTCTTGCTCCACCAAGCTGTCGATCAGGTTCAGTAGACTTGTTAAATCCACGTCGTTGGCGCCCCTTGCTTGGCCCTAATCTGCGCTTTGATGGTTTGTCTATGTCTTGGGTCCTCTCCTATTGGTGGGTTCCTTGAGTGGTTTATCTGAGTGAGTTCCTTTAGTTATTGAATACAAACCTCAATGTATGATCACTCAGTGCGTGTGTTGTTTCTCGTGCACTTGTGCTCAATCAGGCTTTCAGCTTTCTTAAGTGTACTTCAAGTGCGGAAATTCAATGTGAGTGCAGCAAGCAATTCCTAAGCGTCTTCTGCACTCTCGCTTGTTTCGGGCCTGATAGGCTTATAGATCATTTTTCTGGCCGTTTTGTCAGGGTTTAGGATTTTTCTCGTATGTCGCCTTGTTCATTTTCAGTCAGTCAGGTTTTACAGCTCAGCGGTTCGCGTCTAAGTCCTTGGGTCTCGCAACTACCTACTTCTAGCTGCTAAGAGGCTACGCGCTACGATTTTTTCCTATTACGTGTGCCAGAATCAAGTTCTGAGCGCCCGAAGGGTTTCGACAATTTGCGCTGCTGCGTTTTAGCCCGGTTAGGTCAAATTTCTAAAAAATTTGATAAAAATTACACTCGGACCAACTAGTCCGAATTGCAGGGTCCGAGTAGGTCACTCGGACAGGCTGAGACACAGGGCCGAGGGCTGAATTTCAGGGTTTGACTCGGACGGTTTTGATTCGGACAGGCCGAATGGCAAATTCAAACAAGGTGATTCGGATGAGCCGAGGCACTTGGGCCGAGGGCCGAATGTGGAAAGTGGCCGAGGGCCGAATGTGGAAAGTGGCCGAGGGCCGAATTTGAGACTCGAACGGGTCGTTCGGACGGGCCGAGGCTGAATGTGCCACGTGGCCGGAAGTTTGACTCGGATGGGCCGAATGGGTGGACTCGGACGGTTTGCCTCGGACGGTCTGAGGGCCGCCGATTAGGAAGTGGGCCGAGTGATAGGGGCCGAGGGCCGATTCTGGGACTTGGCCCAGAAAAGGCCACTCGAACGGGCCGAGTGCGGTGCACGTAAACAACACGAACACAAATTTGATTGATTCACAAGATTTAAGCAAGCACAATGGCCATGCACTTTCAGATCCTATCTAGGGGAGTAGAGGGAGAGATTCATATACCTGAACGGGCCGGTAAGCGCGTCGGTGATGCGATCGAATCGATGCAGGCTGGAGCGCTCTCTCTCTCTCTCTCACACTCACACACACACACACACACACACACACACACACACACACACACACACACACACACACACACACACACACACACACACACACACACACAGAAATGGCACAAATGAGCTCTCCCTTGGTCTCTTGGCTCTTATACCCCTTCCCGGGTGTGGTATTGATGCCCCCAATCACTCACTTGCTGATCTTAGGCATCACTAGCGAGCGTTTTACCAATTTTTGCACGATTTTTGCCCTGTTTTGCTCTGTTTTGAAATAGTAAACCCTATCCTTCTCCGGTTCGATTTCCTAATTCTAACCTATGCTAAATGCAACAAAATCGAAGGCAAAAAACTGAAATAAATTCTCAATGTTTTCCAATCATCAAACAACCAAGATATCCCAAAATACTTACTTGTTTTGAAGATCAAAAACACCCAAACTTCCTACCTATCTCAAGCTCCGTTTCGGGGATGAATCCCCTACTTCGATGCTCGATATGAGGCACGCAAGTGCTCAAGCTTGAATCCATTTGTCCCGGTAACAACAGAACCAAAATGTAGTGGAAGCTCACACTCAACCGCTAAGACCCACGGACCGCTTATTGCTTCAAGAGTTTCAAGCGAGCTCTAATGGCTATCTCTCACCTAGCCGACGCGCCGTCAATCCTACGAGTGTAGTGAGCTTACCTTGATGTCGATGTGAGTAGCCTCCTCCCTCGCATACCTCGGTAGCTCCACGATTCTTGATGCTAGCTCAAGCATCCAAAGCCTCATCCATCTCCAAGCTCCATCCTCCATAGCCACGCGCGCGAGAAAAGAGAAGAGAAGAAGAAGAGAGCTCTTGTTAGCCACACACCAAAGAATGAGCTTCCATTCACTTTTTGAACTTTATATACAAGCCCTAAAATCCCATGGGCACCCATACCATTTCCCTCTTCTAGCCTTATGCCTCTAGCCTATGCCCATCTAATACTTTACAATTGGCACAGGAGGGAGCCTGGCGCTCTTTTACAAGAGTTTTCCAAGTTTTTTGAGGCGCCTTTCATTTAAAATTGCGCCTTTGGTCTCGGCTTAGCTTTTAGAGGTCGGCTGTGTGTCTTTGCTCTTCTTCCAAGCTTTTTTCACTTTTTCCTTCATTTTTTGCCATTTTCCGCCATCTCGACTTGGGGTTAACAACTGGATGCGTGCTTTGCATATGAGTATGATTTCATACTTAAGAATGGTTCGCAAAATTGATTAATTAGCCCAAAGTCAACAAAGCCAAAGGTATTTAATGGATCTACAACCTTGGAAGAAAAGGCAAATGGCGGTATTGATAGCTACAAGGCTTAGCTTGTTGCAGAGTGTTATGATTATGATTAAGCCTTTACACTTACTTCAAATATGACAACCGTTCGATGTCATGTTTTATCGGTTGCTTTGATGGAACGTACATCAATTAGACATCAAGACAACTTTTATTAATGATAACTTACACAAGAAATCATATATTTTGCCATTGAGGGATGTGACTCAAAGGTTTGAAAATTGAAGAAGGCTTTTTATTGTCTTAAGTATACATATAGAGCTTGGTATAAGAAGAAAATTTCATATTTGTTTCCTTGCCTTTTTTGTGATATTCAATTGAGAGTATACTCTATGAGCAAAACATAAAGGCTCTTTATGGGCCATCAAATTGTATGTAGACAATTTGTTGCTTCTTAATGAAGTTGAAACCTCACCCTTTAGAGCTAATTTGTAGCCATCTTTTGAAATGCCATACTAGAAAGTGTTTTATGATTACTTGAGCATCTAACTTAGGTAAGTTTGTTGACGATACTCTTACAAGAAAATGGATGTATATCTAGAATCTATTGAACAAAAAGCCTAGCTTACATCTCAGCTTTCAAGGTCCAAGTGGTCCAGTTAATGTATCCTTATATCAATAGGCTTTTGGGTGTCTCTTTTATGACTTCTATACTAGGCTAAATGTGTAGTTCATAGTGTCACATTTAATAAGATTTGTGCACTACCTAGCCTCAAATCATTGGCAAGTTCTAAAGTGGAACTTAAGCTAGTTGTAAGGGGCAAGAGATTAAACTTTGTTTTGTCCACATGATCCACAATTACAAGTTGTTTGTGATTTCAGTAGGTAGGTTGTTATGATGCTAGAGTCTCCACTATTGGATTTTACTTTCATCTTAGTGCTTGATATAAAGCTTGGCTAAACAAAACATAGCATACTTTGACCACTTGCACATAGTTAAGTTGAGTACACATAGCAACCTTTATATAGTTACGATGAAGTGTGTATATTGAAGAGTTTTTTATGCTTACTCAATGCACAAACAAGAACACCATCATATATAAATGGTGACTCTCAACAAGCAAGATTTGCAAGGTTTATGTGCTTATACATGGTAAATGGGCAAAACTATTCGTGTCCCTCTCCATGAGAAGTTTGAAGTATTCTAAAAAGCAATACATTTATTACACTTAACTAGATCTAACACCTCCTTGCATTTATGTACATCATCAATTCTAGGGGTTTTGTAGTATACATTCTAGTAGTGATGTGTGACTAAACTTAGGAGGACCACCTTGACATTTCCCTCTTTAAAAGGTTTTTTACCTTAGGCTTTTATAAAATCCATTCTTATTCATTTAAATACTACATGCACTTATCTTTTGTACTCCTTTTTCATTATCTTTGAATCTCAAGTTATTATGCAAATATAGCTCCACAAAGTCCCCTCTTTGAGCTTAGCATGCTTCTCATTTCTTGCATTCTTACTTTTCACTCTTGTAGTTGTTTCAACAAATGTCGATGATTATTATAAAGAAAAACGAAGGCACACTATGGCATGCAAGAGCATTGCCTTTTGAGAGAGAGAGAGAGAGAGAGAGAGAGAGAGAGAGAGAGAGAGAGAGAGCACATTTTTTCTTTGATTTTCTAAAACTAAACTCTTCTTTCTCGCAAAGCAAGATATCCACACATTTCAAAGCTAAGTGGACCACTCCACCTTGTCACCGTACCATTGTATAAGCATATGCCCTGAAGGGCAATGCTAACAACAATCCAAGGTAATCTCAAGTAGCCAATATTTAAACACTTGCAAAACATATTACAAGAGGTCATAATAAAAATAAGCAAGTGCGGACTGGGAGTATTACCATTGTAAGCTCTAAATATAGCTATTTTAAGTATCACAAGCAATGATCACACACACACACTCTCTCTCTCTCTCTCTCTTCTTGGGAACACAAGTTAGGTTTTTTGTCTTGGGGTAAAGAGGCCATAAGGTGACATCCCAAAAAGCAAAACACACCATCTCAAGTTAGTGAAAGTTTTGCATTAAAGATGCCTCTTTTTTAGCCACTTAAAACCATTACACAATATATTACATGTAAGTTTAATGTGAGCCAAATTGTCAAACCATTTTAAATGTGTTTCATATTTTAGATTGTGTTAAACCTTAAAACAGTAAATTCTTGAGTCTGATTCTATTGTGTCCCTTGTTGTCATTCTTTTGTGAAGGCTATATTTATAAAACTAGGTCTACTTGTTAAAAGCATCAAAACGCTCGAAATTATTTTATTTGATGCTATATGATGTATGCAATTCGAATACTGGATTTTTTAATGTAACTTGGGAAAAAAGGGATACAATGGGGGATTGTTAGTTGTCACTCTATTTGTCCCTTTACCTTCGGGTTTTCCCCCCCTAGATGATTCACCAGTTCACTACCCTATTGCATAGGCATATGTTACTTTTAAAGTTGTTGCCAGCTATTTAATGGAGTTGTTGGACCTCCTTTAGGGTTGATGTTCAAATTATGTAATGTGTTTTCGAGGAAACATAGCCTAGGGTTTGAACTCAAGTTGGTTACACGCTAAGTGACGGATGCCCAATCCGTGCCTAGAGTGTGGCCTGCACTTTTTAACTAGTGTGTAAAGGACTTTTGATGCCCAACCCCTAAATAAGTGTATTGAATACTGAAAACTTTCAAAGTGGACGTTCAATGTTTGGTGTGTGACTAGCATCACACACACATAAAACTCAACCCACACTTGAACTACCTAAGCTATGATGCCATTGGTTGGTTTATATTATATATATGTGTGTACATATATATATATATATACATATTTTATCTTCTAAATTTATTAATAGAAGCTTTTGCAAGGGGCCACATGGCCCATGTAGAGCCCCTGCGCAAAACCTCCCACAACCGCCACAACGATGCAGCACGACACTCTTGCCCGCACGCCCGCCCGCCCGTGTGACCCTACCTGCGTGAGGCGCTTCATGCCTAGTACAAATTACTCCGATACAAATTACTCCGATAGATTTTCTGGAGTTTAGTGTTAATGGAATGCATGGTTGAAAAGAAAAACCTCATAGATTTTTACCCAATCCTGCAAACGTTCATAGGTTTTCTGGAGTTTAGTGTTAATGGAATGCATGGTCGAAAAGAAAAACCTCATAGATTTTTACCCAATCCTGCGAACGCTCCAGCCCGCTGAAGTTCTGATTCATCAACCTCTGCAGGGAAGTCCAAGCCTGCTTTCTTTCTGTCGCTTGTGTTGACAGGCTTTGCCCCTCGTGGAAAGCTCGGAATGCAGCACGACGAGGTCATCTGGCAGGTCATCAACCACAACCATTGCAGCTTCAAGGCCAAGTACGTATCCATGCTCGTAGACACTCGCTATGTTTTAGCACCATCGAAAATCCATCCTTCTGATGGATCTCCTGATGGCGTTCCTGTGTTTTCTTTTTTCACGCAGAACCGGCACACAAAACTTCTGCAGAAATGAGTATAACGTCTCAGGTCTTTGCAATCGGAGCTCATGCCCCCTTGCAAACAGCCGTTATGCAACCATCAGAGAGCACGAAGGTGCCTTTTCATTCTTTTTATTATTATTGTGAGGGCAAGCATTAGGCTGAAGGAGGGGAAGAAATCATACATACGAACAGAAAGCGTGACATAGAAAACTCTGTGTCTTTCAATTTGATGGCAAATCTTCTAATTCGGGCCATAAAGCAGAAGTGATTACCGTTTTTGTATTAGTGGAAGGTAAGTATCACTGGGAAGGAGGAAAAATCAGACACAGAAAAACAAGTCAGATAGAGAAAAATAAATCAGGCAGATATGATGCAATATGTTTCAAAGCAGACAAGAGAATAGATGTGTGGATTTCTGGTACGAGATATTTAACAAGGCCATGGTTTTGTTTCTCTCTTGACACAGGAACTCTCTATCTATACATGAAGAGCATTGAAAGAGCCCACACACCCAATAAATTGTGGGAGAGAGTAAAGCTACCCAGGAACTATGCAAAGGCCTTGGAGATTGTTGATAAATATCTGGCATGTATCGAGTTTAAATGTCAATATGATCAAGTACTTTCGCAATTTTACTGAATTATTATTTCCTCTCTTAATTGGACAGGAGTTCTGGCCGAAGTTCTTGGTTCACAAAAATAAGCAGCGTCTTACAAAGATGACACAGTACCTTATCCGAAAGCGAAAACTAGCCTTGAAAGTAAAGTAAGTTAAATGCAATCTTCTTTGCTCAAGCACGTGTTTTCTTAGAAGTGAAATTTCTGAGTTCTTCACGAATGAATTGTGTATACTCAAAAGCCCTTTGAAACTCCTTTGCTTGATTGACATGAATGCAATCTTCTTTGCTCAAGCATGTGTTTCTTAGAAGCGAAATTTCTGAATTCTTCAAGGCTTTGGACAATTCAATTTTGCATAAACTCTTGGTTGGCTCCCACAAGGAGATGCTCCAAAAGACCCCTTCACCATGATGGGACCCTTCAAATGAAATAATTTGCTTGTTTTCCTTACTCCAGTACATCTTCTGAGGGTGAGTTGTCTTACTTTGACCTAACAATAGGATCTAGAGACGAAGTTTTGAGGTGTCTAGGATAGGATGATGGCATCACTAGGGTGGCTTAATCAGCAGCAAACATTGCTGTAGCAGGTATTGGAAATGTTGCACAGATGGCAAAAAGCTGTTGCTAATTGACAGATGATAATGTGGCAGCTGGGCAGTAGCAGGGTGGCTTGTTGTGCAAAAAACACAGCCACCAGTGGTGGTTGATGATGACGTGGCAGTAGGTGGAGCAGTTGCTAGCAGGTGGACAAGGCATTGGAGCAAGGGTGATGGCAGCATGTGGGATGCAAAGTGGCTGGACAGATCCCCTATTTGTAGATACATGAGCCAACCAAACTTCTTGGCTTGCGCCTGAACACACACAGGTTGTGATTGGGCACTCTTGAATTTTTCTTCAACACTTTAGCTGCATTAATATTTGATTTTTGGGTGTAGAAAGGTGTCAACTCCTGGTGTAGACTCCAAATCTGCAAAACACAACAGCTGATGTGCAAATGACAGGCAGGAGGTGATCATGAACAGCGGGGGGCCTGAAAACTAAGGAAAACTAAGGAAATGCAGAAGTGGGAGTGCTCTTTATGAAGTCTCCAGCTGAGGAGTGACGTTGCTTGCTGTAGAGGCTTGTGGGAGGCTGGACAGGTCCTAGATGTGTGTGGCAACAGCCGGCGAAGGTCCTCAATGTCCGGTGATGTCTCCTTGAGGGAGGGTGGACAGCAACGTTAGGGAGATGTGGCTTGTTTATTCCATATTCGTGGTTGCGTTTCCACTTCTCCCTGACGCAACTAGGGATATGGAATAAACAATTTGTACCTGGGCAGCATCCTACTAGAGTGGCACATCTCCCTCACCCAACTTCTCCCTCATTTGCCACATTTGTACCTGGGCAGCGTGTTTCTAGAGTGGCACATCTGGCCACTTCCTTTGAAAGGACAACCTTGCATTTACTACTAAGTGTTGCATTTTATGCTGATGTTGCCATTCTACTTTACTCTACTGTTGTTCCCATAGCCTATGCTCTTGTGCTAGCATGTGTAGTCATAGTTACAATTGAGACAATGAAGATCAGTGTTCATAGAGTTGTGACCATGAAGATGGTTGAACGGACCGTGACAGAGACCACAGACCATCTTATCATTCTTTCCCTTCTCAATCTTCCTTGGCTGCTAGTCCTCAATTGGCATTGATGGCTCCCCTTGCTTGTTGGTGCCTGTCCTAGCTGCTCTATCCACATCTATGAAATTGGATGAAACAAACGACCCTCTATGGTTGTGCAAAGCTGAGTGTATCCTTGACACTTTTGACCTTTGGGTTTTGCTGTGGTCCCTATATCTTGACCTATTGTGGATCCCCATGTTGGAGGGACCTTAAACTTGGTAGGTTTATGGGGTTAGCTAAATGCTAGAGCCCGCTCTTTTTTCAATTTGAGTTGTGCAGATTTTGCGCCTGTGCATGTAAGATGCATCCGCACTATTGCAAAGGTTTGGAAGAGATTGGCAATTCTCTACTAGATCTAGACATTATAGCATTTCCCATCTCTCGAGGTTGAAGCTATTACAACTCTTTGGACTCCCCTATGATGAGGGATCCCATCAACAAGATGGAGCAGATTTAAGACGAGCTTGTACTCTTGGTAAGGACGTTCCTTCAGAGGACCTAGTTGTGTCATACTTTCATATCTTCCGTTACTCGAAAGAAAGGTGAATGTTTTGGTCAAAATTGGCTTTAAATAAAGGTTACAAGAACTAGCTTCAAGTAAGGATACAAGAATTGGCTTTGAATAAAGATTACGAGAACTAGTCATATGATGTATTCTACACCAATCTCCTCACCTATTATACATAAGATGCTATCACTTGGGAGGAAGTAGTCCTATTGGTGCTTGAGCAAGATGCACATCACTAGGAGACAAAGTGTGGCAGGGCTAGTGCACATAGCCATGCTTGTGCAGCATCATCAAGAAGTAAAGGAGAACCAAGTAGAAGAAAGGGAAGAATAAGAAATCAAAGTCTATCTTTAGACTAATATACAAATTCTTAGGGGAAACACAGAGGATATCCCAAGTATTCTCACTAGGGGAAGATCTCACCGTTAGTTTAGTTTTATATATATCCTTGTGTGTGAGTACATCTTAGGTGTGCAACTGTGTGTGTCGAAGGCAAACATTTTTTTCACCTCCCAACGTTTAATAAGGATCAAAGGTTTGGGGGAAACCCTAGGCTTATATAATTAGGCTCTAACCATTGTACTTTTATCAATATTTATCACATTAAACTATGAAGCTTTGTGTACTTGCATGATTTCTCTCTCTTTCATGGAGTTGCATCCACCGTAGCTCTCTCTCTCTCTCTCTCTCTCTCATACTGTCGAATCCAATAGTGATATGAAACCAGCCTTTCTTGTATAGGGTGGTAAATAATCCAATTTAACACCGATTACAACAATCATAAAATTCACATAAATTGAAAATGCACACTTTACAAATCTTGGACAATGAACAGCTATTGCTCCAAAAGTAGTGCCCTTTGTGGTATTTCTTTAGCTTTTATTGTAGATGGATGGAGTACAACTAAGATTCTCTAATCTCCTCTGCTAATCCAAGTGCCTCTTGCTGTCATAAATGACTAGTAAATCTTCAAACCAATTTGCCCCTTGGTTTACTTGGGGATTGGCTTTCACCTCTATTCTTAAGTCCTTGAAAGACAAATTCAGCCCCAAATTTGATATTGGTTGGTTAGTCTTTTGAATATCCTTGAAATTCTTTGATTTCAATTGTTGGAATTCAAGTCCTAGGCCCTCAATTCTGAGCACACATCATGAGGTGGTTGCAAACTGTAATTTCTGTTGTAAATTAGAGTTTACATCAGAGACTTTTTAATATCTCCACCTTTGATGATTCAGATGGCTGGATTTTGCTGAGGGGAGTTGGGAAATGGCCAGAGAATGAGAGAGAATGCTGGAGAGAGAGAGACTTCAGAGTTTCATTATAAGTAAGGCTGAAAATTTGCCGCCGCCGCCTCTTGTGTGCTGTCACTTGCACTAGAAGGACCTTGGGCTGGTATCATTTGCACTTGGAGAGCTCTATACAGTTGTTATCTATTGTAGAACTAGTCCTTGGTGGTTGTAAATCACATCAGTAGCATCTCTCTGCTCTCTAATAGTCGCCTCTTCTACAATGGTTAGAATAGACTTCACCAAGCCCCAAAAACGTTTTTTCCACTTGCATGGGTAAGTTTTGCCATATGGCAAGCTTTTAATTACATTTTTCAACATTATCTAGCTGATTTAATAAATTTTGAGAATATTAATTATGATAATTAATTTAATAAATAATGTAGTGCTAAAAAAATAAATTACACTAGCCAATAATTAAATTGGCTGGGCCAATTCATCTTTCAAGTATTCCTGCGCAATTATTAGCCTTAGATCGACATTACTTAATTTAGTCTCTAATGTCACCACTAACATTAGTGGCCAATAAATTGATCTAGGCTAAAATCTAACATTAGATACCACCAAGTACCTGTCAGATATAACTTATTATAACCTTTGGCTTTGGCACCAATTGATATCTCGGGCTCATGGGTCCTAAACTTTGAAATAATTAACTTGCATCTCACATGTGCAAGTCGCATTTGCACATCTGATTAACTTTGAATCAAATGCTAAGCAAAGCAATAAAATTTCAAGTCCTTACCACCCCCTTCAAATCCTTGCAATCGTCCTCGATTGCACTGCAATGTGCCAAAGCATCTATTGTTGCCACTATTGGAAATACATGTTGGCATTGTAGTCCAACATGTGCACCTATTGCTTAATAATTCTCATGCTCGTTGCATGTGAAATTTCAATCACTTAAACCTTGTACAATCCACACACATGAATCATAACCATTGTTAAAACCATAAGGGATGCATCCACATGCCAAAACCCAACACTATTTTGATCACCAAGGCATTGTAATGCATAAATTTAGCATAAACAACACCTCATAGCAATGAATTATGGTGTACCAGATGATAGCATACATCTACTGCAAACCGCATGTAACTTATATAATTGTACTTTTGCAAATATACAATGTATACCATCCATGTATCGCATACATGCCTTGCAAATTTACATCACATCCAAATGTACATTTCATGTATTACATACATGTCAATAACCTTGCAAATGTATAGTTTCAAAGCCTAGGTGCAAACCAGACCATATGCATACGGACTTACAATGACTGGTACACTGAATAGTGATCCCAATGGTAGAAATACTGCCAGCATACAGTACCTTGGATGCAAACCAAGTACATTCAAGATCCTATGCAACCTAACTATCCATTACTAGGGTAGTGGAGATGCAACCTCCCCATTGAGCTTAGGCAATACTCTGAACCTTCTATGCTCTGCTCAGCTTGAAAGAGTTGGATCCAAAATCGACTTTATCTGAAATGCATCAAGGTAAAGTGCATAACTAAGGATGATCTGCCAAGTCACCCTCCATCCATCCAATTGTATTCTTTCATAGGTGAAACAATCTTGAAGCTTTACCAAGAAACACACGTAAACTTTACCTCTAACTTCACTTGCCTTAAAACCTCCACTAGGTTCTAGGCTTTTCTCCCTCTTAAGCATTGTGATGCTTTGTATTTTCACATTGTTGCAATTACAACTTAACTAATATGCCACATTGCATCCAATTGACTAGCTCCTCGTGTGCTTGGCTATTAGTAGTTTAGATTGGGCATGGCTAGGTTATTTAGGCATTTTATTATGGTTATTATGATGCTTATTTGGGGCATTTATATTGGCTGACTAGCATTCAATGTTGATTGATCTACCCCTATTTTAGCATTATTTTCTTCTTTATATACGCGGCTCCCTCCTCATTCAGTCACATCATCACCTACAAGTTCTGTGGAGAGGGAGTTGGTGCCAGTGTCTCGGAGCCAGAGACTCATTGTTATATACTTCATTCTCGTGTTTGGTATATGGATTCCATTTCATGAGCACATCTTTGAGTTATCTTCTTTTTTGTAGTATTCTTCTGTCTTCTTTCTTTTTTGTCTTTTGTTCAACAGTTTATTTCAGTACTTGTCTATGCTTCCATTGCTGCATGACTTTTGACATGGTATCAGATTGCAAGATCTAGGTTCATGTTGCGAATTTTTTGTTGATTACAGGTCTTTTTTTCCCTTGCTGGACAGGCTTGCGTTTTTTAGACCAACCACCTGTGTTTTCAGCCCGCACTTGGATTCGAGTTTGCAATCGTCATTTTGTTATATTAAATGCTCAACTAGTTCGCCTTTTTCTTTTTTTTACCCCTAATCGTGGTTGGGGAATTTTTGATTGGTTTTTCTTCATTTTGCAGTAGCTGGCCTTCGTTTCTGATGAGATTTTTGGTTACACTGCATCTGAACTCATTTTGTGAAGTCTTTGCTATTGGTTTGGCTATATTTTCTCTCTCTGTACCCTTTATCCTCTTATCTTCTCTTCTTCTCCTCTCCCGATGGCTCCTTTGTGCATTTCTGATAAGTTACATGGCCCAGACTATCTTACATGGAGTGCTGTGATGAAAGCTTGGTTTGTGGAGAAGCAGATTTGTTACATTGTATATGGAGCTATCCCTCGACCTTAGCTTCCTTTTCCTCTTCCCGAAGATTTTGATGAGGATAACCATGAGGAAGCTTTGCTTATGTAGGATTTGGACGATGCACGAGCGTATTTTGCACTGTTTCGGTGTATTTCTAAAGAAGTTGGATCAGCAGTTACCTCTTGCAAGACATTCCTAGAAATATGGTTGAAGCTTCAGATATTGTATAAGGCACCTTCCTCGATGCTTGTTGTGGCACATTATGGACAGCTTCAATAGATGAAGTTTAAGCCGAAGGACACCATTTAGTCATTTTTACTCCATGTTACATAGGTATAAGACTAGCTTCGACACATGCAGACTCATTGGAACAGCACTCTACAAGCTCCTCTTGGAGTTTGACGGAGTGGCCAATGCTTTGCGGGTACAAACATCCTCTACATCTATAAGCTTTACACACGTCCTCCATGTTGCTTGAGCATGGGGCATCTTTGCATTTATAGAGGAGGCTCTCATCTCATTATGGAGATTCCAGTGAGGCCTTTACAACTTCAGAGAGGCGTGAGAGGAAGAAGTTGAAGGCATGGTGTTATCATTGTGATATGAAGGGACACTTGTGGAAGGACTGTAAGGAGTTCGCAGTTTCATGGAAGAAGAAAAAGTAGCTGGATGCGGACTTCTTCGAGAAGTCATCCTCTTCCTCAGACTTCGACTCCAATCCTTTGGCCAAGGGGAAGACCAAGGTGTGGCCGAGATCCACTTCTTTAAATCGAGGTAAGTGCTTGAATGCCCCTTCCTTTCTTGCTTTCTAGTCCAGGTGATGCAGTCATCCCTCACGACTCTCTAGTACAAGTGAGCGAGAGTGAGCAGGTGGTGAGATGGGGCAACTAAGCCTCATCTATACAAGTATACAGGTGCACATGTTCCAGAGAGGGACGTCCTTGATGCATTGGCCAAAGTTTAGCATATTCAAATCCTGGAGCTACAATTGAGATCCAGGTTCATGATGAGCTGGTTATATGATAGTGAGCGGGATTGGCTCCTAGTCCAAGCTCACATGAGGGGACATTTTGGCGGTCTTGGCCAAAGGCAAGGAATCCATGGTCATGTATGTTCAAAGACATTTTCAACAGGATTGACTCGTATGCTATTGTGAGATATTATTGACAGACATAGAGATTTGTTATGACTCTTCTCTATTTCAAGAGCTAATATAATCGACATCGACATTAGGTTCTCTCCGAGGCATCTTGGTGGGGGACTTGATTACCACTGCTTGGGTATCCATGGTTCTATTTTGGTAATTCTATGTTTTATGGACTGTAATGAGTCATTATCATTGTATTGTTGTATTATATTAGATCACCCATGATCTAAAAGAGGGTGTTAGCAATTCAGATAGCTCATGTGCGAGTCTCGGGCATGGCTAGGTTATTTAGGCATTTTATTATGGTTATTACGATGTTTTTTTGGGGCATTTTATGCTGGCCGACCTACCCCTATTTTGGCATTATTTTCTTCTTTATATACTCGGATCCCTCCTCATTTAGTTAGATCATTACCTACAAGTTTTAGGGAGAGAGGGAGTCGATGCTAGTGCCTTGGAGCCAAAGACTCACTATTGTACGCGTCATTCTCGTGTTTGATATACAGATTCCATTTCTTGAGTACATCTTTGAGTTCTTTTCTTTTTCTAGTGTTCTTTTGTTTTCTTTCCTTTTTGTTTTGTGTTCACTAGTTTCTTTTAGCACTTGTCCATGCTTCCAATGCTACACCACTTGTGACACTACCCACATTTTGAACATCATGCTGCTGCATTGGCTCTTTCTTCAGTGCATATTGGTGTCTCGAAGCTCTTGAAGATGATTTCCTCTTCTTGCCTTTGTTGTCGTTCTTTAAGGTCTTAAAAAAGCAAATGAATTGAGGATCATTTGCCAATTGCACCAACATTTTAGTTGGTGTTCTCAGCTGATCTTTAAATTGATCATCAAATTCCTCTTCCTCTTGTTGGTGTCATCAACTTCAAGAGATCTAGAAGGATCCGCATCATCATCACCTTGTTGTCCATGTTACTTGCCTTGTCCAAGATCATGCATTGCATTTTCCCCAACACTGTGAATTTCAGATTGAGAGGCGTCATCCTTGGTTGATCCCATGTCACTATTTGAAGACTGTCTTGTTGTAATGCTCAATTGAATACAATTTCAGCGGTAGAGCAAAGCATAGTCACCAAGGACCAGGATGGGGACGAGGATCTAAAAGTTATATGTTTATTAGACATAATTGAAATACTCTAAAGAAACTAAACAATTACAATAGCTTGACTCAAAAACCTTGTAAAAATATCCCATAAAAGTTTAAAACATTACATGAGCTATGAAACTTGAAAGTTGAAACACAAATGAATAATGAATACTCAAATTGAAGGGTTGTCAATGCTAAATGGTGAGTGATAAATGTTGTATGACTTAAAGACTAAAGTCCAAAAGTAAATGATGAATAATGAGTCCTTAGATTGAAGATTACAAGAAATAATACAAACTGAGAAATGTAGTAAAAGTTATAACTGAGGAATCATAAATGCCATATGCCATGAAGACTAAAGTCCAATAGTAACCACTAAATAATGAGTCCTTGGATTGAAGACTACAAGAAACAATACAAGCTAAGAAACAATAAAACTAATGATAGAAAACTACAAGAAACAATACAAGAGTACAAGCCCTATGACAAGTGGCTCCCTTGCATCCCATCCGATACGTATCTCCCCCAGTCCCCCTCTTCGTGGGACACGTTTCCTTGTGATGGACCATTGCATGGAGATGCACCCTTTTTGGGACGCATTTGGGACGAGTTCCTTGTGTTCTATGCTCGTGTCCCTTGCATTCCCTGTGACTATGGAGCAAAGCTTTTGACCTTCAATCAAGTGCCTTGGGCCTACCGATTAGAGGGAGTTGATGGTATCCTGGCGATGGAACCTTGAAACTAGCTTTCCTTCTTGGATAGGGTGGTAAATAACCTGATTTAACACTAATATATAGCAAGCATAGAGTTCATATAAATTAAAAATGCATATTTTACCTTTAAATCTTAGACAATGTATAGTCTGTTGCCCCCAAATTTGGCACCCCTTGCGGTATTTCTTTAGTTTTGCAAATGGATGGAGCATAACTAAGATTCTCTCATCTCCCCTGCTAATACAAGTGCCTCTTGCTATCATAAATGACTATCAGGCCTTCAAACCAATTTGCCCCTTGGTTTGCTTGGGGATTGGCCGATTAATGCTAAGCTCTTAATTCTTGAATTTCGGCTATTGAAATTCAAGTCCTTGGTCGTCAATTTTGGGCACACATCATGAGGTGGTTGTCAAACCTTGATTTCTACTATAAATTAGGGTTTACATAAGAGATTTTTCAATATATCTAGCCATTTGATGACTCATATGGTTGGATTTTGTTGAGGAGAGTTGAAAAATGACTAGAGAATGAGATAGAATGCTATACAGAGAGAAATTTCAGAGTTTCATCGCAAGAAAGATTGAAAAACTGTTACTGCCCTTGGTCAAACAGCAATGGAAGTTGTTACCTACAGCTTAGGACCACCAAAAGGTTGTTGCCCCCTCTTATATGTTGTCACCTACACCAGAAGGACCTTAAGGTGATTTCATCTGTATCTGGAGGGGCTTCAAACTGTTGTCACTTGTTGTAGAACTAGTCCCTGATGGTTGCAAATCACAGCAGCAGCATCTCCTTACTCTCTAACGGCTTCTTTCTCTCTCACAATGGTTGGAATAGACTTCCACTAGCTCCCAAAAACGTTTTTTTCACTTGTATGGGCAAGTTTTGCTAAGTGATAGCCTTTTAATCTCATTTTCTTGCATTATCCAATTTATCACATTAATTTTTAGAATATTAATTTAAATAATTAATTTAATAATTAATATAGTGCACAAAAAATTAATTTCACCAGTCAATAATTAAATTGGCTAGGCCAAATTGTCTTCCAAGTATCCACGAGTAGTTATTGGCCCTTAGATTGGCATTAATTAATTAATTAATTAATTAATCAATGTCTAATCTCTAATGTTACCACTGACATTAGCGACTAATATATTGGTCTAGGCTAAAATCTAATGGCAGATACCACGTAGTACCTCAAACATAACTTATTACAACTTTTGCCTTTGACACCAATTGTTATCTTGGAGACTTGAAACCTCACATGTGCAAGTCACATTTGCACATTTGATTAACTTTTAATCAAACGCTAAGCAAAGCAATAAATCAAAGGGGATCTTATTTGTCCATATACAACAAAGGTCAAGGAGGCAGCTTGCATATGCGTTGCTGAAGAAAATAACAAGAAGAAAGTTTGCAGCCCAAGACCGTTGCTGCAATAAAAGTAGAAGAAGAAATAAGAGGAAGAGAAGGCTAACCCGTTTCTTCTTGCTCCTACATGGGTTGTTTGTCTTTGTAGCCATCACCAAATTTGGCCTCCATGCTCGACCACAATTGCTGAGTAAAGTTGCATGGTCACTACCTCTAGCGTTAGTGCCATTTGCTCGTGGTGTGCTCAATCCACGCTTCATACTTTAGACTAGCACGTGTGTTTCGCGCCAACTAGCAGAATCTAATGTGCATTTGTGTTCGTGACTTGTCGTGTCCATCAGCCTTTGTCCAACCCATCATTGAAACGATTGTCACATTATTTTCTACTTGGTGGTGCTTGTCTCAACTTTGCTATGCCACATCACCACAAATTTAACGTGGGCCGATTGGTAAGTTTGATAACTTTTAACAAAATAAAACATTAAAAAATAAAAACAACTTTATACCTGCCTTGTGTATGCAAGTTGCCCTGCTCATGTCTACCCCATGTGCTTAGCTGTTTTTTACCTTAGATTTTGTGCCACTTGTAGCTCCTACTCATGGCCACTTCTTTTCTTGTCACTATCCTCTTCTTAGTTAGTGATGCAACTACTTCAGCCACTAATCACATCATTATTTGAGTTTGCTAGTATTATCTCTACTTTACTATCCTAACTTTGACCTAAAGCGTTGCCTTAGTTCAGGATAAGTGCTGCCATTAACTAGCAAATAATGGCATCTACTATTGGGATGTCAAGGTATGGTATCTTGATTGAAAAATTCTTGAGCATTAGCTTCTCCATCTGCAAGACAAAGATTTAGCTTATACTTGTACGGAAAGGCGTATGGAAAGTTGTGTCCACTAATGAGCCGGAGCACATTTTGGGCAATCCATAACTCCATCAAGAATGGCTCGAGAAGAACGAGAGTGCACTTGCCATCACAGGACTTAGCCTCTCTAACAACCTTCCTCATCACCTTGATATTACAAAAATAGCAAAGGAGGTATGGGAGGGCTTTCAAGGCACATTAGGGGGAGATATTAATAATTTCAAATTATTTTTGAAGATGCAATTGTTTAGTACCTCTTACAATCCTTTGAAGACTCTTAAGCAACATCTCGATTGTTTTAAGTCTTCTTTACGAACAATTGACCAGTCTCAATAGTCATCTAGATGACGATGATAAAAAAGGTTGAACTACTTAGCAGCTTTGTGAAAGAAGCACAATTCAATGAGATCATGACAGCTTTCAAGGTGGCTCGAGAGATGAAATATGAGGAGATGGTCGCCATCCTTCTCAATGATGAAAGGCGCAACAAAGATTCTGACATAGCATTGATAGCCTTCTACACCAAGAAACATTTACGGAAGTGCCAATATTGCAGGCGTATTGATCACATTGTTAACCAATGCTACCAAAGAAAAGGACACTTCTAGTTTGACACCATTTAATATAACCAAGTCAGTGTTTCTTCATATCCATTAGGTGGAGTTTCCTTCGATTGTCTTATCTTTTGAGAGGTGCTCATCGACAATGATGCATTTAGTCATATGGGAGGCCTTGGCTAATTGACAATAGTGCATCAAGTCATATGACTCCTCAAGGAGATTGGCTCTAGGATCTTTGTCTATTAGAGGGTATAGTCATTGTTGGAGATGTTTCTTCAATGCCTATTTGTGGTATTGGCATCTTGCTTGTTTTGCTTGACCATCCATTGAGCTTTGCTTTGGAGGCCCTACACGTTTTGGACTTGGGGTTTTATCTCCTCTTAATTCATGGCTGTACGGATTTCGTTTTTGGGCTGTCTTTGTTGAGTGGGTTGTCTTTGTTAAGGATTCTTCTATAGGAGCCATTCTTGCGACAAGTTGGTAGGAGAGGGGTTATAGAGACTCCATTCCCCTTCCATTGTGCAAGGTCCTTTGAGGCAATTTTCCGTTATTGTGCCTCTTTATGGTTGTGCATCTCATCCCACAAGTTCCATTCCATTCCACAGGGATTCCAACCTACTTGACATTCTTTATCAATAGACTTCATCAACATTGGCACTGTTCTTGCCACCTTCGGATCCACATCTTCTTTGGTCTTTTGCCACATCAAGGACTTGAGAGGGGGTGTAGTAGATGCGTGTCTCGTACAATCAGCTCCTACTTGTGAGCCTCAGTCTGAGTCAAATGAGGACATTAGAAGTTTGGACATTGTCAGTTTGTCATTTTGTGTGTTTTAGGTACTTTAGATGCAAGGTACATCAATGTGTTTCCTTTTGGGCACTAAAGGCTGTCATGGATGCCCACATTATGGGCCCAACCACTTGATTGCCAGTTGTGGCCCCACTTTGCCTATTTATAGGCGGTTTTTCCCCCTCATTCACTCCATTCATCATTGATCCATTGCGATCGGCCAACCCATCCTCATTCTCTCATCCCATTGCTATTGTTGAGCGCCCACATTGACATGTAGAGCTGCATATTGGGGCTGACCGTTGCAGCCTTGCATCTTTCAGCCATTGCAGTTAGATTGTTTCTTCTCTCACCTACATTCTCTTTCAGTCTTCTCTACATGTATACAACACCATACACACCTCAACAAGATGGTGTGGCTGAAAGGAAAAATGGTCTCTTATGGGGATTTCAAGATCATGGATATATGCTTACTGATAAAGGGATTCAGCCATCCTCACAAGTTTTGCTTGGAAGCAGTTATATGTTCAACTTATATCCTTAATTGCTGCCCCACTAAAAGCATTGGATTCAGCTATGCTGTATGAGGTTTGAAATGGTGAAATCCAGTGGTCAACCCCATGCATGTGTTTGGATGTTTGGCATATGCCTTAGTAACATTGCCATGTTGACACAAGCTACATCAAGGCAATAAAATGTTTTGTTTTGGAATATAGCGTAGAAAGTAAAGGGTGCTATTGGTACCAACCCTTGATCATTGTTAGTTAGGATATGGTATTGCTGAAAATGCAGCCCTTCTTCCAGTACAAGAAGCAGCCCCACATGGGTCGACAGGATGTATTTGACACAATGAACCCAGCGGTTAAAATATACCTCATAAGATAATGTGGAGTTTCTCTTTACTTCTGCTTGCTTATAGGATCTTTCCTTTGATTTATTTCTTTGTAATGGCAGTTTTTTTGTATTGTTTTGGGCTCTACTCACATCATCATGGTTCACAGGGAGAAAATTGTTACCATGCCAGCGAAACAAGTCAAACGAGAGGCACGAAGGGAGGCAAAGGCTGAGGTTGCAGCTGTCTTAGACAAGGTATTGTGGCATTTACATAAGGAATGTGTTGGGAAGGGTACAATAATGCGTATGCAAGGGCTATGCCATGTTGGCCTGTTTTTTGAGTAGTTATATGCTTGTTTCCAGGCAATAGAGAAAGAATTGCTTCAACGGCTACAAAGTGGTACTTATGGTGATATTTACAATTTCCCTGTGAAACAATATGAGGATGCTTTAGAGCTTGTTGAAGCAGCTGATGCAGAAGAGGTACGACTTGTTTTTAGTGGCTTGATTCTGCTACCGCTAGTTTGTTGATAGCACTGATGAGAAAAGGGCCATATTCATTTGGCAGGAGGAAGAACCAGAGGTTGAGTATGTTGAATATGAGATGGAAGATGAAGACGAGTTTGAAGATTTTGGAAAGGCTCAACATGAACAGGGAGGTATGCAGGAGCTCTACCATTTTTTGTAGCAGTAACTGCAATTTTGTTCGAACTTTTGGTTCACCTTCTTTGTCTCTCAGGTGTACTTTCTTCTGACGACGAAGAACCTGAAGGAAGTGATGAAGAGATGAACAATTTGTCAAATGTGGGTGGAAAGAGGAGTGTTCCTCTTTGGGATAAAGGGAGACTTGAGCCAAAGAAGAAGAAAAAGAGAGCTCACGTTGAGGTATTTGATTGTTTGACAAAGCAGTGACGTCGCCAGATTTTTTGTGCCATAGTACTTCTGACAGGCTGCTTACTGTTTTTATACAGATTGAATTTGAAGGAGAACCAGAAGAGGTGAAGCAAAGGGTGTGATACTTTTTGCTGAAGATCGTGACGTACCCTCTACATGGTGGAAAGCTGTTCGGCTGGTAGTTTGTTTTCTAAGAAAGGTGCAATACATAAAGCCAATGTGGAACACAGACCCTGGCTTCTCCATTGATAAGCTCCTTGCCTTGACCGGTCATGCCTTCGCTTTCGACACCTGTTCATGAAGTGATGATCAGGGTTTTTTTGTATAACATCCCTAGTCCTGAGGTTGCAAGAAATGTGGGTTTTGAGAAGCAGAAGCCAGTGATACAGTCTTGCACTTACGAGACATGAATGAAGGCAGCATGGATCCACTTCTCTTTTGTAATTGGTGGATGAGAGTGATTTGTAGCGGTATTTTTCTGGGTGCAAAGGCAAGCCCACTGTTTCTCCATGGGCTCAGTTTGACCATGGATAGATAAATGTTAGAATAGAAAACTGCAAACATACCTCCTGGAGTTGTCTTTTTCCTGTTTGTTTGTCCCTGAAGGGCCTCAGGTTTTGGATGCCAAAATTCCTTCACGTCACTGAAATCTAGTGAATGTTAAGAGTTGCCTATATGTATGCATGCTATTCTATGTTAGTGCTGCTTTCATGCTCAAAGGAGTTTTAGCAAGATGCCTGTGCTCGTTCAGAAGAGGACCTTTTCTGCTTCTCTTCCTTTTGAAGCAGGCCCTTGCTCTACATTTGAGACTGTACTGACATTTTTGTCCTAAATGGATGACTATATTATTTAGTGTGTCCAAGAAGATCATAGTAGTGGGAAATGTCCCGAAACGCCCCTTGAGAGGACCGTAAGGAGACAGGCCCAAAATGCATTCCCCCAGCCGAAACATCTCCCCTTCAGGGAGACAACTGCCATGTGGCATTTTTGGCTTGGTGAAACATTTCGGGTCCACCCATTTCCCCACTCACCTGAAACAGTTTTTTAAAATGTGGAACTTAAGCATTAATGTTTGACATTTTTGGTCTTTTGTTATTTGTTTGTGGCCGTTGATGCATTCTCTAGATCTTTTTAGCATGTACTAATGACTTTAGGCAGAATGTATCCCATCTTCACCATTAGATAGTTGGTTGTTCACGGATTAGCTATAGCATGTACTAATGACTTTAGGCAGAATGTATCCCATCTTCACCATTAGATAGTTGGTTGTTCACGGATTAGCTATAGCATGTACTAATGACTTTAGGCAGAATGTATCCCATCTTCACCATTAGATAGTTGGTTGTTCACGGATTAGCTATACCCATGGTTTTCTTCTCGGGATCAATATCATCAATGCATTTCATCTAATGACTGTGTCCGTACATGAGCTTTGAATCGGCACAACCAAATCCAATCAAAGTGTAGAAAGGAAAAAGTTGATTTATACACACGAAAAGTGTCCTGAAACTAAAATTCCAAAACTCAAGAGATCATACGATACTTTTGAAGTCAAGTTTGTGTCTTGATGTTTTCATTCTTTTTTAAAATGTTATTAGTTGAATGTTGTGCTTTTATTCTTTGAGTCAATGGAATGGGACTTCATGGGACAAGCTAGTCCACAAGTGTATGATTTGGTCTTGACTTATAGAAGATTTTGGCAATTTGCAAACATCTCTCTACCATAATAATGCCATGGATCAATTGTTATGTTAAGAATGATCAAAATAAATTCTCTCTCTCAATAAAGTTCCAAACCGAAAAACATGAGCATTAAAACTTTAATAAAGATTTTCACTTAAGTCTTGTGATTGCACTCACACATTCTCACTCCTTTGTGTGCGTGCATGCGTGTGTGTGTGTGTGTAAACTTGGAATTAGAAAACTTTGATTTTGAGCGTGAAACTTGTACAATTAGGCCCTAAGCTTGTCCTACACATTTAATAGCTATGAAGTGGAGGTGCAATCAATTTGTTCTTGGCACTTGCAAACAAGGGTAGTTATCTTATTGATATGGAGTCATCATCCTTGGGCTAGGTTTTATCCTCGAGCCTCAATGTTGATGCAATAAGAATTTTGGTAAATCTACAAGCTAGTCTTGTTAAGAGTACCTTGGTTGTACTTGTCAAGTTTAGGGAGTCTTTCTTATCATTTAGATTTCAATGATTTTCAGCACAAAGGTGCTCAATTTTAAGATATTGGATCATTCTATACTTCAAATTTTAAACAAAAATGTTCCCACTTAACATGGTCCAAGTGTTGTACAAGTGGGTTTAGTTATAATCATGCATCAATATAGATATAGTGATCACATTGGCCTAACATCTTTGATATGTTTGGGGGGGGTGTGGGGGGCCATGACTCATAAGGACCCCTTGTAAAGGGTGATAGACTGTTTGAATATCAAAGGATATTTGAAATAGACTTTGCACTTCACTACATAAAGTTCTCAAATGTAATAAGACATGTCTACTAGTGTACTTGCACCTACATGCAACATTAGTTTAGATCATACCAACAAGCAGCAACCCAATTGGTTGGGTGGGTCTACGATGTGATAGGTTTGTATATGGAATCCCGCAACTAGGTAGCTTTGAGATGCTTGCACCTTTGGGTAAAATAGTAGGATCCCATATCTCCGAAATGCAAAAATACATATGATAAAAAACAATAGTGTAGATCCTCACATATGGTCTTAACATGCTTGTGTTTGGCATTATTTTGAAGTCATTAAGAGAAAAATCATAGCTTAAAAATTGAAGTTGCATATCATAGGTTTGGAGTTACTATCATGCTCTCAAGAGTGTGGTGAATAATTAAAGGGCATTGCTTAAATGGAAAAGGTGGCTATTGGTAGTATTGAAAAAAAGAAGTTCTAGTTTATTTTACCAATTTAATGTTTTGAGGTACGACTCCCTAAATGACATTGTCATAGTATCACAATCACATGATGCACATGTAAATATGATATTTAATGTTTGATCTGGCTAAAAGGAAATTGGGGATTCAGTTTGGTCAACATATGGTAATTTCATACATGTGCATACCTATTTTTCAAAGTTTGAAGATCCTAATTAAAGTCTTATCTTTAACCTTTTATGGCTCTAATGTATTACTTTTGTACTCTAGCAATATTTGCATTAGCACGAGCTAGGAAAATTCATGGTTTGTAGCCTACTTCTATATATTTATACTAAACATACTTATAAAGAATAAATTGCATTAATATTGAATGAATGCACAAAATTTAAAATATTTCATTTAACAAAAATGTAGATTAAAAAAGAATTTTGATGGTAGGCCACTTGGAAAAAATGGTGCTAGCTTCTCCTTCACTAAAGAGGGTTGTCTTGTAGAGAGAGAGATAAAATCCTTTATTCACTATTTATTAGAAATGTCAATTTTCTAGGTTATTAGAACTTGGTATCTTGTTCAAACAAAAAATGTTATCTATGAACTTTTAATGGACTCTCAAGCATGTTGAATTCCTTTCAATCATGTAAAGATAGAGAAAATATTGTAGAATTAAGTTAAAATAAATTATTTTATGCAAGGTTAAAGGCAAGCCATCTATTTAGTTGTTTGAGCCTTGATAGCCTTTCACTTAAGCCTCAAAAACTAGATTTGTATTAGGTTCATTGTGATTTTTGACATTTTCATTTAGTGGGAGCCAACATTATCTTGTATATAAATGTCCTATCAAATGGCATTCATTGGATGGAATATTTTCGTGAGATATGAATGACCAATTTTCAAATTTGTTGCATTTTTTAGGTGTCTCGAACATAGGTCATATTAAAATCTTCAAATTTTCACCAAGACATTGTTGCATGTTGGGGAATTTTTTTAGTAAAAGAAGTGCCACTACCACATGTAGAATACCAAAAGGTTTTCCTACAAAGGTTATGACTTTTTGCATGCATTGGTCATATCCAAACCTTGTGAGAATATGCATGAATACTAGTCAAATTTGGTGGAAAAACTTTTGCACTAAGCTTTTAACATCATAGGCCCATTTAGAGGAAAAGAAGGACTTTGCTTAAGCCTATTCAACATATGCCTCTTTTAAATGAGAATCTGAGATATATGGATTGCAAAATTAAGAGTAATGTTGTATAATGCATTGATCTTTCCCTATTTAAAAAAACCTGCATAAAAGTTTACAAGGATATTTTAGCTCTAGCTTATCGATGTGTTTAATGTTGTAATAACATCTAATAATTTTTAATATCAATAAAAATAGTAGCTCTGAGGATTTGATCAAGAGCTGAGAAACCTCTATAAAAACTTATTTTCCTTGGAGCTCCCATAAAATGCACTTCAATCCACCTACTAATATCATGCTCAATACAACTTGTCTAGTGCATTGAAAGTGCAACAATTGCTAAATACCATTGGGTCACCTACTTTCAAGATAGGCACAATAATATTTTTTTGTTTAAATGTGAGAATTTCATTATGTTATAATATAATTATTTATATTGTAAATAGGTAGAACCACTCAAATGAGATTTTAAGTAAAATGCTTCAAATTGCCCTCATGACATATTCTGCCTAAAAGCTACCAAAATACATGTTCTCAAACTTGCTATGAAAACTAATTAACCAAGACATTGATGTAAAAATAGTTTTATTTTTGGCATCTGTAATTGTTCATAGCACTAAGCTTTTGACAGCATTCCATGCTAGCGAGAAAGCATGGCTTATTTGACTCTTCAAACCTAACAAATGTTGCTTCTGAGTAATGCTCTCATGAGTTGTTGCCTTATCTAACCATATTTGCACCTTCCTCTATAAGATCTAGGTGTTATCACATCTAAAATAAATGAAACAAAATTTTTCCTTCGAAATGACAAGGGACAAATGTCAGGACTACAGCCCCTAGGACTATAGGCCACTTAGTCATCAACCAATTTCTTAAGGGTACCTTCACCATTAACACTTTACACATGAGAAAATTTAGTTTGGGAAAAGGAGTTGCACTCTAGTGTTCGAAGTGTTTTTTGGATTTAAGAATCCACTTTTCAACTTGTTTTTAGGCTAAAAACTTGTTAAGAGAAGTATCTTTGATACATGAAAAGGCACAACAATATTTGCAATAGACAAAAATCCTTCACCCATGGTCCTATTGAACAAATGTGCCAATAAGGGTGCTAACACGTCTCAACAATAAACAAAATGTTCAATCACTAGACCATCATCATTTGGAGACACACAATTGGCGATTAGCATTATGCACCATGCTTAATATGAAGAAAATAGAGCATGTGGGCAATGCAACTCCATATGGATGGTTAAGTTATTAGGTTGATGGTGTTGCAAACTATTATCCATGCCTCTTGGGGATATACTGCCCTATTGTTCCATTATGTCATGTGCCAATGTTCGATAGTGCTCTCATATTCCTCTTGTAGATTAGGGACTCTTATTACTTTAGTAGGTTTGGTGTACAAATTTATAATATAAGTTGATAGAGAATATTGAGAGCTTCCTTGTGGCAAATTATTTTTAGATTACATTTTGTTATTTCCAACTAGTAGAGATTTTAGTTGTATTATGAAATGGTAAAGTCCAAACTCAAGTTCAATACAAACTTTTAATGCATCAAAATATCACACCATGTCACAAGCAAGTTTGAGAAGTAAAGTCCAATTCTTCCACACAAATGTAAGAGCACTTGGCCCAAGGGGTCTGTAGATAATTAAGAAATCGAAACATAAAATGGATTCTCATCTACACACAAAATCAATGAAAAGGGCCAATGAGACACTTGCATTGTCTTTTCTATAGGCTTATGCAACAAGATTCTTTTGAAGGAAATACCAACAATCCATTGAGCAAGCTATCATTTGTCATGACACCTCCTAAGCTGAGGTTATCACAATACATCCTTGCAAGGGATGTTGAGGAAGCCCAGTTTAGTGTCCAAGACAAAGTGAACAAATGATGGCTTGCTATTGTTGATGTACAAAGGCATACAACATTCTAATTACTAATGTTTTGATGTGTTTCAAGTTATAAAGGTTACGATACTCTAATTATTAGTGATGTGTTTTGATGATGCATGGTTGGCCAATTAAAATTAATACATGTTCCAAGGATGATCATGACATGCTAAAGCTCTAGTTTGGGCAAGCAATAATACTTGACACCATGGAATGTCCATCCAATAATGACATGTTGGTGATTACAGGATACAAGGAATTCTAGGTTCAAGGGTACCTTACATGAGGCCAAAAAATAATAAAGTGCATGCTTTTCATTTCAGACTTATGTAAATATAGTTAGTGCACGTAAATTTGTGCAAAAATCAAGGAACTTTTATCCACAATGTAAAATTCAAAACTATAAGAAAAGATCAAGGAAAACATGGAATGCCATTTGCAAGCTCCACTTCAATGGAATGAATACATAAACTTTGTGAGAAAAAAGCCTCGAGTGAGTCACTTATGACTAATGTACAATTTCTCAAAAACACACACACACACCCCTTTACAAGCATTATTCTGCCTTTATATGTGTTCTTATGAGTGGTTTTTTGTGCATGCTTGCATGCATTTTAATGTTAGCATTGATAATAAAACCTACTTAATATAATGTCATTTGAAGTTATTGCCACACAAAAAGACATGTGAACTTGCACATTTGAAACTATTAATCATTAAGTCTAGCACCTACTTATTGAAAGTATATTAGAAGATTGACAATCATTTAAAACCTAAAAGGAGTAAACATGGACATGCCAAAATTGTCTAGGAGCTTTCTTTACAATAGCCAACTATCGAGAGAAACATGACACTCTCTTGGTGCCAAAGACATGTTATTAATATTTTCAATGTAGACATCCTAGATGTGTCTCTTAGCTAGCTTCCTTGGACAACCCAACCATTTTAACTTAAACAACTAGATGTGTCGATTAGCAACTTTTCTCTACAATGGTCAAGTTTTATGCAAAAACATGACACCCTAATGCCACCATCAATGGACACATGCTAAACATTATTAATAGTTGACTTTCTCTACAATCACCAATTTTAAGAGGAAACTATGGCACTTCAATATCATAAGAAAACAAGAGCATATAATGTTTCTTCCCAGATTCATGAAGATGTAGTGTATGATAAAGGAAGTGAGCAAAAAATCATAACAATCCACTATACTTTGAAAGATAAACACTGAGGTATCATCAACATGTCTAACTTAATATTGTGAAATACTTGCCATGTGATTAGTAATATTCTCTACGTAACAAGGCAAATAACTATGATGGGTAAAGTAATGAGTCAAGTGTGCTATTATTTGGATGCATTGTACAAAATGGATGCATTCACTTGCTAGTTTCATGGGACATCACACACAAGTGTTTCATCATTATCCTCATTTTCAAGGTCCACATCTATAGTTCAGATTGCATTTGAGTCATGGTATGCATTATGAAAATAGGGAAAGTACTTGTCACATATCTCCTAATCATTCTGAATCACTATGCATGGGTGTCCACTATGTATGGCAATCCATGCAAAGTGAAGTCTCATCTCCAAGTCCAAGCACACATCCATTTGGAGGGCAAAAAGCCTCCATAAACAACATATGTGAGGAACTTGCTTGGTATTTCTTGCTTGTAGCAAGAAACACCAAGCACCACTCGTCATTGTAGGAAAAGGGTTGCTTGCTAGAAATTTCAATGATGGTTTAGAATTGATGAGAAAGTTCCATTTAGAGGTGAATGGTGGAAAGAAGTTAAGAAATTCAAAGCCAAGCACTTGGAGTGTGGATTATTCTATTATTGACTCACCCACAGGTTCCCATATGCTCCATGGAATAGACACTTTCAAGTATCAAGTCATCATTGAGAGTGGCAAGTGTGATCATGGATGACATGGTTTGGGTGCTTGCTATTTGTCTCTTGATGCTTTGGAATTGTGTAGAAAATGACATTATATGTACGGTTGGAGATAGGTCTCCAACGGTCATTGGAGAGTAGCCTTATTCCACCAAAACAAAATGTGGAGTCTCTTTAAAGTTAATTAAGTATTCTTTATGTTTCTTTTTTGGTTGTTGGCTTGTGTCTAACTATTTCTTATGTTTGCATAGAGTCAAATTTTAGTTACTAGCTTTCCATAAGATTGAAAAGATTCCAAAATATAATGTAAAAGCTACTTCAAAGGTAGAGACCACTAATCAAGTGATCACAATAGTACTAGTTCTTTATGTGTTGTAAAGTTGGTAGAGGTTACTAATTATTGATCACATATAATATGAAGATCTAACACAAGACACCATACACCATTACATGCCTTCATTTTGCAAAAACCGTACAACCACAGTTATGATCCCATGAGGGGTTTTGTAAGCATATTGAATGAAAATGCTCAAGTGGAACATCATGCATCTCCAGATGAGCCATGTTCTTGTGAGAGATGATGGCATTAGTTATCTATGCAAAGTCTACACTAAGAAAATCCCGTAACTATTAATTTGAGAATAGGAAAAACAAAGAAAGCCAAAAAAATAGAGCATTAGTTATCTATGCCTAAGAAAATCCCATAACTATTAATTTCAGAATAAGAAAAACAAAGAAGACCAAAAATTAAGAAAGAAAAAAATACTTATGTTGGAAGCATACCCTTGTTTGATCTAAACATTCTCTAAGACCAACACCATTTATGTTTTTTGCTTGTTTTTTGCCACTTTTTTAGCATTGATTTTGTTTAATTTCTCTTCCAAAATTTTCCATTTCTCCTCATCTAGATTGTCTTAAGATCTTGAAATTGATTTACATTTTCCTCTTGAGTGCCTAAGTTAAATCTCATTCTGTTCTTCTAAGCATTCGCCTCTTTTCATGTCCAGCCACCATAGACAATGTTTGTAATCCAAATTGGATACTATAGGACTATCATCACGATTATCTTCCCTACAAATTTGAGGATATGTACATACAATATGTAGGAAGAGAAATATTATTCAAGCCTTACAAATGTCTGATAAAGATATATCTTTTTCATTCCAAGTAATAATAACAAAAGCCTATCCGAGAAGATACAAATATATGGTAACAAATGATTTAAATACTTAGCTATTAGCAATGGTGTATTAAACTAAAAGAATATATCCAACAAAAAAACCAACATGTACACTCAATGAGAGGCATTTTGCATATTTGCATGTTTTGCTATAGGGGTAGCCATAAATATCTCCTATTGGAGAGGATGAAAGAGAACTTCTCTCCATTTCACAATGTCATGGAAATATTGATTGAATTTTAGCTCCAATAATGCAAGCTCAATTTTCTCTCTTTGACTATTATATCTAAATCACTTGCTTAAGTAATCTAGAAGTTTATTCTAGAAGTTGATCCATTGAAACTACCTTTGCTAGCCACAGAATATAAAAGCGATCACACACTTGCATCCTATAACTTTATCTCGCATTCTCATTAGCTGTAAGAAAAAAAGGAAAAAATGATTTCTTTTGCACAGAATACAAGAAATAGAATATATTTTTTCAATGGTTACTTTGAACTTTGCATCTTTAAGAGGAAACTTCCAAAAAAATTGAAACTAAACTTTACCCAAAGATGGAATCACACCAAAGTATGAAAATAAATGACCTTTCACCAATTTAACTTTAACCTCAACTATCAAGAATAAAGAAACCAAATACTCATGCAACTATCTACCGCTATCATCTTTCTATTGTAGGTTTTTGTGACCATCTTTCTTGCCTAACTAATTATTGCATCTTGTTCATTATTTGGAAAAGTAGAATATTTCTAGATGCCAACTCAAAATTAACTTTCTGATTACCCTAAATCAATTAAAAAAGAGATTCAAAGAGGACTCTTAATATCTTTAAAAATTACATAAAAGGGTCAAATTAAGTTAAAACAACCTAATGTACGAACAATGCACCGAAGACTTGTTCGAGTTAGAAGATATTGCACTCTCTTCCCCATAGTCACCTCCAGTACATGTATTTTTTGAATTGATTTATTCTCTTCTATGAGTCTATGTGCAAGTGGAGGTAATATGGCCTATTTAGGAAAATATGAAATAACGGTTTTAAAAAACATAAAAGACTTACAACTTGAATCCCTGCAATGCAACAACCAAAACCAAGTCTCTCTCCAGCTTTGGAGAAATTAGTTGTGCTTATACTCACAAGTATCTTGATTTGTTGTTTTTGTATAGCTCCTCAACCCCCTTAGTTCATTTTCCTTGCCACAATTTCTCTTCTCCTCCTTATGAACATGCATTGATGAATGAAAGCTTGGCATAGTTTTTATGCTTTCAATCCAATCCCACCATGCTATCTCCTCTTGAACAAATAACTTGCCATGCTATCTCCTCTCAAACAAAACCCTAGGTCAAATTTCCCACCTTCCAATCTAATAAATCACGACACAATCTCCTCTCAAACAAAACCTTAGCTTGGATATTATTCCATATATTAATTTGTTAACCTTTGGAATGTGGTTGAAATTGTCTATCTTATTATTATTATTCTTAACATATAGGAAGAACTTTATTGCTCAAACTATTTTTTCTACTTTAGTCTATGAAATGTTGCTCCTATCATTCACAATAGATACATGGTGTGCATGAGTAGAAACATGTTCTTCTATACTAACACAAGCCTTCTCCACTAGTACTTGTACGACACATGCACATGAAATCTACTCATTTGTATTGCATACTTAAAATCAAACTCATAAAGAATATAAAAACATGGGTGGGGGTGGGTCTATAGAGAGAGTCGTTAACAAGTATTGGTAACAATGCCCTTTTTCACCAATTCATGAAGCTAAACAATCACCAAGACATTAACATAAACTTTTTAAGGACAAGACACACTAAGGCCAGGACATCAAGTCCATGGCCAAGAATATAAAGTAGTTATCTTAACCCTTTCACCACTAAAAGTGGTCATAAAGGATCCTAAAAATGTCCCTATTATATCAAACATAAATCATATAACTGTTTTAGATTTTGGCAATATTTGCAAGATTTTGTTGAATGAAGGAAACATAATTCCATCATTCTTAAGCACATTCATTGCCTGAAGTAATCAAGTGGATTGAAAATACTAGTAATGGACATATGGCAAAAGAGAGGGTGATAATAAAACAACTTGGTCGGAAGATCATAACGTACTATCCAAATTTGTGTTTCTTGTGACTTTAGCATGCAAACCAAATTGAGTTTTTGGGCTTTCACCAAGTCACCTTCTTCCAACAAACATTGTGTGTTGCAAACTAATGGATGGAAACTCAAGTCCGTGGAATTGACGATAGAGAATGGCTTGTTAATGCTTCCCAAATAGGAAGTTGCTTCAAATTTTGAATTTGTAAAAAATACTATCATTGCACATCAAATTTTTTGTTCAAATTCTAGCGACTTGTCTTTTAAAGTAGCTTGCATAAGTGCAAGTGCTTATCACATGTACCATTTGCATACTCAACTTGGAAGAACCTTTGTTGTGCATGGTGCGATTACCAATGTGAATCCAACTTCATCACCTCCTAATTTTATCTAATCCACCAACATTGTGATTAGATTGCACAACTACCAAAGCATGTTCCTTGAGACGAACATTTGTAATGGTGAAAGAGATTATCCAAGTTGAAGAGTTTCCTAACATGTATAACAAGACAATTTTGTTTGAACTTCCTTATGCAGCTCAAGCTTCATTAAAGAGAATGGATTTGGAAAACAAATTTGATGGGCATGTATTATGACTAATGATATTTCTACCTATTGTTAGATAGAAAAAATGTGCAATGTAAAAATCCTCTTTGTTCGGGATTCTTCATGAACTATACCCTATTTTTCAATATTTAGTAATCTTGGAATGTTTCCTTTGCAACACACCTTCAACATGTGTTCTACTTGTCCGTGCACATTGTAACTTGTGTTTTTCCTAAAGAAGATAAAAAGAGGATAACTAGAGCAATTGTTCATTTGCACTATCATATGCTCCTTGTGTGAAAAGGTGTTTCTTGAATGGAAATAAAGGATGTAAAGGTTTGAGATTGTATTCAAAGAGGTGGACAAGGGAGATGAAAGTTTGTGCAAAAGACAATGGCAAAACACACAATGATGGAGTCAATTCTTTCCATTGCTCCTAATGTGCTACAGAAAATGATAGATGAGGAATTAGATGTGTTGTTTTGTAAGCTCACACTTACTCTTGATACTAGGAAAATTTCATGTGGATGGTTATGATGCTTTACTTCGGCTTTTAAAAAATATCTATAGATGACTATTTCCAAATCATGGTTTTTATTGGTCAACTTGAGTTCTCATTTTAGAGATGCCATGCTTTCAAAATGTCAACCCAAGGCCCAACAAGTGGTGTAACCTAATAAACAAAAATAATGCCTAAAGGAGAGCTTTCCAAGTGTTAGGTATCTTTTGATTTTGTGTGAAAGATGATAGATTGGAAACTATGGCTTACCATGTTTACACTCCACCTATACATGACCTACAAACAATTGCAATTGGAGACTATGTGGAAGGCACAAAGGTCTAAACTTTGTTTTGAGAATCACTTTACAAGGTGATGGAAAAGGATGTTTATCTCACAGTTATGTCTAGAGGATTTGTGGTCGATGGCATGTAATGAGAGATGTGTTCAATGTGATTCCAATAAAATAATTCCCATGAAAGAAAGGTAACATTCCTTGCATTGGGAGCAAAGCCTCCAAGATCACACCAAAAAGTATATTCTCCCTCATAATCAAGGAGATTTTGTAAGTGTTAACTTTGGAAAAATGCCTCCTTGAGAAAGTTGCTCTATGAAATTTGCTAAAAGATGAATTTAATAGATCAACCATGATTAATCTTAGAAACATTGTAGAAGAGCTGTAAGTATCAAAGAGGAGATTTTCATGTGATGGGGATGCAAGGAGTATGTGTAGGAAACAAAGAGCAAATATGCAACATCTAATAAGGGACAATGAATCCCATCGACCATATTATGTGAATCAATAAGTGTGTAAAACAAGCATTCTAAAAGGGTCTAAAATCATTTTATAAGAAGATAATTTGAAGACAATTCAATCAATTTAGAAAATCATTGTTGGTAGTGAGGTTAGATGTTAAGAATACCTTGAGGGGACAAAGGAAGAAGCATAATATGCTAATTGATCAAAAGGATAGTGCTGATTGACTCCAAGCTTTTCAATAAAAATCGATGTGTGCAATTGTAGATGGTTTTGTTTAAGCACTCTAGATTACAGATGAACACCATTTAATATAATTATTGAGAAGAGAAGAGTCTCCTAAGTAGTCTCCTTAAAAGTGGAAATTTGCAGGGGTTACAAATTTGACATCCATGGAAATAGAGGACCTCAAGTGAGCATTCAAGCTTACAATATTAACTACCAAGAGAGCAATGCTAGTTGATATGGATAGCTTGGATGTACATGCAAATGATCTGGATGTAAGGCCACTACATCTTGGAGATAAACTAGCTGTTTTGACCAACGTTCTAACAAAAGAATGAGTGCAATGAATGAACTTTGCTTCTCAAATGTATTGTGCTATACATAGCAAGAAAGCTATAAAAAAAGGTAAACATGCAGAGTTTCTTACATCTTCTAAAGGTAGCCAAAAAAATGGAGACATATACAATTCCATTATGTAGTCGTGAGGACTTTTAGATCCAAGTAGAGCAGTGAAGAAAGTCTATCCATGCAAACACCTATATTACATATTCCCAAAGATATTAGCTTTAGTGCAAGCATACACAAGCTTGTGCATATGATTGCATTGACTAGCCATAGTTGTTATTTGTACATAGACAAAGCAACATTGTCTATTTAAATTTCACTACGATTAAAAGTAATTGTAATTTAAGTGTTCATCATAGTACATTTTAATCCAAATGCTTATAATCAAAATCTTGTATAAAGTTGTGCAATGGATTAATCTTGTCATAAGTGTCAAATATGGATCGTAAGCGCCTTCTACGAGATAGGTTTGGAACATTGTTCAACAAAGCATGATAAAAAATGGGTCATTTAGTGTGATAACACAATACAACATGCAAATTACTATCTTGTTACTTGCACCTTCGCCTTGAATGGAAACAAACACATTTGCACTGCAAAAAGGCTGCCAAGAACTCATGCCCTAGAAGGTGCCTATAATCTCCATTTGATAGATACCGTGACGCATCCACATCACAACTTTTTATAACGATAATAATAATAGATGATGTTTACATTCAAAAGAGTTAAGCTTAGTTTAGTATGACACCCTAAGCTCTACAACAGAATCAAGATTATGAAGGATGTTCATTTAAATTTTAAGGACATAAAAGCATGTGTGAAAAGTACCTCAAAACCATATGTAAACGCAGAAGTAGGGCTAAACTTTTTCTTCCAACTTGCTCATTTTTCTGTGTGGCTCTAATATATTGTCCCCTCTTGCTCATCATGGTGGATTTAGAAGTCCCACCACTTGGATGCATAGATAATCTGCAACAAAGTGGAGATGAATTCTTCGGGAGTCCATGCTCCACCCCCACATCCCTTCCATCACCGCCTCCAACAAAAAGCCACATACAAAGCTCATACAAATATCCTCAATGGCATAATATGATTAGCTGAGGATTGAGAGACACTACAGAAGGCCAACCTTCAACCTTCCCATCTCGAGCATGACTTGTGCCACACGCATGCTTATGTTCACCTTTCTGTCGTCCATTGACCCTCATTGTCTACCCAAACCCTAGATTAGTCTCATTTTACCTTCATTAATCCCTTGTTATGTATCAATGATTTAGCATCAGTGTTCAACAAACCAGCCTTGTCATCGCAACTCTATTATATGCAGTCAAGTGTTGGTCTCATTGCCCAAGAGACCAGATCTCATGGCAGTGTCTCTAACTGTAAGACAGTCAGGCCCACGGCATATATGCTCTCTCTATGCAACTCTAGAGACCAAGGACATTGAGAATTTCAAGCTTTCTATGTTGTGGGCTTCAAGAGAACTTTCTCTGCCTCGTAAAATGCCTTTTAAGCAAACGCAACGCATCTATCAAGAGTTGCTTGATTGGTCTTGGCAGTCTAATCCTGCACCATATATTAGGCCACACATACTCCCAACTGAGAGAACAGAGAAATCTGCATGTCAATGAGAAGAATCAATGGTTAGCAACGTTCGCTTTTAAGGAAGAATCAAGCATGACAGTCCAGGAAATCTTATATAGACTTAGACTTATTATGTAGTGTTGTACAAAAAACCAGTTTACATAAATGTGATAAATAATGTCAGGGAGCGCCTTATTTTAGAGGTAAATGTCACACCTCCATTTCTGATATCAGGTTGGAACATGGCAATCAAAGCTTCAAAAGTCATTTTGGCAAACATTTCTGAGTTCCTGATTTGTGCAGTTTGCTATTCAGAGGTTGGGCAATCACCATGGCCACACGGGCCTCTATCTTGAAATGTTGCTCCAGTCCACAGCTTTGCCATAGTTTGCCAAATTCAACATCGTACAACTTCAATACAATGCGACACTAGCTGGCAGACATAGATACTCAACTGAGGTGGAATAGAATGGAGATGTTATCTCATAATGCTCTTCAGATTTATGGTAACCTTAGCTCAGCCAAAGTTCTGTAAAACAGAAGCAGTATATTCGCACACGCACTTGCCCTTTGAGAAAAAGGGCCAAGTGCATGTATTGTATTTCTCAGATATGTTCATCGAAGGACAGTAGAACGACGTTCAGTTTTAGGCCTAACAACTTCAAGAAACCCACTACCAGGGTTGTCCCTCTTTCATAACAATTATTTCACTCTTTCACTGCAAGGGGCAGATACCATTCTTGAGGAAAGCCAGCTAATACCTGCAGCACAGTGAGTTATCTCTTCAGGGTAAATCACTTCTTCCAACAAATCAGCCGTAACATTGTCACCACCATTTCGAAACTGCTTAATAGTTTCTGGTAGCACATCCAACCCCCGTGCCTGCATGAATAACCACACATTAACCTAGATATTATTCTCTGACAATCAGTCCAACCGAACTGAACATACCATAAATATGAAAACATGGAGGACCAAACCATAACTTGGTTGCTTCCAAACAGGTTTATTGAGAAACATAACAAGTTATCAGAAGTAACATCACTAACCTCATGAACACAATGTTCAATGGCAAGGCGGGCAGGAAAATCTTTGGAAGTTGCATCAGCAGAGTCCCAAAGACCATCATGAGCAGCAAAAGATCCATAAGAAGATCCCAAATCTTCCAACCTAGTCGCAAGCAGATAGACCTTGACAAAATCATTGAAGAAATCCCAAGGCATACCTTCTTGCGTTCCAAAGCGAGCAATAATATCCTACATTTTGAAGCATGTCATAAGTACTCCACATAGTTACAAGTTATCACAATGATGGTTGGGCTTAGCAAGAGAAATCTCACTCTGAATGACATCTTAAGAGACAAAACCATACTTAGTGAGCAAAATAATCATTGTTGAATAACATGTTAATTAACAAGAGGAATAGAAATAAATTAGGATGCAGAACACCAGCTCTAGGTGAGAAAAAAGGGCCTCAGCCTTGCTAGTTCAACTCCTGAGAATAGGGACCCCACAACAAGGCACCAGGTTGAGAACCTAGATTCTCAATATGGAAAAAAGAACACAAATAAGTATCTATTTTAAGAAAAGGACAAAAAAACTACACACTACGGAATTTGTCTCTCTCCGAAGTTCTAAATTGACCTGGCAAGATCCGGACCCAGATCTGGCACAGCAAAAACAAATGCGACCTCTGAGCATCAGACCAAAACTAATCATTGATGCCCTTAATCGATAGAGAAAGCTGGGTTCGTTTAAGATTTTATATCATCTTTTTCTCATATTTTCCTAGCATTTACTTTTTGGGTATCTTTTTGCTAAGAAGAAAAAAAGGATATGTGGAAAATCAACATAAGGAATGAAAAGAGCAAAGCCCCCAACCTCTATTTGAAGTCTTCTTAAGAATAGGTTGAATGCCCTTCAAGGAGCCAACATGCACACACGCCATACTCATGTAGTATGAAACACAGAAATGGACATCAGATTTGCTTTCCAGCCTAAAGAGGCTCATCCCCGAACCTGGTACCAACAGCATAACAAGCCACCATCCTAGTGTATGGACGCAAGGGCTGGCATACCATACCACCATCCCACTGTATGGACACAAGGGCCAATAGTCCAAGTTGGTAATCACATATACAAGGTAGCACAAATGAGTCTCAAAATCCTATTTATAGCACTCCACTACCCTAGCCTGAGTGTCTTCACACCTACTTTTCCTTGCCCACTACAGGAACCACTCTAGCCTAAGGGTGCATTTGAACTCTACTCATTAAGTTACCCAAGGCAATGACCAACATTGCAACCATCCAATACTTCATGGCCAAGGATGTGTTAAAAGAGAAACCTGATACAAGGCATTGAGCCTATTCATATTGAAAATAGGGTTCCTCAAAAGTTGAGTGAAAGTCTAGGTGAGTCCTAGCATCTTTTCTGCCAGTTGCTTCAGTGGTCCTTGTGTTATGACCTGTTCCATACATTGTGTTTTGCAATATTTCTCTCTGCACTTCAAGGATGTGTTAAAAGAGAAACCTGATACAAGGCATTGAGCCTATTCATATTGAAAATAGGGTTCCTCAAAAGTTGAGTGAAAGTCTAGGTGAGTCCTAGCATCTTTTCTGCCAGTTGCTTCAGTGGTCCTTGTGTTATGACCTGTTCCATACATTGTGTTTTGCAATATTTCTCTCTGCACTTCAATTAGTGTGATCATTGCTCACAGTTCCATTCACAAGCAAAGTTTGTCTAAAATTTCTCTCCAAATCTTGCGAGCTCCATTCCTTTCAATTTTTTCAAGATTGTATTAGAAATTAGAGCTTGCATTCTGAACTTCCTCCGCTGCCATCTATCATGAGTTTCTCTATGTTGCTTGCAGCTACTTCTAATTATATGTTTTTGCTCTGCATGGCTTATAAAACTTTTTTTTCAGCCTCATGCCCCCTTGGTTACTGCTGTGACCTGCATGCAACAAGCTATGGACTGCTTGTTCTCTCCTGCGAGAAGTATGGAGTTGGACTACCCTGCTGCATGGCTGATCAGAGGTGTTCTTCACACTTGCTGTTGATCACAGCCTTTATTCCTATCCACTGCTGCACTTATGCTGCAGGAGGCTTGTGTATGCTCTTGGCATCTGTGTATTCCACATTTAGAGGTGTTCATTGCTGCATGGTGATTCTTGGATGGCTTTTTGATCTTTGCTAATATACTTGATGAACACCTTCATCAACAACAGCTGTGGGGGACCTCTGACTGCTGTATTTTCAAAGGTGACTGTCCCTGATTTCTACAAATTTGACATACGGCCTATTCCTACAGTTGTATCCTCATTCCCCGGCGGCTGCCCTACTGTCCTTCAATGTCTCACTGCCACATCTTGATACCATGTTGACAGCACTTGAAACCAGCCTTCCTTCTCAATAACCTGATTAAGCACTAATTATAGCAAGCATGAAATTCACATAAACTGAAATGCAAATGTTACCACTTAATCTTGGACAATGGACACCTGTTGGCCCCAAAATCCACACCCCTTGTGGTATTTCTTTAACTTGTATTGCTAAAGGTTGAAGCACACTAGCATCTAACCTAATCTCCCTCAACCTTCAATACATCTTGCTGTCCATAGCAACCAGCCAACCTTCTTATCAATTCACTTGTCACAGGAACGTGAAATTTTGAGATGCTTAATCTTGCCGATAACATTAGATTAAGTTATTCATTAAATGTGCAAGGTTGTTTAGCAAATGTGATGCACATGGAAGTTATTTCATGGTAACAAACCAAGGACCCTGAGATATCAATTGGTGCCAAAAGCAAAAGTTGTAATAAGTTATGGCTGACAAGTACTAAGTGGCACTCAGTGTCAGATTTGGGCCTAGACCAATTTATTGGCTACTAATGTCGGTGGTAACATTAGAGACTAGGCATTAATATTAATTAATGTTGGTCGAAGGGCTAATAACTACTCGGGGATACTTGAAAGACAAATTGGCCTAGCCAATTTAAGTATTGGCTGGTGAAATTGATTTTTTTAGCACTAGAGCAATTATTAAATAAATTTTTAAAATGAATATTTTTAAAATTAATTTAATAAGCTATTAATTTTAAAATTTAATAATATAAACTAGATAACGCTAGAAAATGCGATTAGAAGGCTGCCACTTGGCAAACCTTGCCCGTGCAAGTAAGAAAAACGTATTTAGGGATTAGTGAAAGTCTATTCCAGCCATTGTGAGAGAGGAGGAGACTGTTAGAGAGCAAGGAGAGGCTACTAAAGTGATTTGCATCCACCACAAATCAGTCCTATAGCATGTGACAACAATTGGGAGCCCTCCAAGAGCAGGTGACAACAGCCCAAGGTCCTTATGGTACAAATGATAGCATAAAGGATAGGGCAACAATCTCTCTAGTGGTCCTAAGCTATAGGTGACAGCTTCCACAATTGTTTGAGCAGGGCAGCAATAGTTTTTCAATATTTCTCGCAATGAAACTCTGAAAGTTCTCTCTTCACAATATTCTTTGTCATCCCCCAATCATCTCTCAAGTTATCTCAATATTTTCCAATAGTTTGAGTCATCAAAGGAAGAGATTTCAATCAATCTCTGCTGTAAACCCTAATTTACAAAAGAAATTAGGGTTTTGACAGCCACCTCAAGATGCGTGCTCAAAAATAAAGACCTAGGACTTGAATTCCAACAGCTGAAATTGAGAAATTTCGAGGAGATTCAATAGGTCAGCCAGCCAATATCAAATTTGGGGTTGAATTTGTCTTTCAAAAAGCAAAGTGAGAACCAATCCCCAAGCAAACCAAGAAGCAAATTGGTTTGAAGGTTTGTTGATCAATTTTGACAACAAGAGGCACTTAAATTAGCGGAGAAAATCGGAGGATTTCATTTGTACTCCTTCCATTTGCAATATAAGATAAGGAAATACCGTAAGAGGTGTCAATTTTGGAGCTAACAAGGTGTCTAATGTCCAAGATTAAAGTGATAAAGTGTACATTTTCAGTTTATGTGAATTTTAAGCTTGCTGTAATTAGCATAGTTACCTGGAACGAGACCCCTTGGAACAGGGGGAACGTCCAAGCTAGGGAAACGAGAACGGGGGGAACGGCACATGTCTTAACTGCCCCAAATATGCCTTGCATGACCAAATTGCCCTAAAGAATATCCCTCTAATTGCCCCAATACCCCTCAATGCTCCAAATTGACCCGAATGTCCCAAAATTGACTCGATTATCTCCATAGCTCCACATTGCTCTGAATTGCCCCAATTATTCTAGTTTCCCTTGAAATTAGACAATATAAATGGATGATTACCTTGGAATTGAGAATAGGCTGAAATTTGATTGTGATTTACAAGAGTTCATAATGCATCAAATTTAAACTTTGCATGGACTTCTGATTGGCTTGTGGATTGTCTTGACGCTTTGAATATTCAATGAGAGAGAGAGAGAGAGAGAGATATTAGTGTGTGCACATTAGGCAATGGAGATGGGTGAACATGTGGTAGAAGAAGTGTGATATAAGCAAAAAGAAAAAGAGTGGAAAAATGTAAATATTTGGTCAACATGCTTCGAATGGCCGTTCCAAACAGGGAATGGCAGGGAACGTCAAGAAACGGTCGGGAACAGCAGGGAATGTTCCCTGGCCATTTCATCTCCTCCAAGGGTTTGAAACACATTAAACCGTTCCTATAGACCGGAACGGCCATTCCCTGTTTCTATGGTAATTAGTGTTAAATTAGGTTATTTACCACCCTATCCAAGAAGAAAGGTTGGTTTCAAGATTCCATTGCTGAGATACCATCGATTCCCTTGACTTGGTGGACTCGAGGCAATGCAGCTAGACTAAGCTGAGAGTAAACGTGACGGATAACACACACAAAGAGTAGGCAGCAAAAAAAAGGAGAGTGAGCATGACACTTGATGTTCGGTACAATGACTAGTGTACCTCTTTAGGTTTTAGATAGATATATATGACCTCTTTAGGTTTTAGATAGATATATATGAAAGCACAAATGTGCTAAGAATGTGTTCACACCCGTGCACATATAAAAGGCACGATAGCCCTTTATTTCCAACAACCTCCCACCTAAAGGAAATGTGCCTTAAGAGGAGAAAAGAATCAGCTAAGTCTAGGTATGTACAAAGCTGAAATACATATACCTATCTAACTTCCATCATCTGTCGGAAATGAGCTAACCGCTCTGCTGGAAAACCCTTCGTGAGAAGATCTGCAGGATTATCATCTGTACGCACTTAGACAAGCTCAATACTCTTACTGTCAAGTCCATCTCTAATGAAGTGATACTTCACCTATATGTGCTTCGTCTTTGCATGAAAGACGAGATTCCGAGCTAGCATGATAGCACTCTATCACAATGGAGAACAGGTAACTCTGTAATGCCAAGCTCTCCCACCAGACGTGAAAGCCATAAAGCCTCCTTGCATACCTTAGTGGTAGCCACATACTCTGCCTCTGTAGTAGACAATGCCACACACTTTTGTAGCCTGAAGATCCAAGAGATTGCTCCTCCTGTGAAGGTAAACACATATCCAGAAGTGGACTTTCTGCAGTCTGCATGACCAACACAATCTGCATCTGTAAAGCCAATGACGGATGCCTTCTACTTTCCAAAGCAGATACACAAATCTTTTGTGCCTTTGAGGTATCTCATAATACCTTTCACTACTTCCCAATGCTTTTTACCAGGGTTTACCATATATCTGCTAACTACTCCCACTACAAATACAATGTCAAGACGTGTAGCAACCATAGCATACATCAAACTGCCAACCACTGAAGCATATGGTATCATGGCCATTTCAGCCTTCTCATCATCAGATGTAGGACTGTCCTCTGCAATGAGTTTACATATGGAGACAATAGAACCCCAATTGTTTTCCCCCCCTCCATATTGAAATGCTACAAAACCTTGGAGATATACTCATGCTGAGATAGATAGAGTAATCCTTTTGACCTATCTCTGAGTACTCACATGCCAAGAATGTGATTTGCATCACCAAGATCCTTCATGTCAAAGTTGCCATGAAGACTTTGCTTCAATGAGTCCAAGGCATGAGTATCCTTGCCAGCAATCAGCATGTCATCAACATACAGAACCAAGATAATCACGCTATCATCTGCTGCATTCTCGGAGTACAAGCAATGATCCACTTGACTTCTACGAAAACCTTGAGATTGCATAAATATATCAATCTTATGATACCATTCTCTTGGTGCTTATTTCAACCCATACAAACTTCTTTTGAGTTTACATACCATCTTCTCTTTCCCTTTTGCCACAAACCCTTCAAGCTACTGCATATGTATGCCTTCATGCAGATCACCATGTCAGAATGCAATCTTTACATCCATCTGTATAAGCTCCATATCTTCAGCTACAACCAAGTCCAAAATGGTTCTCAATGTAGTCATCTTGACTACAAGAGAGAAAATCTCATCAAAGTCAACTCCATGTTCCTGCTTGTACCCCTTCGCAACCAATCGTGCTTTGTACTTTGGCAAGGAACCAGAAGTGACCATCTTGTAAACCCATTTGCATGGAAGGGTTTTCTACCCTTTAGGCAACTGCACCAAGTCCCAAGTGTCATTTTTCTCAAGAGAGTCCATCTCTGACAACATGGCTTTATACCATTTCTTGTTGTCATGTCTGTCCATTGCTTCTTGGAAGCAAAACAGTTCACCACAATCTGTCAATATGACATAATCAGCCACATTGTTTGCGCCAGGAATGAATCTATCAGGTTGTCTAGTAGCCCTAGAAGATCTCCTAACCCAATGATCATTGTTTCCTGGCTGTCCAGCTTGCAAATTTTTATTTTCAGCTTGCTGTCCTGGCATTTCAGCCTGCAAATGAGTATTAACAGCTTGCTATCCTAGCTATTCCTGCACATCCAGTGGCTCATCATTATGGGCAATGGTTGCCTGATTATTTCGAGTATTTTTTTTGCATTTGCAAGTTCATTTACAGCAGGTATTTGCTGTTGTGTAACGGGCACATTTTGCTGTCCAAAAGGTATTTCTCCCAGAATACAACCCTACGGACTTCCTCTGTTCTTTTGGGATATTTACACATGTGATCTTCTCGGAAGATAACATCATTGCTACGTACTACTTTTCTTTTCTCGAGATCCCATAATCTATAACCCATTTCACCTTCATCACCATACCCTAGGAAAATACATTTACGGGACTTTGGTTCAAGTTTGCTGCGTTCTTCCTTACGTATGTGCACAAATGCTTTGCAACTAAACACTTTCAAGTGTGCATGCAAAGGTGCCTTGTCCGACCATGCTTCTTGGGGAACTCCCCTCCCCCCTAAGACCTGTTTGGTGACCGATTAATCAAGTGTATGGCTATCATAATAGCCTCTACCCAAAAACTATGAGGTAAAGCATCATGTGACAACATTGTCCGAACCTTGTCTTAAATGGTCCGATTCATACACTGCAATACCATTTTGGGACGGATTATGACGGGCAGTGAGCTCCCTCTTTATCCCTTTGCTATCACAAAATACCTGAAAGGCCTTGGACATATATTCCCCACCATTGTCAGAGCGAAGACATTTAAGCGTCTTATCAGTCTAATTCTCAATCAATGCCCGGAAGATAACATCATTGCTACGTACTACTTTTCTTTTCTTGAGATCCCATAATCTATACCCCATTTCATCTTCATCACCATATCCTAGGAAAATACATTTATAGGACTTTGGCTCAAGTTTGTTGCGTTCTTCCTTACGTATGTGCACAAATGCTTCGCAACTAAACACTTTGAAGTGTGCATGAGAAGGTGCCTTGCCCGACCATGCTTCTTGGGGAACTTCCTCCCCCCCCCCCCCCCCCCGCCCCCAAAGACCTGTTTGATGACCGATTAATCAAGTGTATGGCTGTCATAACAACCTCTGTCCAAAAACTATGAGGTAAAGCATCATGTGACAACATTGTCCGAACCTTGTCTTGAATGGTCCGATTCATACACTCTGCAACACCATTTTGGAACGGATCATGAGGGACAGTGAGCTCTCTCTTTATTCCTTTGCTATCACAAAATACCTAAAAGGCCTTGGACACATATTCCCCACCATTGTCAGAGCGAAGACATTTAAGTGTCTTCTCAATCTAATTCTCAATCAATGCCAAGAATTTTTGAAACTTATCAAGCACTTCGTTCTTGCTATGAATAGGGTAAACCCATACCTTCCATATAGCATCATCGACAAAGGTGACAAAGTATTTCTTTCCCCCTAAAGATAACCCTGGCATCTCACATACATCAGAATGTACTAACTCTAGAGGAGAAGATTTCAACGAAAGAGACTTCTTATGAGATGTCTGTGCATGTTTACAATAAACACGATGATCACAATGCTCAAAATATGCATAATGAAGACAAGGCAAGTAACCCAAATGAGAAAGCACTTTCATTCTAGTTTGACTCATGTGTCCCAACCAGCCATGCCACAAGGAAACACTTGGTTGCTCGGTCACGGTAACAACATGGTTACGCACACTAGATACATAGAGAGGATACAAGGTATCACTTTTACAACCTCTGGCAATCACTATAGATCCCTTACAAATCTTCCATTTTCCATCACCAAAGGTGCTATGAAATCCATCGTCATCTAGCTGCCCTGTGCTAATCAATCTCTTCTTGAGTTGAGATACATGTCGTACATACTGAAGTGTGCAGACAAAACCATGTTGAAACTGCAACTGCACGTAACCAATACCTATAATGTCACATGCATAGTTGTCCCCAGAATGGACAACACCATGTCGACCCCCTACAATACCTACAATGTCACATGCATAGTAGGTATTGGTTGCAACCGCACGCAACTAATACCTACAATGTCACATGCATAGTTGTCCCCAAGATGGACAGCACCATGTCGACCCCTTGTATAGTCAAAAAACCACTCACGATGAGGGGTGACATGAAAGGAAGCATCTGAATCTAGAATCCAAGTATGCATGTCATTATCCGTATCTGCAAGTAACGCATGTGTACTAAAGTGTGAAGAGACAAAGAGTACGTCATTCCCACTGTCACTGTCATTAAGTGACTACATTCACCTCTTCAATTTTAACAATGCTATTCTTAGGCTGACTCTCTTTCTTCTCTTCCTTGCTATCATCTACCTTCTTGCCCTTTCCTTTCTCTTTCTTATATTTGTAGCAGTCACGTTTAAAGTGACCCTTCTTGCCACAATGATGACATTCAACATCCTTACCACGTGATTTACTATGTCCCTTGCTATCAGATTTGCCTTTCTATTGTGATATGCCTCCTAGTATGCAAAGCACTGGAAGACTTATTGGATTCATTGTTCTACCGATTCATTTCTTCCATGAGTAGAGCACTCTCTACATCAACATACAAAAGGATCGCATTAGAATTGCTCATAGCAGTCTGAATGTATCCCAACTCTCTGGCGGAGTACGAAACAAGAATGTAGCCTTAAATTCTTCATCAATCATGAACTTCGAGGCAACCAACTGGCTGAAAATGGAGTTAAACTCACTCAAGTGAGTAGACATTGATGTACCCTCTTTCATACGCAAATCCATAAGCTTTTTCAGCCAGTAAACTTTGCTTGCGGCACTCTTCTAGGCATACAGTTCTTCGAATCGAGTCCAAATAGCATAGACAGAATCCAAACCTTCAATGTTAAACAGCAAGGCATCAGAAATCGATAGCTCGATGGTTGAGCGTGCAAGCTCATTTAACTCATCCCAGACTTCCTGTTCCATATATGCGGGCTTTGCACCCTTTGGTCTTAATCGGCCTTTCATGCTTCTTCTGCAACAGGATATTATAACATTGTTTTTACCAGACTGCAAAGTTATGTGCTCCTTCAAGCTTCTTGATGTGCATGAGATGACTGCTGTCACTGCTGCCAGCCATGATTTTCAGCTCAAATGTGACAAAAAATTCAGCAAATGTAGATCCAAAATGTCACACAAGTGACCAAGGTACAAACAAGTACCAACCAGTAATAAATAACCACAATGCAGAAATTTCAGATCTGCAAATAGCTACAGCACTCCACAATTGATTACAGTTGTTCCAAGGACAAATACATCACATTACATGAGAAGTCCCAAATTTTAGCTGCAATTTCTGTTGTACCATACATCTGCATTGTCTCTGACATGCATAGAATAGGCCAATTTCGCCAAAATAGAGCAATATTAGCAAAACCCCCAAAATTTCCAAGTGCTAGATGTCCAAATTGCATTGAATAAAGCCCGCATGTACATAAAATGACCAAATGGTGCACAAATTTCACCCAAACAGCAAAAGCCCCAAATTGCACGGGATCCAATGTGCATCAATGTCAAGAAATTGGGTAAATTTCAGCCCAATTCTTGCATGTACATGAAAAGCCCCAAATGTCGGAGGCAAAATGTCACAAATTCCTACAATTTCTGAGACAAATATCACTGTTGTGTCTTGCTCACATCAAATTTGGACAAATCCCCAAATTTCTCGCGTCTAGTGTGCACAAATTCCAATGAAATTGAAAAAATTCACTAAAATGTGAAAAGCCCCAAAATTCACAGGCAAATGTGCACTGATTTTGCAATTTTTGAGTTAGATTGTCCACTTTTGCATTAAAGTCCCCAAATCTGGGAAAAGCCCCAATTTTTTAGGTCAGGCTTGTACACTGTGCATGTGTGCGCAAACATCCAGTTGTGGAAGGGAAACAAATTTGAAATATAGAAAAAAATGTCAAAGATTTTATGACCGGTTTGTGACCCATGGCCCGTCTAGTCACAGATAACATGACGAGCATGTCGCAGCCTGTCCCGTCGGATCACCCGTCGCAGCCCATCCCGTCCGCCGCTTGGTCCTGATCACGTATAGTTCCCGCATGACTCCCCGTTGACCTGTCCCCTATCGCCTACTCTCCAATAGCAAATGTCGCCTGAGCCGTAGTGCAATCTTCGCCTAGCCTCCCATCAACAACGCTGACCTTGTGCTGACTTGCACCTACTGAACACTGACTACACTGATACCGACACCTCTCACTTGAGGTCGCCTAACTAGCCTGTGCCTGTCCAGCTTCGAGAAGTGTGCACTCCTTGTGCTTTGATACCAATTTGATGGAGCCAAACTGAGCTGAGAGTGAACGCGACGAATAACACACACTGAGAGTAGGGAGCAGTAGAAAGGAGAGTAAGCACGACACTTGATGTTCGGTACAATGACTAGTGTACCTCTTTAGGTTTTAGATAGATATATATGAAAGTACAAATGTGCTAAGGGTGTGTTCACACCCGTGCACATATAAAAGGCACGATGGCCCTTTATTCCCAATACGAGGTACGTGATTGAAGGTCAGAAGATTTGCTCTAGTGCTGAAATTGTATTCAGTTGGGTATTACAACAAGAATATCTTCAAATAGTGACTACTGAGAGAAGGGTGTACGGTGTTGCTTACCTAGCTGGCATGTTTTATAGACCTCTCCAGATAGTTTTAGGTATGGAAGGCCCTCAACCATCCCCTAATGTGACAACTCATAAAGAGAGTCATAGCCAAGATAACTTAACAAAAATACCAAAGATTCTCGGAGTCCATGGGCTCCCATGTTGTGGCCAAGGCCTAGAAGTGATAGAACTCCGAATCATCGGCAATCGGCTCAGTAAGAAAATGGATCATGTGGTAAAGGCCATTAGGATGTACCATGTTGTGAGCAATTACTAAACTAGTCTAAGAGTCGAGAACCTCAACTATGGTCGCAATGAAGAAAATTACCCGCCCCAACTAGCAAAGTTGTTGAACGGACACAAGTTCACCCCAAGCTAGGGCACATGATAGACATCATCAAGCGAAGCTAGATCTAGACCCTCGTCAATGGAAAAACTAACGCGACCCTCGATTGGAATCTTGACCGAGGAGTTATTTCCTACACGCACTCTCTTGGCTATAGGGGCTTGGGAAATGAAAATGACCTCTATAGGAGTCATGTAATGGGTAGCTCCACTATCCACAAGCCAAACAGGTGCTGATGTGCTCAGCTATGACAAGTGGGCCTCTGCAACTACCTCGTCAGAAGGCAACTCGTAGATGTGAACGAGACTCGCATCCGATTTCTTTAAGGAGACGATGTGGGCCTCTACAAACCAACCAAACAAACACTCTGAAGTTGACGAGTTTGCCAACTATGATGACTAACCAATGGCAGTGTGGCTCTGGCCTCGCCACTGTCCCTGCTAAGGATTACCACCACCCTACTTCCCCTATTGGTGGGAGTTATCCGACTGGGGAGACTCGGTTGCACGGATCCGATTCTTGGATTTTGGTTATGTGCCTCTTACCTTAGATCTATACTCGTTGTCATAATGGGCAATCTTTTGATAATGTTGACAATACATATTCTTTTTAGGCACATTCCACCATCCAAATTTAAGAGTTAATTGTGTGGTTTCTTGGGATCCATTAGTCTTGTTTTGATTTTGATATTGATCTGGATTGTGTTTGTCCTTGCCCTGCTATCCCTTCTAGGCAAATGCATCAAGAGCTCCCTCTATCGAGAACATGTTATGAAATTGTATCTGCCCTTGCCTTGCTTTCCCTTCTGAGAAAATGCAACGAGAGCCCCCTCTATGGAGGTTATGTTATGAAATTGATCGAACAACCATACGTAACACAACAACTGACACTCAAACTCGTAAAATATGGACATATGAGGTTGTGAAATCACCTACTATACAAAATGAAAATATTTCTCGGCAGCTTGTTAAGAAACAAGGTAACATAATCGTCATAGGACTTAGAAGCCCCAGTGGTCAAGAACTCAACAAGGAGACACCAATACTCAGCCAACTTGACTTTCAAGTCATCCTTGTCTGTGATTTTAAAATTTTGGAGCTCATGATTCAAATTGATGTGGTAGCTCCTATCCTGAACCGCACAATGATCAGTTAAGTGTGCCCAACGCTTGAATGCTAAGTTGAAATACTAAAGCTAAGAGTGAAACTCGAGCAATAAGCCCTACATAAGCTTGATAATAGCTGATGTGTTGCGAGCCTTCCATGGGCAGACAACCATGTATGGAACAAGTCTGGGATCAGATTAGGGTTCCAACCCTTACACTAAGTTCTATAGCTTCTGAGAGTCTATGATATGCCTCATCAAGTTTGACCAAGTGGTGTAGTTTGACTTGTTGAAATGAGTCTTATCGTTAAATGCATGCTTGCCAGATAAGGAGCTGAAACCATGAGATGGTTGGGAATATGGATAGGGGAGCTAGGGTGGAGAATAAGATGGTGGTAGTGGTGGTGGATAAGAAAAGGGAGGGGGTAATGATGAATCAGCAAAAATAGATTGCTAATGTCCAATGAGTGCTAATTGATCTATCGAAACTATCATAGTTCCGTATAGTACCGTAGCTAGAGATGGAGACATAGATATGATAACCCTGTCCAAATTAGGCTAGGGCACAACATAATGACTAGATGGTCCACTAGATAATGCCATAGAGGCAAATCGCAGTACCAAATGATCTACACTTGAGTATGTCTGGGATGCACTCCTAGAGAGAGAAGTGTGTAGAACCCCCCAATGTGGTGTGGTGATAAATGTGGTACACTTAATGAAAGCGGAAAGGAAGATGCAACGGAAGATGAGGGAAGGATGCGTGAATGCCCAAATGGATTGGTGATAGATATTAATGCATAAAACATGGTTGGTTCCTTTTGTCCATTAAATACATTAGATTAAGATGCACCTACTCCCAATGAACCATGAGAAATAAAATCATTTGAAGGAAAAAAAAAAGAATACTTAGAAGTTCTTCTTTCAGCTTCTTATCTAGTTTTGAGTTCATTAAGAAATACATGTTTTCCTTATTACTCAGAAACCAAAGATTATTTTAAAGAGTCCCATCTTGACAAGCATCCTCTAATCCAACAAAAAATACAAAATCAGTTGGCATAGAATCTACCATAATAGGGATTGTACCTAGCATTGGAGAAAATATGTATTGTGGAAGTGGTGTGTAATCCGAGCCAAGCTCCACTTGCGGATGGTCAGTCCATAGTAGAGATTCTGAAGGTCTTGCAAGATCATTAATTCTATCCACTAAATCTAAAGAAGATAACTCAAGCTTACCTTCAACCTTCTGCTAAGCCCTATGCATAAGAATAAGATCATACTCAACAGAGGAAATTTAAAATGGTCCGTGGACTCTATGGTAGTCCGATGGTTCTCCGCCCACATCAGATCGGATAGTAGCAAGCTGGGAGACCCACTCTTGATCATTTTTTTCCAAGTTTAGCTATGGAGACCGGAGCGGTGGTGTGAATATGTTCGAAGTCATCTGATCCTTCTCTTATTCCTGCTTTTTCTACACAAAACACAGTTAGGGTTAGGGTAACTCAAAGACAATGAACACAATGAATAATGAAGTGAATGACCACTAAATATATAATCCTCGTACTGCCACACACTATGCATTGAATACTGAATCTCCAACTCTCACATCTCTAGGATCAAGGCGAGATTACAAGCTAGAGAGTGTGTCATACTCTAATACAAATCCCAAAATGCAGCAAGGCAACCTCCATGTGTCGAACAACAGTAAACGCAACTAGAGAGGCTAGATCTAATGCTGATAGATAGTGAGGAGAGAGAAAGAGCAAAAAAGCAAATACCTAAGAAAAATTGGGTGTCGGTTGGAGGAGAGAGAGAAACTCAGTAAAAGAAGATTTTAGATGATGGCGATAGTGTTTGACTAATGGCAATATGTCTAGCTAATGACGTCAGCAACAAACACAAGGTATAGACTATAGGTGATAGTTGGAGGGTACCACACAACAACTCCTAGATACAAGCAACAGTTCACAAATGGAGATGAAGACTAGAATCAAGCACCAGATGATAGCACACAACAATGGGAAGGTCTAACCACGATGTCCTTTGCAAACGGGGTATGGATAGCAGAGATACGATTCTCGAAACTTGCAAAAACAACATTAAGGGAGAGTAGGGGACTGTATGCCTATTTATAGAAAATTTGAGTCACCCAAATTAGGGTTTGGCATGTGAGACACGGTAACTCTCTAGGATCACGTTTCTTTTTTAAATAATAATTAAGCGTGTTTTGGAGTTGTTTAAGTCAAACTAAAGTATTTTCAGCTCAACACAAGGTAGTCTCCCTTACTTGCTTAGCTTCGCTAACTTACTTTCCGCCCACTTTTTTGCCTATCCACATACTCACCATATTTGCTTCGCACACCTTAGTCTATTTCTTCGTCATTGACACCCAACAGTGGTAGGGATAGCTTGCTTATTTTGTAAAAGGCTTTGGGTCACCGCTAGTCTCCTGTCCATTACTTAATCAACCACCACCCACACTTTTTGAAACAAACACATCAAAAAAACAAACAAACAAACAAAACAAAACACAAAAAGTTCACTATGGTTCCATCCGTCTTTACAGGGCTTTGTAGGCCACTGGGCAACAGATGTACACTCTTTGTCCAATACCCCGGCCTCTCTAGCATGACCACTTGGACTCCCTCAGTAAGAGAACCATTGCCTTTATAGTCTTGGTAGGCCACTGGGCAACCACCGTATATCCTTTGTCTAATGCACTAGCTGCTTTGGGGTGAAATGCCTTGGGGTAAAAACAAAAACACACCAAACTTTGGGTTGGCCTTCTTTTTTAGCTCAATTTTTGGTTTGAGAGGAGGTGTTTAGCTACAATAAGTATTACATACTATCTTCTTCTATCTCCTCAATAACAACATTAGATACCACATTTGCTTTTTCTGTTTCTTTAGGGGTAGAGCTGCCATCCTTTTCATTCTTTTTGCCTTTTGCATTAGCTTGCTTATATGTTCTTGTTCCTTTTTATAGTAGTTGCAGTCGGGCTTTTTATGCCCTTTGCGTCCACACTAATAACAAGTGACATCTTGCTGTTTTTCCTTGCTTTTGCTGTGATATTTGTTCTTATTTGCAACATTTGACATTTTTTCAATTCTTTCTCTTACATTGTAGGCTGATCCATTGTTTTCCCCACTTGCCTTATGTCTAATCTCTTCATTGAGGATAGAACCAAAGCACACCATCAAAGGTCAAGTTGGGGTTGTTGCTCAATGACACAATCAATGCTTCCCATGAATCGGGCAAAGTCATGAGCAAGAAGATAGCCCTCAATTTAGGATCAAAAGCTGGCAAGCCTACATCCTGTAGCTGACTCAAAATACCACTGAAAGCATTCAAATGTTCTGAGGCAGGCTTAGACTCGTCAGGCTTCAAGTTGACCAACTTTCGCATGAGATATACCTAATTGACAAGAGTTATATTCTCACACATAGCCTTGAGTTTCTCCCAAACTACATAGGCAATGGCAAGTCCCTTGATATCAACCGAGATATCATCTATAACAACCATTTTAATGTAAGTAATGGCCTTTTTATTCATTTTAGCCCAATCCTCAACTGACAAAGCAATCAGGCTTATGTTATGCCAAGGCATCATCACAATCCTTCAGAAAGAGTATACCCTGCGTACAATCTTTCCATAGATCAAAACCATTGCTATCAAATTTACGAATCTCAAAGAGATTCTCTGTGCCAGATGTAGATGCACTGCCAGCCATCTTCAGCAAAGAAAGACTACAATAAAATGCTGAATACTTTCAGCCAATAGCAAGGTTGCTGAATGCAACAAGAAGTATACACACTTGTACTTCCATAGGTGTCCAAGAAGCAAATATTTTTGCTGCAATTTCAGCCCCAATAGCTGATTACAGTATGAACATGAACCGAATCTGATACATTTGCAAAAAAAACAGCTCCCACTTCAAGCAATACATGTACCAAGAGAAGCTGCCCTTTTACAACGTTTGAAACATCCCAAGTTCAAATTTCTCCCATTCAGCAGTGAATCTATTGTAATTTCACTGTCAAAGCTCAAATCGGCTGAAAATGCATCACTGATGCGAAAAGGCCCAAAAATTTTGTAGTGAATCCAATTGCATCAGTACATCCTCCTGAGCATCAAATACAGGCAAATGTTGCAGAAATTTCACGAATTCTGCAAAACCCCGAATTTCGAGGTCCAATTGTGCACAAATTTTAATGAAATTGGCTCAACCGAGCAAAATTTTACTTTTACATGAAAAGCCCCAAAATTTCCAATGCATGTACACCCAATGTCTACAATTTTTGGGTCAACAGTCATTGTTATGCGTGTCCAACACCAAATCTAGAAAAAGCCCCACATCTTCAAGTGTAAATTTGCACGGATTCGAACCCTATGTTTGCACACGCGAACATCAAGTAAAGGCAATAGAAAAAAAATTTGCAGAGTAATAAAAAAACAAGGAAAAAAACGAGTGCATGTCGTAACATTGACCAAGCCTCGTCCATCGCCAGCTGGACCTGCCCGTCACGTCGTTTGCTGGACCTACCTGCAAGCTCGCCTGCCTATCGCCTGTCTAACTACCTTCCGAATGCGCCGCCAACTGCAATTCATGCCCCGTAAACTACATCTGACAACTGTAATCTACAAAAAACTATCCCGCCTACAGTTCGTGCCCTGCGAATTACATCTGACAATTGTAATCTACAAAAAATGTCCCGCCTGCTATCACGATGATCACGACTGTAATGACTATTGAACACGACTGCCAACACCGGTTCTCATGCTTTGATACCAATTTGATGAGTGCGAGACAAAGCAATCAAAATATGTGCGTGGATCAAGGTGCGTGCAACAATTGAGAGAGAGCAGTAAGTGATAGTGAAGAGTCAAGGGATAGGTGTGTACCAGTGCATTACACACAAAGAATAAAAGAATGTATTTATACTTAGGGTACGGTACACTTACAACCGCAAGGGTGTGCTCACATGTGTAAAGTAATATACACTCCAGAGACCATGAGGGCCTTTACACCCAACACACACATGGTCGATGAAGCCTCATATAGCATCTGCAACTTGTCCCATACCTCTAAACCTATATAGAAAAAGGTGACCACCAATACAACTTCTTTAGAAATGCATCGAAGAACAGCGGAATATACAAGAATATCATTTGTATCCCATGTAAACACAAATTCCTCATAGTTGTCATGGTCCCAATCATCGAAAAAAGGAGTTGGAGTCTAGGCCACACAATAGCTCCTGAAACCACTTACCACCATCGCTTCTACACAAACCATGCTTTCATAGCAATAGTCTATGTACGGTAGTCAAGAACATAAATTTTATCATCAATAGAGCGACAAGGGGATAAAGAAAAGAGACAAATAAAAAGAGAGAGCACAACCAAATATATCACAGATTACGTGAAGCACAAGTTTACATGCAATGTAGAGAGGAGCTGATCACAAAATGACTACTGCAAATAGGGGAAAGCAAGTTAGACAAGTGAAAATCAGCCAAAAATGTAGGAATCGAGTAGAGTACATTGTCAGAGGCTTGAATATACTGTCATCCAGCCTGCAGGAGCACTAAATGTAGAAAATGCAGAGGCAGATCACAAAACCACAAACTAAGTTACCATTAAATCCAGCCGTATAGAGTGTCAAAACCCTAAATGCAGATTGCAGCACAAAACTGCTGGTGGTTGAGGGCTGAAAACAGGCAGAAAATACCCAAAAACTAGCTGCCAGGCTGCAGCTAACAGGGGAAGACTGACCAATAGTAAAATAGTGTAAGGGTAGACAGTCCACAACAGAAAACAGCACCCAAAGACTGGACGTGAATGCTTGATACCATGTAAGAAGTGGATGCAGTGATGGAAGCATAGAAAACTCCTGAAATACATTGCACTACACAAGAAAGAAGAAAGAGAGACTATGAGAAAAGAGAAACAGAAGAATGTTGCAAAAGGAGAACTCAAAGATATGCTTAGGAAATGGAATTCATACACCAAGACATAAGAAATTTGCATACAACAATGAGTCACTAGCTATGTGAGTACTAGCATTGGCTCCCTCTCTCCAAAAGGACCTGCTCTGGAGGTCAAAAAAAGTGATGAAAGAATAAGGAGGAGGGAGCCAAAGAATAAATAGGCAAAAATTATACCAATACCTGGATCAAGTCATGGGCCAATAAAATAATTAGGTCAGCCATAAGAATAAGCGCAAATAACTCAAAAATAGGAGCCAAAAAAATGCGCAAAATAAACTACTATGCCCAGCCCACTAAACCACACACAAACTCACTGATGAGCTGATTAATCTGGTGATAAGAACAAATAGCAAAATACTATGGTTCGAGAGCCTAGTGTCGCTAGGAGACAGCACACTAGATTTGAGTCTATTGTTGGAAAACAACCAATATTGCCACCAATGCAGAGTGTTCTGATTCCACACTCTGCTTTTGCATTCATTGTTGAGGTCATTAAACATGGTAATAACTTTCAAAAGGTACAACAAGTATACCGAGCAATTCAACCACCATCTATGCATTCATGTTACTTTTGAGGGGGCCATCACAGAGATATAATTTGCTTTGAAACTCTCTTTGGCAAGTCAAGTTGTGTTGGGCATGGATAGGTCCATCAATGAGTAAAAAACGAGAGTAATTAATGTGCAAGTGATCCATCAATGAGTAAAAAACGAGAGTAATTAATGTGCAAGTTGTGTACACATTTAATTCATTTACTATGAGACTTCAAGTTGTACACACTTTTAATGGAATTAACAAGAAACTTAATAAAAGTTTTGTGGGCCAAAGTTTCAAGCTGAGACACGTGAATGTTAAAACTTGGTTGAATTATTTAATTTTCATATAAAATGTAGTTATTCAAGTAAAATGCTCACAAAATGCAAGGAAAAGCTGGAAAATGCAACAAAAGGCATAAATCACAGCTTTTCTTCGAGTGGCCTTTATGTGTGCAAAGCCGTCAAGAGAACATCCACTATCATCATCTAATGGTTGTGCCACCATTGAAGCTAATCACGCTGTTCTACAAGCTGGCGATGCAAATTCTAAGGAGAGTGAAGTTGTTTCTATAGCAAGCAATGCTAATTTGATGTTGGCAAAGGCTGCTCGGAGCAAGGCAATGGCTGTCTACAGCAAGGCCAAGACTGATTTGTCCATGAAAATGTTGTCCTAAACTAGGCAATGTGTTTTGTGATGGTAAGGTGTTTTGCAACAAATTTGGGACTGTTTTGTACTTGTTTGTGATGGTAAGGTGTTTTGCAACAAATTTTGCAAAACAAGGTTTTCCTAGCAAGATCCAGTGTTGGAGTGATTAGTCTTTTGCACCTTTGTGGAATTGTAGTTGTTTTACTTAGATCTAGTGTTCTTGCCCTTGGCAAGTGAGAGCAGCTAGAGACTATGTGCTTCAACATGTATCGGCCTACTCTCTTTGTGTCACGTGTCCTCATGTAGGAGCATTCTAGCTCCTTTGTTTAATTTTTTTTCTTGTTGCTTAATTTTAGTTCTTAATATTTAGTGCTTGCAAATTAAAGTTTCACTACGCTTTGGTTCATCAAAGGTTGAATTCAAGGGCTCAATGTTTCAAGTCTTGGCAATCACTATTCCAGCTAGCCAATTCACTAGTGGTGGCATGTAGACACAATTGCAAGGGAATGCATTTTCTGGAATGCAAGCCAATCTAACCCAATGTTAAGTATGGGAATGTAAGCACTTAGCCAAGTATTCTTATAAGGATGGACGCCCTATCTATAAAGTATGATTGTGCCAACATTTGCAAATGTGAATTCAGCGCCTACAGTTGTTATTGTTGGTTGAGCAACCAGCAATGCAAATCAACCTCAGATTCTTGCAATCACTAATCTATGACAATCTCAATCCGAAGGAAAAGCATAATACCATCGATTAAAACCCACTCAAACATACAAAGTGCAATTGATGTCAAAATAGTAACAACATATTGAACTGGCCCGACTTTAATCTTCTTGGCATGAAAGATGAGTTCATGTATTTCCTACTTTTAAGAAACACCTATAGATTTTTGGCATTTCCTAGCATTTTTCGGCAACACTACTTGGTTCTTGAGTAGATACTGCCACATGAAGGAAGAACGATTAAAGATAAAGCTTCACATCATTCTTTGGTGAACTTTCAAAAGTATTCGTTGATGAATGTGAAGTTAAAAAGGAGGGTGACTTACTAGATTCACCTCAGCTGTTGCAATTTATCTAGAGGCATTCCAACTAAAGCCAACCTTGGTTGGGGTTGAGATAGGTTCAACAAAGGGCAGATCTAGCATGTTGCTTGGTGCTCAAGAGGGGGGTAGGCTGTAGCACCCCCCCCCCCCCCCCGTGCGAAGGCTACAAACGTGCAACACCTGCTGTAGGAGTCATGTGCCAAGAGGCACCATTGTCAACAATCCATTCACGAGGGTGTGAGGCCATCAATGTAGCATCAGAAGCTCTAGGGATCGATGCCTCAATCACCTCCAAGTGGAGGAAGGCAACTAATGAGCGAGTAGCCACCGCTCCTGAATCCTTTGAAGACTTCTCCTTCTTCTCGTTATCAGGGCAATCCTTCTTCCAGTGACCTTTCTTGCCATAGATGTGACAAGTGGAATCCTTCTCTTTGTCCTTCTTCAATTTGTCCTCCTCCTTTTGGTCCTTCCTCTTCTTCTCAGAGAACCAACCTATCAATGCCTCCGATTTGGAAGCATTATGTCCTTTCAATTGCTTCTCCTGGTCCAAAACCATAAGAACCAACTCTTCCCAACAAAGAGCCTCTATCCGCACAATCAAGGTAGAATAAAATGCACTGAATCGGGGTAGTAACAAAGAAAGAAGAGTTATCACCATGTCCTCCGAGGTAATCACCTTCCCTACGTTTTTAGACCTACATCTACAATTGTCAAAGCTTATTGGCATGCTCCTGCATAGAAGAAGACTTGTTATGACTCAAAGTCCTCATCTAAACCTCCATGAACACCCACTTTATCACAGTCATCCAATTGTACATCTGATCAAGCTCCAGCCATATGTCCCGAGCCATAGTTAAGTGTTCAGTGTGTGAGCAATGATAGTTGGAGTGTACGAAAGAAAGCGGAAAGAACGAATGCAATTTGTCCCAATGCACCTATACCTTAATCAACTCAGTTTCTCATCTGAAGAAAGCTTGGAGGCGTCAAGAGCTGTAGGATGGTCTATAGCCTTGATCACAAGCTCCACCGAATCATAAGTCTCCAAGATGACAAGTACCATTACACACTAGATACGGTAATTCTTCCCATCAAGCTTTCGATCTGAAGGAAGAGCTGACAACACAGGGACCTTACGTCCATAATAGCATGAAACTCCACATGAATTTCAATTAGCATTGTAAATAGAATGACCTGCACAAAAACAAGGGCAGCCCCCTTTGACTCCACGCACGGTGTTGATGCCTACTGGGGCTTCCTCCGCTCGTCCTCAAAGAGTTTCACCCACCGGAGGCGATGAAAACTCAAATCTACAGAAAAATGTTGAAAACACAACCTTTCCTCCTTCAGGAACAGCAAGGACTTGCAAAAAACAGCTACTTCGCTCCTTCTGCGACGCAACTTGTTCACCACAACCTCCAAAGGCTGAAAACTCAAACTTTTGTCGCAAAGAATCCTCTTGATCAGGTCTACCCATGATCAATCAACCCTTCTATGCTATTTTGATACCATGTCAGAGTGTAGCGTATGCAAAAGCATATAGACAAGACTAAAAGAAAATGAACACAAGAGAAAGGGAAAAAGAAAAGAGAGAGAAAAACATAGAAATCTGCAATCAATGAATGTTGAGATGAAGAGAGCACATATACAACGTTTGTAGACGTATCTCCTCGAGCCATATCTCTCCCATCAACACCCGGGAAAACAACCTGAGGAGGGCAAGCTGCCAACCAGGCCTAAATAGGAGGAAATCATGCAGTAAATTAACACCATCGACCAACAAAAACTGGCCGACTTGATCAACAAGCTGCTACCTACAACATAAATGGATAAAATAATTAGCCATCAGTCCTCCAGCTACCATGTGCCATCATTGCTTGCCTGACAATTGCCTGTACACACTGTCTGCTGAAAATGCCCACTGACTAATAGAAATAATGAATAATGCCCTCCAAGAGTACCTCCTAGATAACTTATTACACCAATGGTAACCTGAGAAATGCTAGTCCAAGGGATGAATAATCTCTTGACATCCAACTATTTAGTCATGTTTCTTTCAATCAAACCTTAATTTTGATGACATGGAAACTCATAAAGTTAAAATCAAGCTACTTTATTCAACTACATATTTGGACAAGGTAGCTTAAAGAACAACTAGTGATGGTTGTAAAAGCATGGTGGCCCAAAATTGTGAGATCATGAGATCTGTGAGAGTGCGCAACAAAAGAAGGACATGAACACAAAGAGAAAAGAAGAAAGAGACAATAGGAAAAAGGAGGAAATCTGCACTCATTGAAGATAAATGCTAAATAAAACACTGTGGACTTATCAGTCCTTACATACACGCTGCCAAAGGCATCAATGAGGGCACCGAATCAAGCTGAGAATAATGATGGCAACAACACCACCACACAAAGGAGAATATCGGAGTCCAAGGAGCAACTTGCAAAAGATGTGTATGAAAAGTGAGAAGGGTCAACTATAAATAGCTAAAAGTCTCCAAATTTGGCCAACCTGCCAAAAAAGCCTCTAAATATAACCCACCTACTAAAAATAGCCTATGACTGCAATACATGCAATCTAACTGCATAGAAAAATCCAAAAAGTGATGATGTGGCATCCTAGGCCGTACCAATTGACAAACATAGGAAATGTGCCCAAAACAAAAGAAATGCACACTAAAATCCCAGAGCTCCCATGTCTTTGTCAAACTCTGACAAGAGCTTACAACTAAGAGATGACAAACTGACAACCCTAAAATAGGCAAGTTAACAAGATCAAGATCAACAAAATGTTCTTATTTAGAGATCATGTAAAGTAGTCAAGAGACAACTACCAAGCAAGCCAGAGTGCTCACGATCAATGAAAACGGATGTGTTAATGACTTTGTTGTGGTTGGAGATAGTTCATGACAACTTGTGGCTGGCATTGAAGTCAAGATAGGACAACGAGGCAGCTTTGAGTATTCAAAGTGATAAGCATTGGTTTGAGTTTAGGCTATCAAAGCCTATACCTTGAAGTACAATCGTATATCTAACTACTGCAAATATCAGATTCGAGGATCTCTTTCATTCTTTTGTGCCACTTACGACCTAGTGTCTTACAAACAGGGCCAATGTGATTAACTGGTTCTATTTTAATATTTGTATCATTTCCCAAGGTTTTGATCAATGTTGCCTACACTTTACGTCTAAATAAGTCCATGTCCTCCTATTCTTCATCCATACTTCTCGCGCAAATTAGTATGAGTGTGCTACAACTGCTCTCTAAGTTTCCAACACTGATCACTTTGAAGCTTATGATGAGATACATGAACAGACAATAAAAGATTTACAAAGATCCCATTATCCTAAAAATCATCGAGGACCCACACCACCCACTGTTGAAAGATCCCATTAAACTGCAAGAGATATAGTGGTTTATGTATAGAAGGGACAGAATAAAGATCAAAAAACACTTGGCCACCATGAAACAAACAAATCCAGGTCTATAAGGTCTTCCTGCCAGATATTGAAACATGTATCTAAGCAGCTCATTCCTCAACGTCACTGTGGCAAGATTGAGGACTAGAGTGGTCTATCCTAGTCTAAACAAGCATTAAACTTGTTCAACAGGACCAAATAAACTCACTTTTGCAGCGTGTGACATTCAGAGCAAAAGCCAGCAGCTAGCATACGTGCGTTGGATGGAACAATGGCATAGCCAAAAGATTTCAAACTGAATCAATACGAATCACAACAACATACCCATGACAGGTCCATGACAGGTCGATTGCCCAACTCTCGATGTGAGCGAGGCTGTGCAGTAGGGCCTGTCTACTCTGCAAGCTACCACCCTTCCCGAGCTTCGGCATGTGCTGGGGAGCAACCAACCGGACCTGGTACCAACCACATCCACCGTTGTTTCTCATTCCTGCGGGAGGGGCGCATATTGGTTCTTACTTAAGTATCCTCTTTAAAAAGACAGAAGCTGCACTGTCTAAATCGAAATCACGATGGGAATAAGGAGACGCAGACCGTGTTGGACCGTGCTGGCCGAGGCGGGACGACGATGTTGTCACGGGGAGAGCAGGCCAGTGTGATGCGGCCCTGTTTCCATAAGTCGACTGCAAGCTGGCCGTACTTGGCCTTGAGCCGAGGGTGCCCGGTTAGAAGCACCTTGAGGGGAGCCTGGAAGAGAGTGTCCTGTGAAGATGAAGGCGGCGGCAGAGGGGCCTCGTCTTTACTCTCCGCCACGGCGCCGGCGCCGGCGCCGGCGGCTGAGTCTTCGTCGTCGGGGAGGCCGCCTGCGATGTATAAAGGCCAAGGGTGGTGTAATTATGCAGAGTGTATTATCATGAACGTTTTATATTCCCACGCCCTTTCGTTCTCTTAGGCTATCTATACTATTAGTTAACGAGAGGTGGGGGGCGAGTGCCACGTGGCAGCTCCCACCTCCCCCACAAGAAAAAAAAAGAGAACGTGGGGGCACGTGCCACGCGTCCAGCACCCGCCCCCGCTCACAAAAATCACGCCTGCCCCGGTGTGAAGCACCGGGACGAGTCTAGGCTCAAAGCGCCTGGTTTGCATTAGGCTAGGCTTTGCACATCACTTCATCATAAACCTTTTGTATCAACTCTCCCTTTTGCCTGCCAACGACCTCAAGGGCTTACTACCGGTTATTGCAATCCTAGGGTGGTGCTATTTCCACCGAGACTACACTCGATCCCAGGGATGGCCTAGTCATCATTAGCCTCACCTCTATGGGAGCTCTTGGCATCCTTATAAAAGCCTATTGCATTTTTTTTAAATCTCTCTCTTGCCTTGCCAATAACCTTAAAGGCCAGCTCATTTACGCTAGCCAAGTGTGTGTGCTTTCAAACTTGGTTCTACTCCCAAGGATGGCTCAATCTTAATTTTCCTCACCTGTATGGGAGGTCTTTGCACCTTAATAAACCAATCATATTACCAAAAAAAAAAAAAAAAAAACTCTCTTTTGCCTTTTTTTCCTTTTTTCTTTTTTCACATGCAAAGGCTTTATGACATAATATCACTCAACCTTGCAATTCGATTTAACTATACCAATATATGATAATGGGACTTTGCAATGTTATGGCAATTAAAGATTGTCTGAAAATTTAATCGATGAACAAGTTCTCAAATACTATCTTTCATTAATAATGGTTAATAATTTGACAAGTGTGGTGTTGTTTACATAAAAATACACACAAATAAAAGATCTTATGACTTTCATGTAAAAACTTGCAAGCCCAACTCCCCTTGCATTAATCATAATAATAGCATTCTTTCTTGTCTATTTCCAAGTCCAAAATTCATTTGTTTTGGCCAGAAGTGTACATAAGACCTATTGAGAATGAAGGGTGTGAGTGCGCACACGTGTGTGTGTGTGTGTGTGTGTGTGTGTGTGTGTGTGTGTGTGTGTGTTCAACAAGACATGATAATCAACTTATTAAATGAAACTATAATCAAGATATTCAATGTAGAAGGGGCTATAGCAATTTCCTACTAGTATTGCAAAGTTGAAAGTATAGAAGAAATTTCCATAATTCAAGATATAATATATATGAACGGATTGTGCATGTTCATGTAAGGTTGGTATGCCATGAATCACCAAGAAAGTGCATACCTCAAGACATATAACCTCTCCAATTTTAGGATAAACCAAATTAATTTGCTACAAAACCATCCATAATAATGGAGTAACAGGAACAAACACACTATTGTGGGATACAAGGGTCGACATTCCATTGATTAAACTTAGTTACAAACTTGAGTAGAAAATGAAGAAAACATGTTGGTCTTGTTACGTGCGTAGTTAGTCACAGTAGGAAATGCTAGAAATTTTGAGAGAATGGATGGAATGTGGATCAAAGAAAGATGCCCTTTATATAAGAGCTCAAAAATAGTTTATCAAAGTACCATAACTTAGCTTTTTAAAAAATCATATTCTCACAATACTCATCACATCATGTCACGTGCTATTTCGGGTTGCCATGCTGGTAGTCCATGCCTATAAAGGAGTGGTGATGATATTATTGAGGAGAAAAATGCACACATTACATACACATATATCATCATAAAAGGAACCCATTTTATGTGGGTTATCGGAACCTAGTTATATTGAGATGGATTTATTTATGAGCAGATAGCTTATTTTTTAAGAAACCTAAGCCATTGTGAGTCATATTCATAGACTAGAAGAAACCATCTTATATATGAGCCTAATTTTTATATGCAAACATAAAAATGGATTTGTGTTATGTAGTTGGAGTGTTATTATCCATAATTTGAACTAGTACAAGAAGCTATATAGAAGGCTTTTCTACCTATGTATTATGTTTAATTTGTTACTAAATGCATAAGACCCATGTATGAATGAGTTATACTCATGGGTTATCAAGACATGCTAGAAGGAGGGATATGAAAGACCTTTTGATTCATCATACACTGATTGGTTTAGGAAGCTAAAATAGACATCCTTTCTTTCGAAATTGAGATATCAAAATGGGATAAGGATAGGGTTTAAGTCTATATACAAGGCTTATTTGCCTATGTATTATGTTTAATTTGTTGTTGAATGCATAAGACCCATGTATGAATGAGCTATACTCATGGCTTATCAAGACATGCTAGAAACACAAATATGAAAGACCCTTTGATTACATCATACACATTAGTTTAGGAAGCTAAAATAGACATCATTTCTTTTAGAATAAAGATACCAAAATGGGATAATGATAGGGTTTTAAGATTAGGATGGATTTACCATCATGTGATAAAATGTGTCTATTATAGATGCAATCTACATGTGCAATTTGTTGAATAAAGCTTGCCACACTAGACAATCCATGTAAATTATATGTAAGAAAAGAAGGGAACATTAATCTCTATGTGTAGACTACACATAAAAGAGAATCATATCACACTCATGGATTATGAAGTTCAAATAAAAGCCCCTCTTTTAAACTAGAGACAATATAGTTTTAAGCTTAAGAAGAGGTCATCATAATGAAGCACGATGTCGATAGCTATTTGAGAAAAGGCCTAACATGTTGGGTACTCAATGGTATCATGGGAATAAGTTAAAAAGAAAAAGCCATGAGCATAAAACACCTACATGAGAGTGGCTATTTGTAGTAGTTTATCTCCATTGCCATGTTCATAGGCTAAGCGGCCATATATAAGCATTTGGGTGAGACTTGGTCATCATGAATAGCAATGGCTCAATGTGCAAGCATTGAGAATGGCTTCATAACCATGAGCATGAGCCATTTTGTTTTTTTTAAGATAAGGGGAAGATGTTGAAGAAGGCAAACCAAACCTTTCTCATGACAGAGGGATCCCTTTCTTTTCAAAAAGGGATTTACACTATCCTTTTAAGGGCAACATTATCCTTATTCTACATGTATACATAATCCTATCTACAAAAAAAATAAAATTTTTAATCATCCTTTTAGAAAATCCATTTCTCCTCTTTCCCCTCTTTGTTTCTAATTTGTTTCTTTTTTCTCCCTCACTCACACACACACACACACACACACACACACACTCTCTCTCTCTCTCTCTCTCTCTCTCTCTCTCTCTCTCTCTCTCTCTCTCTCTCTCTCTCTCTCTCACACACACACACACACACACACACATCTCAAACTTAAAACTAAAAGTAATTCATAAAATTTGTAACACAAAATGCTAGGTTTACAAACAGTCTCTTATATGCACCAAACTTATAAACTTTCATCTATAAACAATTATATGAAAACACATCCTTGCTTCACATGATATTTAAAAACAAGTTATATTGAATTTGATCAAAGACCAAGCATTACAAAAAGACTTTCTCTAGGAGACTTGCTCAAAACAAAGTCGACTCCTTTTTTGAGGAATCGTTTTTATCTCCAAGTAGGACATTCATAGGTGAAGTAGAGTCCGGCACTAGCATACTTGACCTCTTTCTAGCATTCATGCCACAAGGGAAGGTATAAGATATCCTACTTTCCATTAGCCAGGCATGAAGGCAAGCTTTAAGGCATCCTACTTTATGTATACACAAAATTGTTTCCAAGTGTTACAAAAATGGCTTGATGCTAACAAAAAAAGGGCAATGTCTCCAAGAAACTTAAAAAAAAGAGAGATTTCTCTTCTTTGAGGAATCAATAGCAAAATCATTATTCTCAAGGCTAGCTTTAAGGCATCCTACTTTATGTATACACATACCCATGTGACTCACTACAAGGATTTAAGCCTATAGCGATGGCAGGTAGCGACGCGGGTAGCGGCGTCGCTAATAGCGACGCTCCACAGGGAAAAAAAATAGGCCAAAATCGAGCGCGACTTTATTTCACGTTTTGTGTTTTGAGAGCGAGAGCGAGAGAGAGAGAGAGCGACTGTCGTGAGAGAGGGAGAGGAAGAAGACTTGCCGCCGCTGTTGTTCACGAAGGAGAGGAGGAGCCTTCATCGCGAAGAGAAGCCACCCCACAGTCGCCATATCTCATCGGTGAGTCTCCCTCTCTCCTTCTTTTTCTTGTTTAAGGTTTAAATCACTTTCTCTTTTGCTTGTTTAGGAGAGGAAATGAGAGAGAGAGAGAGAGAGAGAGAGAGAGAGAGGGAGAGAAAGAGAAAGAGAAAGAGAGGGAGAGGGAGAGGGAGAGGGAGGGAGAGTGCATTCTCTCTCTCCCTCTCCCTTTGCTTTTGGAGAGTGTTAGGATATATTGTGAGAGGGAGAGGAAATGAGAGAGAAAGAGAGGGAGAGGGAGAGAGAGGGGGAGGAAATGAGAGAGGGAGAGAAAGAGAAAGAGATGTATACTCAAATGGATAGCTTTATGGAGATGTATGTCTACTCAAGATGTAGTCCACCTGTTTGTGTATATATTGGAACGACAACATATCCATGATTATGGTAATGGTATGCACTTTGCTTTTTTTTATGGGTACCATTATATCGACTCCTTAAGAGGGCTAAAAATTGGTCATACACTTTATAAAGTCTAATTAGGAGATTTAAGATGCACTATAATGGACTTATCGATAATGGTATGCAATGTGCTTTACCATGGGCCACGTACATTGGTGACTCTTTAAGATGGCTTAAAATTGGTCATATCCTTCATAATGTCCAAGTAAGGGATCTAATTGTGATATGCATAATTCCTTGTTTTTGTATTAACTTTATAGGCATAACAAATTAGTAATCATGCCAACTAGTCAACGGAAGGACTAAAAGAAAATGATCCCCTAGCTAATGGTCATTATGGTACTTCATCAAAATGAACCCAAAAGTATTGCCATAGAAGAAGAATCCCTTAAATTAAGCATAGGATATTTTCTTCAAAGGTTATGACTATGAGTATAATTGATTGGAACAAATTTTATAACTATGGTACACACACACACACACCCTCACACAGGCACAAACATTTTTACTATTTGATATTGTCTTTGACATGGTAACCTTGTATTACATTGTTGCATTTGATGTCTTCCAATCATTACAATAAAAGTTGATAAATTTCATAGATGGCATTAATTTTTATACATGGACCTAGGACAAAAAAACCACATTACTAAGATGCTTCTTGTTGAGATTGGTTTATTATTAGACTAAGAGATCCTTAATGATACTCATAAATTTTGTTGACTAGGATTACTTATACTCAAACCCCTCTAGTGCAGTTGTATAAGTAATCCTAGTAGAGCCCCTCTAAGATACTCAAAGTACATAACCTAGAGACCGTAGCTAAGTATATAAGGTATAATGGCCATACAAGAAGACACCTCAATAATTGATTGATCACCACTAAATCCCAAAGAAGAATCATGTTCCATCCCCTTCAACTCTATATTCACCTCGTGAAGAACTTCATTAATCGTAGCATCCTTGTCACCAATCTTTTTGTTGCAATGATGAAGTAACATATTCATCACTTTTCCTTTTAGCATCTAAGGCATTATCCAATCTTTTAGTCAAGTCCAAACATTTAGTCTTCAACTCATGAACCTTATGAAACAATGCCTTTTTTTTCTACAATAATGAATAATTATCTACCGGGACAAACAAATCCTTGAGCATGGTATATAGCCGAGATATAACATCAATAAATCTCTCAACTACTATGTCCCATGCATTTTTTACATCAATCAGTAAAGCATTTCTTATATCTTGAAGTTTAGATTTCAACACCATGGATGCATCAATATCAACCTCAATGTTTTTCAAAATTTGCTTCTCAACCTCTTACAGAGGCTAAAACCTCTCAAGCAAGAGCTTATGGTCAACTTGCAACTTGACATAAATCATAAAGCTATCCATTTGAGCCTCGTTTTCCCAAATTGTATTACAAGTCATTAAATTGTTTGTTGTAACATAGATAAGATGGAAAACAAAGAAGGTCCTGTTGTTCAAGATCGCGAGGCGTATCTTAATCAACGTGTCCCATGTCCTTGTTCTCAATGCAAGTTGCCAATTAGACGAAAACGCCGATTGTTTATAGAACACGTACGCCGATTTGGCGAGTTTCAATCTGAGATCATTGATCAGGCAATTGCGGATTTTCAGCAAACGATAATTTGAAGTCAATATCAATTATGCATTATACTCGTAAGCTAATTGAATACCATATACAATAAGATTGGGTCTTGCTGGCAAATTTTCTATCCAGGGAGGTGATGTCTTGTCCCAAGGGGGAGTACACCCTTTGCAGCCAATTAGAAGAGTTCGTGGGCATGCGATGGATGGAGTGCAGGAGCCAATCCACCACTCACAAGGCCAATCTATATCGTCAATGCCAGACCTACCTACAATCTTGGAGCCTAAGATGGAGGCAATGATCGATGCATTGATTCCCATGGATGTCGAGACTTCTGATCCGCTTAGAGAGGAAGCATCCATACCATTATATGATGGGTGTCGAGTATCTCGGTTGAAGACACTGCTTGCACTCTTAAGTGTACAAGAAAAATACGGGTGGAGCGATACGAGTGTGACCGAGTTGTTTAGGTATCTTGTACATAGGCTTCATTGATATTTTTTTTGACACTATTATTACAAACATTTGTGTTTTTTCAAGGTGTTTTATGATTTTTTTCAGGTTATTGAAATATCATATATTACCACCTACAAATACCATGCCTGAGTCTCGTGATGATGCACGACATGTTTTACGGAAGCTTGGCATGGAATCTTCGGCTCGGTCTTGCAATGGATGGCATGAACCCATTCGGTCTACGCTCAACTTCTTACAGTGTGTGGCCTATAGTCCTTGTTAACTACAACATCCCTCCATGGCTTTCTACGAAGAAAGGACATCTCATCCTTAGCTTGCTCGTCTCAGGCCGCTACAAAGTAAAAAATATGGATGTGTATCTTCGTCCATTAGTCGATGAGCTTAAGATTTTGTGGGAGGAGGGGGTCATTGTGCAAGATATAAGCAGGCGCGATGCTCGGTGGTCAGTATTTGAGTCATTCTCATGTGGACGATGCATGACTTTCCGGGATTGGGAGAGTGCTCAGGTGAGTAGGCCTCCGTTCTCGCTGGTAATATCTATTTTTTATCTCATTCAATCAAGTATTCACTAGGTCGTGGTGTTAGAACAGGTTTGGTTACCTCAGGTTATCATGCATGTCCATTGTGCGGGCCACAGTTAGACTCCCGAAGGTCACGAACCATGAAGAAGACGGTATATCAAGGACACACTGCTTTCTTGCTGGAGGATCATGAACTCAGGGAAAGTTTCCTTGGACGACCTCTAATACGTATGAACGCCGCAAGCTGGTACGAGCTGAAAATGGTCCACGCGGAATCACATCCAAATGGAATGCGGCGATTCTTAGTTTTCTACGAGTTGCCATATTGGACCCACTTATAGGTCAACCACTTGTTGGATCCCATGCATATTTTCAAGAATGTGGGCAGCTTGCTATGGGACCACATCACAGGAAAGAGAGACACTATAGGAGCACGAATGGATTTGAAGAAGGTAGGTAAGATAGAGGCGCTTTGGCCGTAGTCGAGTGCTGATGGTTGCGTGCAGCTTCCTCGCGCTCCTTGGGTTTTGTCCACTAACTAGAGCGCATTGTGAAGCAAGTAATCAAGTCTATCCGCACTCCGACGGGTATGATGCGTTCTCTCAGGTTCGCATTTTCTAAAGATGACCAATTATCGGGGCTAAAATCCCATGATTGGCATAAGATATGTCAGGTTTGTACTACGAATGGATTGTAATTAGTGTGGGCATTTTGCTATTTGGAATGTGGTCATTATTCATAATGTTTTTTCATTTGTGGCAGTTTGTACTACCGATCACGATCGCAGGATGTCTTACTCCATAAATTCGTGGGGCCATTTACAAGTTGTCGACTTTGGTGCAATGAATATCACAGAAAGAGATTAAGACGTCCTCTATTGAATCCGCGAGGCGGGGAGCAGTGGAGACAGTCTGTCTCTTTGAGAAATACCTGTCCACCAGCATGCTCACGATACAAATCCACCTTCTTGTGCATCTTGTGGACGAAGTGAAGATTGCTGGACCTGTCCATATGCGATGGATGTTCTTCTTGGAGTGCTTCATGAAAACCCTGAAAGGCTTTGTGCGACAACGAGCTTGGCCAGAAGGTAGCATAGCCGAAGGTTGGTTGGTGTCTGAGGCGCTAGTGCATATTTCACAATGGCTACCAATGGTGGAACCAGACAATGAAATGCTATGGTCAGTGAAGGATGATGATAGACTGACTGGAGATGTGGTGGTTGGAAATGGGGTAGAAAAAAGAATGGATGCCTCAATGGAAGAGAAGGTGAATCGCTTTTGTATATTGCACCATGCCTCCATGGAGACGTGGCTCACCAAGTACCAGATTGCAAGGCAAGATCGAGAGGGAGTGTGAGCTAAATTCCAACGTAGTATGCGTCATCGTCCGATTCGATATCCCGAAGGCATGGAGGAGATGCCGCGGTTTATGTCAATGCGATGATTGCATGGAGCCTTGACCGCAGCATCTCACGAAGGGACAGAGGTATCAATGGAGGAGTGGGAATTCTCGAGGGGATGTAGTCCAAAGGTGATGAGGGGTTTAGAATCTATTGTATCTAAATTTTATATGCGACATCTAATTTGAGTGTTTCAATGTACAGTACAAAATATATAGTGCAGCGTGGCCGCGCAGACAGCATTTTAAAATGGAGCGTATTGACAAAATGCGCTCCACAATGGACTGTGGTGTCATGGCAAGGTTCGAGCAAGAGAGCCGGCGATGAGCAATGGATCCAAACACAGTTGTGGATGAGATGGAGTATTTTGGGAACTTGTAAAGTATTAATACGGTGGATTACCGTAGCTTCTCCATGATACTATTCGATGTGCAGTGGTTCAAAGTGGTACTTGGAGGAGCTGGAGCAACAGTTCGACGAGGTCCATCTGGATTTCTCGAAATAGATTTCGAAAAAAAATGGACGGATTTGCGCGACACATTTGTGTTGCCAGCCCATTGTGAACAGGTGCATGGAGTCATTTGCTTGCTAATTGTATTACGACATGGTTTATGTCACAATGATTTGAACTCTCTTGTACGTGTTTGTGAACAGGTAATCTTCTATCCAAACCCCTGATGACCTCGATGGTGGTATGTTATACCTTCAACTCCCCGAAGTGCGAGAGTATATGATCAAAGCGATGTTCCGAGCATAGATGAAGATCATATGCAAATAGAGGGGTCGATATTGCAAGGGGTGGAGACCGTTGAAAGCTTGGAGTCAACATCGGCTAACAATGATGGAAATAATAGGAGTCCAAGAATTCTTTGAGAACGAGGCAGACTCATTCTTTTGTGGTGACATGTCTATCGACCATCCAGTGTATGCGGAGTTGTGTGAGGAGATTAACATGGGACCATAGGATACTTCATACTTGGAGCATCCACTTACTCAATTCGTTGACCAATCTCTTATAAGGGTACATAAGATATGCATTTTAAGTGAGATTTTTAAAAAATGATTTATATTATTGTGCTTTGTATGATTTAAATTGATTATTCTAACATCATTTTTTATCTGTACAGGTAACATTTTCAGGATGAACCGAGGGATAAGCAATGAGAAGTTACAGGACATCTTCGCACGCATGTCTCCAGACCAGATCGCCAGATTCAGAGAGATGGTAGACTAGGAGCTGTCTCGTTCTTCGTCAGGGCGCTCTGCTAGATCTGCTTTAGCGCGATCGGATGCTTCAGCTTTGAGCAGATGATCTCGCTCACAACTTGGGCCAAAGGAAGGGAGTGCATCGGAATCAGGGGGATGCTATTGTGGAGGCACGGATGTGGTGTCTCCATCTCCTCGTTCAGCTGGAGCTGCGTCACCTCTAGGATTTGTCACACCTGTGGGGACGTCTACTCTAGTTACTTCGGCTTTTGCGCATCCGTTAGCAGATGTGGCACCCCTTTGGATGCCACTCCGAGAGAGATTACCCTCGTTGGTACACCATATGCAGAGGGGTCTCTTGGATATGCCCAGGAGCGTGGACGCAGATCGGAGAGGACCCATCTTAGGCAGACTCCTAGGGGTTATGGATATCTGGTCGCTAGTAGGTCAGGAGCCACCATCATGAATGATGAGGGGAGGAGGGTGATGGCTCGCATGAGAGAGTTGTGCTAACAAGTTTTTCGGCACAACGTCTTGGATCATTGGAAGAACATACTGAAGGGGAGCAAGGACTACATAGTAGCATCCTTGCATGAGGAGTTTTCGGTGCCAGCCCCGTAGTAGATAGATTCTCTACGGGCTAGATGATGGATTGCATGCGTGCATACATGTCACATAGACGATCCGCGCAAGGCGATCAAGAGTGGGGCTGCAAAGCCCGAGTGGTTAGATGCAGACGACTGGCGCCGACTGAGGGAGGAGGCTACAGATTCTCCAGGACGTTGGAGTCAGCAGCGCGAGGCGGCGAGGGCACGACTCGAGGCTGGAGTGGTCCATCATCTTGGGAGTGGCGGCCACAGGACATATTTGGAGGACTTTGTAAATTTTTCTTTTGTTTTGCTTGTTTGTTTTTTTGAAATATTCTTTGTACTTACAATCATGTTTCTAACAGTTAGCATTTTGTTTTCTTTGTAGCACTCCATTACAAATCGGGATCCATCTGGCCTTGAGACTTGATATGCAGAGAAGCACGGTCTCAATGCATTGATCGACCGATTGTATAGACGCGGCGGCCCTGTAAGTCACTCATCTTTCTTATCCGTAGTTACCATGAGATATTTGAATGCATTATTGTATGGTGGACTGATGTGTTGTTTCTTTTTCTGCAGAGTCCGTTCGATGCTCCTTTGCAGCGGGACAAGCTTTCGGGGGACGAGGATGTGTAGCTCGCCCTTGGATCCATGGAGCTCACACACCTTTATTTTTGAGTCACCTGATCTATGTAGATATGTTCTATATATTAGTGATATCCTGCCATGATTGTACCAATCGCTTTTTATGCGATCATGTATTTATTTCATGTATCAGTTTTATGATTTTAGTATACATTCTTTTTGTTTGCAAGCGCTTTGTACACAGTAGTACAGAAACTATTTTGTATGGCTCTCATCATAAAGCACACAGTGCTATATGTGGTAGGGCAACTTGCTGCCCTGCCACAATTTTTTTTAAATCCCTGTTACCGTCGCTATTGGTGTCGCAAATTTTACTGCTCGCGTTGCTATACGCGTCGCAAACCGTCGCTATCAGTGTCGGTATTGGCGTCACTATCAGCGTCGCATGATAGCGACACCAATACTGACGTTTCTATAGCGTCGTTAATAATGACGCTTTTTGCGACGACAGGGGCAAATTTTGTTGTTTGTATTTTCGTCGCTTTAAACGCCAGTATAAGGCCTATATCTTGTAGTGACTGTTTCCAAGTGTCACAAAAATGGCTTGATGCTAACAAAGAAATGGCAATGTCTCCAAGAAACCCAACAAAAAGAAAGCTTTCTCTTCTTCAAGGAATCAATAGCAAAATCTTTGTTCTCAACCAAAACATGTGAAGGTCAAGTAGGGGCCATGATCCCACACTTTCTACTAGTAATCGTTGAGGGGATGTGATAGTCTTACCTCTCTTTTTGGCACATGCATTTGAATAAAATTACAATATAAGTACGTGCAACAACTAACAATATCATTTTATTCCAAAAATAGCAATATCTAGTTGAACATTTGTGAACCATCCAACAAGTACTATAGATGTTAATGTAATGTCACAAAACAACCCAAATCCTTGAATCCATATGTAAACCAATGCATGAGTATCTTATTAGTATGAGAGCATTGAAACTTCTTCTTTTGATTAACCTTGTACATATGCACTTGAAAACATTGAGTGTATCCACGATGTACAACTTAAATAAAAATTAGTAGCTTAATGTCTATATATGATATCATCATACAAATGCTCAACAACTCTCGCAAGCATCCTTCTTATGATATCATCAACCGTTTACTACATGCAACATGCACTGTAGCTCCTATTGATAGTCATAAGCTAGGTAATAATCCCACTCAGGGATAGATATTTACAAAAGTAAAAAAAATATTGAAACATGGGAAATTATCCACTTCCAAAAGCATATATGCTAACCCAATATGACACGAAGAGTAATTCACACGTATGCTAGAAAAGTGACCCTACAAGGTCATCAACAACCATATCTCTACAAAAAAGCAGTGCATATCACTACACCTTTCGAAGTACATCCTTGTATGTAATGTTTGTGGTCATATCCCTATCCTTTTCATTCAATAGGACTTTTACACCACGTGAGAAATTTACCCTTGAAAATGCAACATACAGCCGATGTTGTGTAAATACCGAGGCTTTTAAATACATGGATAAAGTTTGTCCTCATAACTTGTTGATCATAATAGCGAATGCCAAACAAATGGGAATTTGCCTTCATTTCATAGTAAATGGTAGCTACTTAACATTGAAAATAAAAGTAATCATGTGAATGAAAACCCCTTTGCCTATATTTGCCCCTTGTTATTATGTTAGTATCTATCACTTTTCTTGAAAGCTTTACATATCAATTGTGTACCATTAGATAGACCCTTTCCTGGGTTTAGGTTTTTGAGGAGAATAATAGGTGCATTTATATTTAGCAATAATAAATGAGGAGGAAATCCACCTCCAAGTTCTAATGTATTTAAATACTCCACAAAGTATAAAAATGAATTATTTGTCTTTACAACCAATTCTACACTATAATACTGCCTAATCTCTCTTGGCATCAACTGCAATGCATGATCATTCAAAGTAACCACATTTGTATTTCACAATGCAAGTATAGCCCGCTCACTAAAATACATTGTATAGTCACCCACATTGGACATGTCACCATAGACACTATCAATCGAGGTTTCAATAGAGTGTCATTTTACCACCATGCTAGGTGGAAACTGCAACTTATCACAATTTTTGGTAATGCCTATTCCATCCCCTATTCCATGAATCCAATAAATGAACCCATTGTCCTTCACGTTGCTAGCTATTGACACTTGCATATTTCCAAATAAACCTTCACACTCTCACATAATGCCACAAATCAGAGTAACATGATGTAACAATAACAAAATCGTCATGTGTTTCCTTCACTACAATAAGCAAAACCTATTCGAAATCTCCTCTAAATAAAACAATCTTTCTACCAAATGGCTTATCACCATCGATAACATCTCTTAAAGTTCTATCAACTACTTCAAAGGCATGCGGATGGGACATAGAAGCCTCATCCCACAAAATAGGACCATTGCACACCTTTGCAAGCAAACATTTATACAAAAAAGTCTTCCTATACCCACTAGCACCATCCAAAAAGAACATATCCCTAGATTTTGCATCAACTATCTCCAAAAAGAACAATTCTAGCAACTATCTCCTATAATACTATAATACTACCTTTGGGCTTCTCTTACCTTAATAGCATTAGACCTTTATCAACACACACACACACACACACACACACACTCTCTCTCTCTCTCTCTCCAACTTGTGATCAAATTACTCTATTTAAAAGTTTTTGGCCTAAGTGCAGTTAGACTAAAAAGTCACATTTTGATTATAATTTCAATAGTATAAAACTTTTTTAAATATTTGACAATGTGTTTATTTTTCTAGATACACTATGCAAAGACAATATCCATTATAGATTATGTTAATTGTTAGTTTTCTATGTTAGGAGAAAAACTTCTCAAAAGAGAGGACTTTTTTTTTGTTCATAAGGTCAAAACATTTCAATGTAGTTCATTCATAAAGTCTCGATCTACTATGTCTCACATTAAAACATATCATAAATACACACATAATATGATATTTTAAGTAGTAATTACTTTTTCTCTCTTCTCTCTCATCAAACATTATTTTAAAACTTCCCTCTCTCCTCTTCTCTCTTATAAAAAAAAGTGTGTGTGTGTGTAGATACAACCCCTTCTCGAGATGAAAAATATTTTTATAAGTCTCCTCCATCATTTCTTTGAGGGTACTTGTGAACATTTTTTAAACTAGATAGGGGGTTGCCAACAACCCTTTCTCGACGAAAAAGATTTTCACAAGTCTTCTTTGGATTTTTTTTCACTAAACAAGGGGTTGCCGATAACCCCTTCCTAGCCAAAAAAAAAATCATAAGTCCCCTCAAAGAGATGAAGGAGGCAACTTGTGAATTTCTTTTCCATCGAGAAGGGTTTGCCGACAATCCCTATTCGGTGAAATTTTTCTTTACATCCCCTTACAGAGATGAAGGGGAGTTGTGATTATTTTTTTTTGGTTGAAAAGGGGTTGCTAGAAACCCCCTTTTTAGTGGAAAAAAAATTCAAAGTAAGTTACATAATCTCTCTCTCTCTCTCTCTCTCTCTCTCTCCCATTTTTAATGAGGAAACTACTACAACATTCAAGTGGACAAAGATTTTTTATTCTAGTTCACATAAGAAATAAAGAGAATTTCAAATCAGATTATGATAGGAGTTTTAGAAGTCGTGCAAGTTAGCAACATGGAGACTTTTCTACAAGCATAACTTGGTATCCTTCTATAGAAGTATATTTGCAATTATATCTTGTCAATGTGTTCTCTATATGTAATAGAACTATGAATGGCAGGTTCATAGTATGGGCAATTTGGAGAAGGGGGTATTTCAAACTTTGCCAAGGGAATGCAAGGATTAGGTGGACTTAAAGGAGGAGTAGCTCACATATAAGGATCACTAGATTGAGCATCAATGGAATGAGGAGTATACTGGAGATGTGCTATCTTCCTTGACTACCTAAAAGAAAATTCCTCTCCAATGAGAAGGCATTATACAAAAAATACTCGAAGAAAATAAGGTGCAAGAGACATAGGGATTTGTGAAAATTTCAAAGAGGCAAGCATTGGAATGTGTGTACAAGAGGGAGAAGAGAGCTCAAAGTACAAGAACAAAATCTTGTTTACTAAGTTGTTTACAAGTACAACTTAGGTACACTCTCTCACTCTTTGATAGTGACCCATAGTCTATTTATATAGCCTCTGCCTGGCTAGGATTAGGGTTTCCCATGTCCTATAGGCTATTCACAACCATCTGCCCTCATACACCCTTGCTTACGATGGGCTCCTATGCCTATCTTCTAACACTCCCCCTCAATGCCAGGGTGGCATTGGATTACAAAGCATGTAAGATGTCCCCCCCCTTAAACAAATGGGATGCCTTTATAGATCAGGCTACAAAAGTGTTTATGGGTAGATGGTTTAGAGACTCAAAAAAGTCGATCATCAGATGGATTTGAGACATAGTTGGCCACCAGTTCTTTGGGTACTTCAGGAATGTTGAGGCATTTACTAGTGATATGCTCCGTCTTCTTGCATTTGTTACATTTCATTTTTTCGGGATACTTCTTCCAATGGTTGTTTACAATATGCCCTTTTTTCTTACAAAAAGAACATTTAGTGAGAACTGTATGCACCAAAACTTGATCACGGGAAGTTGAAGATGCCTAACTGGTGCTGCCTTCTTTGTGGTTCCTCTTTTCTTCATCCAAATAGGATTGGATGGTACTTGCCAAGGTAGGATTTGGAATGTTGGTAAGAGTGGTTACAAGGATAGGAAACACCTTTTTCACAACTTTTAGGAGAATAGCAATAGCATCCTCTTCATGGATTGGAGCTTGTACTACTAAGGCAAGCTGTGCCATGAGACCCTTCATGTGAGAAATGAATTTTCCCAAGTCTTCTCCTGATTTATATTCCAAGCTAAAGAATTCAATTTTAAGGAAGATTTTAGTATTTTTACCAATGGCTCCATAGAGCTTTTCAAGCTCATCACATTTTTCTTTAGCAGTATTTAGTTGATCAACATGATGAATCAAGTGTAACATGATGATTGCTTGGGCATGTTAGTCAGCCTCTACATCAACCAGATTCACAAAGTTTACAGCTCTAATGCCTTGAATGAGAGGCCAATACCCTCTCTTCATCATCTTGTACTTGATAAGTACTTGCCATGGGTGGAAATCTTTGCTATCAAATTTACAAATTTGAGGGTGGACATCAGCATATGTTGTGGCCATTGGAAAGGTCTTACCACTTGCTAAGACAAGGGCAGTGTCTAGTCCCTTACAAACTTGCCAATGAATGCGGAAGCAAATCAAGGACACCCTTACAAACAATTGATATTCAAAATTTTAATGAAGAGAAAGACTGAAAATTATACATATGTAGTACTTCAAAATATGACTTTGGTGGTCCTTTCTTATGTGCAACCTTCTTCCAAGGTTTAATGGTATTTTTAGGCTTCAATGATGTGAACCTAGACTGGACTTCTAGCTTCTCCTTGTGGTATGGTTTAGTAGATGAACCTTGCGTTGAACAAGGAAGGTCTATGATGACTCCAAGGAGAGTACAATGACACTCATCTCTCTGATTTCATTGACCAAGATATTTGAAAGAAACCACACATGATATGCAGCAAGCAACACAAGTTTAGGATAGGATGGTCTATGTGTTTATAGTTGTACACATAGCCTTACAAATTGAAGTAGAGCACTTAATGGTTTTAATTTTCTGATGAAAAACTCAAATTGAGTAAATACCAACAGCAAAATGATTGAGCAATGTGCTTTAGTTCTTACAAGCATTCATCTCTAGTTTATGCTTTTAGAGATGGTAGATGTTGGTCTTGATGAGCTTGGTGATGCCCTACCAAGTGAAAGAACCTCTGAAATGGAGTTCCCAGATTAGTAACTAACTCTAGAAGAGATAACTCAATGATTAAAATCAATGTTAGTAACAACAGAAGATGAAAAAAACAAGAAGGTCAAGCTTTCAAGCTTGTGGCTATGGCTACCATGAAACCCACAGTTAGGGTTTGACTCTGTGGGAGTAGCAGAAGAAGAGTTTCAGGAAACCCTCTTGCATGGAGGTAGCCCACTTGGGGGGCTATCAAAGCCCCATAGTCACCGCCATCATTGCGCCTTCTATAGGCCGCGCCGCCATATGAACTGCCAGACTGTTTAGAATTGCACCATTCTGAGAAAACTCACAATGCTGTGCTCGTGGCTGCCCAATGTCAAGCTCTGACTTGCCATGCAATTGTGCCCTGAGGTGGAGAGAAGATTTCTAGAAGATAGCACATGAGCTGAAATGCCCTCCTATGCATGCAGCAAGTCCACCAAGGTCAGGGGGTCCAGAACAGGCTATGGAGGTGAAGAAGATAGGATGAAAAATGGAGTTCTTCTTGTGCACTTAATTGAGATAGAGCTGTGGGAAGCTGAGTAGATCAAAGATTGCTTTGATACCATCTGAAAATATCAGAGAGGCAAGCATTGGAATGTGTGCACAAGTGGGAGAAGAGAGCTCATAGTACAAGAACAAAATCTTGTTTACTATGTTGCTTACAAGTACAACTTGGGTACACTCTCTCACTCTTTGATAGTGACCCATAGGCTATTTATATAGTCTCTGCCTGGCTAGGGTTAGGGTTTCCCTTGTCCTTCAAGCTATTCACACCCATCTTCCCTTATATACCCTTGCTTATGGTGGGTTCATATGCCTATCTTCTAACATGATTTAGATTCCTGGTAGGTAATTTCATATATATTCTTTAGAATATGTCATACTTTTATGTTTTCTTTTAAAAAGACTATGGTTAACCATAGGAAAGTGATACCAATGGTGCATCTGTTCTCATAACTCATTCTTCGGGAAGGAGTCAGGGTAAAGCCATAGTTTCTAAAATGTTTTAATGATATTGATTGGACACACTTTAGCTCTTCAATGATACTATTTGTGGATGATAACATAAAGAAGATGCAATATAACTCACCTAACTCCTTTATATGTCCATCCACATTTGAAGAAAATCCCATGGATACCATTCTTTTCAAACACATGCTTCCCTATTTAACTGAGGAGATCCCATGGATACCATCCTCTTGGAATACGTGTTTTCCTATTTGATTGAGCTAGTAGGTTTTGATGAGGGAGTCTAGGAGTTTGTTAGAGAATACCCATTTCACCCTCCAACCATGGAGTTGGATTTATATACAATAAATATGCTCGTTTTCTTTGTGCATAGTAAGTCACTAACTTGCAAATGCATTTGTGGATTTAGTATTTTTTTTTGTAGTAAGTTCATATAGTACAATGTGAAATATATCAATACGTAAAAATATTTGATTGTTGAAGTTTGGAGTGTAAAATGAAAGATTCTTGAAAGGAATAACAACTACAAATACCGAGGCAATACAAAGCTATGTTTTATGGAGATTGTGAAACAATTGCTTGCGAGGGTCTATTATAAACGAACACATAACTTCAAACCATATATAAGCCTAATCAAATGAGAAAGAGAGGGACCAAGAGAAAGAGAGAGAGAGAGAGGAATGTGTAAGTATAAGTGGATGTGTTTGTGGTTTGCTCGTATATGCATAATTGAAGTACTAACATATCGGGATGTAATGATAAAATATGTGCAAAGAAGGGAGAGAGATGGATTGTGAATGTATATGTAGTGTGATATTACTTGTGTATGCATAATTGAACCACTAAATTTGTGAAAATATTATAAAAAATAAGCGCATAAGCTTAATAAAGGGAGTGAGATATTGATGGTTGGTCCCCAACATATGAGAGAGAGAGAGAGAGAGAGAGAGAGAGAGAGAGAGAGAGAGAGAGAGAGAGAGAGAGAGAGAGAGAGAGAGAGAGAGAGAGAGAGAGAGAGAGAGAGAGAGAGAATTGATTATGGCTCTAATGAGGAGGGGGAGAGTAAGATATGGTGGTGCTAGTGGTGGTGGTGATGGCAATGGAGGAGCAGCAATGGTGTTTGATATGTGCCCAAAAGAAAAAGAGGACCAACTGGACTATGTGGAATAAAACTGAAGGTTGCCAAAAAAAGCTCGCTCAAAAGCTTGCTTCTCGCATGCACTCACTCTATCTGACAACTGAACATAAACCATTCTATCGTAGTTACACACTTCAAAAGATTTGAAAGACTACTCTAAAATTAGTAAAGTATGAGAATGTGATAGTCCCCCTCTTTTGGAATTCAATCACAATAACATAGTCTAGAATCTTTCCAAAGAGGTCTTTTTGCAACAATGTGTACATCAAATCAACATGCTTTTGTGAAAAACGTAAGTGGTTAAATCTAGATGATTATAAGCACTCTATCCAAGTAACAAAGTATTAGTTATCTCCAACCACCTTGGATTACATGTCACCATTATAAAAAGGTCAAGTTTCCCCTTACATCGCACTATAGCCATGGCATCCGGATACAATTGATATATGTGTCTCGGTCCACCTATAAATGATGATGATGATAAAACTATTATTGTACCAACATCAAAGGGACCAATTATCTGCATTGGTTCATTGTCATTTGCCTCTATCATGTCTACCATGCCTCTATAGGTCTCCAATTGCAAGATTGACTGCTTTTGGTGATAGCAAGTTAACCTGCACTAGTCTATACTACAATAAGTATCAACAATAAATAGTTCCAATAGTCAACCACTATGCAACATGCACACCTCAGTATCTTCACACATCTGAAGTCAAAATGCATAAAATTGCAATTGGGTAACACAATTTTTATTGGACTATTCATGTATATTAATAGGAACATTGACATTACTATATAGGGAATCTTTATATGCCAACTATCATCACACATAGGGAAAATGAGGATATATATCATTGGCCTATATGCTTTGAAATAATAATACATCGACCACCCTGAGTGTAAACATAAATATTTTGGCGATCAAGAGTATTCTTATCACCTTGCCCTAGAATGATAATTGCAACCTCAATTACTATAGGAGCCAAGTACTGTTTATTGGTTCTTTGAACACCAAAAATAGTCATTCTTAATTCTTGCATATGATTATTTTGTAGTTGTATATCCATAGACCTAAAATCTTATGCTAAGAGATCGTGCGCACATAACACCCAACTGATTAAACAACTCATGCTCAGTATATCAGAAACATAGAGTTATGAAAACCTTGGCCTTTCTTTACGCTACATATCAGGAAGTAGAGGACTTATACAGTGATAAATTAGAGCCATAAACTGCCATAAACTCTAAAGGTGTAACCATTTTCAATAGCATGTAGCTCGTCAATATTATCTCTAAGTGATATAGATGCAAGGGCACTATTGTATGCTCATATGTTATTTTTACATATCCTACTCAGAGGGTGCATACCATGCAACAAATCATGAAATTGCTATGGTGGACATTGCAATGGTAGCAGTATTACTTTTCCATTCTGACAATAATGCTTTCCAAACAAAATCGATCCTTGTACTTGACTCTCACATCTCCACAATTTAGCTAAACACCTCTCACATATTTCAGAAAGACTCTCCATAATGTACAAATCTAGCTCCTAAAATAGCAAATACCATTGTTGCTAGATAAACATTTGTTGTAGGAAAATTATAAAAAAAGGAGCATAATCCACCATTTCGAGGATCAAAAGTTGGAATGTTATTGACACGTGAATCATTAACCATGGGTTTTTCTACATTGGAGTGACTCCTAACATGACAACTATCGATTGATATTAAAACATTAGGCACAACATGATCAACATGCATCATAGTCAAATCTATATCAACATGTTATTCAACTAGTTCATTATCCCCATTTGCAATTTCAACATGCTGACAATCATAATGAATCAATCCATTATGATTTCCACCATTTTGGCAGCTAAATGTTGAAACATTATTAACATGTGATCCACGTGATTTTCCACATTATTGTGTCTTTGGCCATTTCAATCACTCGTTGATGGTAAAGAATTAGTCAAATCGATACATGACTATCATTGAGCTGGTTCATTGTTGCCACTTGCAATCTCAACACGAAAAGGCATATTCTAAACATCATGCATCCTTTGGCAACATCCCCTAATGAATTGTGTATATTTAGATATTAAATATTGAATATTACAATCACAAAATACACCAAGGATTATCATGACTAGATAAAATAATGATCACCTTGTAGTGATACTTAATATTAAATGCATTGTGTATATTTAGATATTAAATATTGAATATTACAATTACAAAATACACCAAGGATTATCATGACTAGATAAAATAATGATCACCTTGTAGTGATACTTAATATGTGAGTGCCAAGGCAATTGGTAGAGCAAGCACATGAGTGTACAATGTTCCACATATTTCTTTGACCGATACATATTAAGTCAATGTATTTGAGTCAATACTTGGAGCTCAGTCGTGTTGATTATAAATATTTTGAGCTCACCCATGAGAGAGAGACACAGAGAGAGAGAGAGAGAGAGAGAGAGAGAGAGAGAGAGAGAGAGAGAGAGAGAGAGAGAGAGAGAGAGAGAGAGAGAGAGAGAGAGAGAGAGAGTTTGGTGAGATAGAAAATTTAGCTATAAACACATGCATGATCGATTTGTTCTAACTAACAAATAAAACAAAATAAACATGGGACCACAAACCTATTATCAATGCATTTTATCAAAGGCACGCTTTGATTTTCAAAACTCAAGTATAGGCACATTAAATATAGTGTATATTTAAATATTAAATATTAAATATTAAACTATATACTAAGTATCATTGGATTATTAGAATTGCTCCATATTCTATAGAGAAAATTACTCTCCCATATATATTACATTGCAGAAATTAGTAAAGTTTTCTCTCTAGATTGCAAGGGATAATAATTCTTTCTATAGATCAAACCTCAAGAAAGAGACATCACATTGTACATACCCAATACATTTTACTCAATCTAGCTTTTGCTACATCAAAAGTATTGCACATTTGATGCAGGCTTCCACAAAAAAGAAGCATATATTATCATAAAAGAGCATTGGCCCAAGCACTTTAAAATATGTGAGACAATAGGAGCTCATAAATTTAATCCTAAGCAAGTCTTTCTCAATTGTGACCATACATCTAATGACTCAATTGCTGTAGTAAGGTATTAAATCTACTAACATTCATTTGCAACTACAATAATGGTACTTGACAATCCTTTTGGCAAATCATAAGCTCATGGTCATGTTCAAACCCTGAAAAGATGCCCATATATCATCTAGTAAATTCATTAACTTGCTTGTCTTAGAAATAATTGCCAAAAGTGCCCTTACTTCACCACCCAGATCAATCGAGACTTACTAAAGTACACTCTAGGTGTGCTTTGTCTCAACCATAACACCATACAAACCTTTAACCTCTTCATGTAACTCTATTGAGTATATGGCAAATGCATGATCAACACGTGTACATAAACCCCTTTGCAATTCTATCAACTCATTCATCTTAGTCTCAAGATATTCAAAGTCCTCTTCTTCAAACTTGAAGTTATCCTCATGTTTCTTCGAACCCTTGCAGTTCTTGTACATTTAGCAACATATGTCCCTTATCCCCTTGCCACTTCTTTTATTTTTTGCACATTCATTCTATTAGAGTCCACACTTTGGCTGCAATAAAATATAAAAATGATTATCTCCAAAAATATATATACCACTTTGGTGCAAGTATAATTAAAGCAACTATCTTCCATACCCATGCAAATGGCTCCAAGTTGGCAAAAGTGCCAAAGAGATGATGTCATGGCTATTTTGTTTACATCCATTGAATCCACAACATTCAATGGATTTGAAAGCACCATGTCTAGAATATCTCCCATGGTTTTGCTTCATTCCATGATTACATGAGCCAATAAACAAATCTCAAAGCTATTCAATATACAAGCAATAAATACATTTGCAATCGTGAACCCTAAATTGAGGCAAAGGAATATTCATGCATGAGGACATGCATGCATGCCCATGCATGAGCACATGCATATATGGTGCTCCTATATATCTATATATATATCTCATGGATGCTCGTTCATCTACATGTACATATGGCACTCATCGAAGCCCTACCAAGCATCACACCTAAACTTGGAGGTGTTCTAAACTCAAAAGCATCGCTACTAAACTCGAAGGTGTCTTGGACTTGAAAGTTAAAGAATAGAGATGCATAAGTTCCAACATGCATGAGCAAATGAGTACATAGCTATGCATGAGTGAGCACATGCACACATGGCACTCATTAAAGGCAAGACAAGCATTATCTAATTCCCCCCGCCCCCCTCTCTCTCTAAAGGCCTTGCTAATGGATATCCATTCATCTATATCTATACAAAGCACTTTTCTCGAGAAGAAAAGGTGTCTTAGACAGGAAGGTGTTCAAGACTCGAAAGTGAAAGAATAGTGATGCATTAGTTCTTGCATAGCCATGCACGCCCAATAATGTGAAAGAAGGTTATTAAGCACTCGATAAACATTCATTTTTCTCTACTATATTTAAATTTAAACATTAGAGAGAGAGAGAGAGAGAGAGAGAGAGAGAGAGAGAGAGAGAGAGAGAGAGAGAGAGAGTAGGTGTGTGTGTGTGTGTTAGAATATCATAGTTGTAGCATGGAGAATTGTGCACAAGAGGAAGAGAGAGCTAAAGTACAAGAAGGAAATCTTGCTTAGTAAGTTGCTCAAGGTACAACCTGGACACTCTCTCTACCATTGAGAGTGACCTCCAGGCTGTTTATATAGCCTCAATGTGGGCTAGGGTTATGGTTTCTGAAGGGAGCTACAAGCTCAACCCCCGAGACCTATGGATCGCTTATTGGTCAAGTGTTTCAAGCCGAGCGGCAATGGCTACCTCTCACATAGCCAATGTGCCCTCCCTACCTATGGGGTGTAGTGAGCTTACCTTGATGCCCAATCGAGTACCCTCCTCTCCCGTGCACACCGGTAGCTCCTCTCCTGTGCACACCGGTAGCTCCTCTCCCGTCCTATAGCCTGGTCCGATTGCGTTTGCTGCGGCGTAGTTGCGAGAACGCGAGTGACAAATGCTACGTGTGGGGGTCCTGGTACAAGCTCCAACTTTCCAGATCAAACAAGCACAACTTAGAAGGAACACCTAGAATGGCTGGGCAACAGCAAAATGACCAGATCGAACCCCTTCTGTATCTGCACTCACACACTCTTTCTCATTCTCTCTCTCTCTCTCTCAATGTCTAATTGCATAATGAGGCCTCCCCTGACCTTTTGAGCCTCTTATTGCCTTGCTCAAATCTCCTTCAACCTTATGGTTGCCCCTGTTGCACCCATCTACTCAAGATTTAGATTTTATGCCCCTTTCTCCCAGTTTTCAGCAGCAAAAAACCCTTCTATTTTTCCTATTTCCTTGGTCCTAATCCTATCCAAGCGCAACAAAAATAAAAAACAGTGGTGGCTGAGGTTGATTTACCTACTTGCCTGCTCAACAAAAAACCAAAATACTTACTTGTTCTGAAGATCAAACCACCAAAATCTCCTATCTATCTCAAGCACTGATTCGGGCTAAAAACCCTACCTCTATGCTCAATTCGAACTGTGCGGCATTCAAGGCTCGATTCCGTCGGTCCTAGCACTGGAACCAAAATGAAGGGAGCTACAAGCTCAACCCCCGAGACCTACGTGTCATGGAGAGGTCAAGAGAAAGAGAAGAAGATGATAGAGAGAGGGTGCAGAAGAGAGAGAAAGATTGCCAGAAGAGAGAGAAAGAGAGTGATGAGGAGAGAGAAAGACTAGAAAAGGAGAGAGAAAGACAGAAAGAGAGAGGAAGAAGCCATGAGAGCTTGGAGAAGGAGATGAAGATGAAAGGAGACTTGTATTATAATCTGATGGTCAAAAATCAAGTCCCTAACGCCTTATATACTAGCCAGTGTAGCTAGTATTTCCCCATTATTAAATCCCCCTCTCTTACATTCCATTCCCACCCGAAGGTCTTTGCCCTCAAAAACAATTTGGGCACTTATGATAACTGGGTAGGAGTAGATCAGAGTACTACTCTACTGCATTATTATAGGGTTATACTAATGAATGAAGGGGTATTATTGTGTATGATGTGTCATTGGGTATGCACGATACATGGGCCTTATTGGAGAATTATAAAAATAAAAATTTGACCCAAATATCTTGAGTAAATGCAAGTTGCAGACAGTAGACATCAAGCTGTTTACCACAGGGCCCTGCTGTAGTAAATCTCTCATAACTTTCTTTAGGAGACTCCAATCGAGGAATGCTACACATCAAAATGGAGCTCTTGGTAAGTGCTTTCAGCCCATGTAGGTTGGGTTTGGTTGTTTAAAGTTCAAAGTAAAATCTGGTGTAAAATAATGAGCTATCTGCAATCTTCCCTGCACTAAAATATGGCCATAGATAACCAATCTTCAGCCAAAAGAGTCTACCAAAAAAAGATGGATGCTTGTCTAAATGAGATCCCAAGCAATCCATTAACCTCTTGGATCAAAAGGTATTCCATCATAATGATTGTTAAGATGTACCTAGTGTAGCTCTTGCAACACTATCTATGACTGTTTCCCTTATAGATACTGCCTTGATAGGCTGCTTGTTCAGCAAGCTACCCAAGAGCCTTGGATGTGGCGATTTTGTTGTAGCTAAGATCAAGAATACTCAGCTTTAACAACCTATCAAGGCCTTCAACTTCAAAGAGAGGGTATGCATATGACTGTAAGACATAGATCACGGCTTCCAGTCAGTACCATCGCAAATCCAGTCTTCTCATATTTCATGCTTCTAGCACAAGCTCTTTGATGGATCTTTGACACAATCTCCAAGATGTGACTACAAAAATCATGGCCATGTCTACACATTTAGAACCACTTTGGAATGTAAAGAAACCAATTGTGCCATTCACTAGCAAGATTCAAAACACCATCAAGATGGAGCATCCCAAGTATAGTGCAGTTGAAACAGGCCCTCTTGGAGGATAATCATGTTCAATCTACCAGGGAATGCCTCTTTCCTTCCCACACTGTATGATCAAATCACGACCTAAACTTCTTCATCTTAGCATCATTTCTGCTGTGCCTGGTACATTGATTCATCTTCTAGGAACAATGATCTCTCAATGGAAGCACCAATGGGTCTCTCCTAGACACTCCGCCTGTGTTTCTTCCTCCAGATCTTAAACACAAGTATTATGATGTCTTCTACAACTTCAGAGATTTATCGAACACTTCCTATCTGCGAAGAGATCCTGTGGGGGCTTCTTAATGCAGATTTTGATTGGTTTCCATATGTTCGACTATGCGAGACACTTCCTTTCTGAAATCTGAAGCACGAGGAGACACAAAAAAAAAAACACTTGAAGTCACAATTTGCAGATAAGACTGTGATTCTTGGAGTTGATGATCCTGATGTTTTTCAAGGCATCAGCCTGAAACTTCTGGCAATGGAACAATTGCTAATGCAACACCTTGAGTGGATGGGGAAGTTGGTCATGGTGCCGATTGCAAATCCAACATTGCAGAGTCTTGTGTTGTAAATGCAGTGAGAGATGGATTAAATTTGATCCCTTATGAATACGCAGCCAACATGCTCGTCGAGAACTTGGGCAATATCCAGAAGCTGAACTTTGCCCTCATAAGAAATAAGTGTCCCACCCTTAACATCTGCTAATGCAGTCCTTGATGAACTCAGAATGTTTCTTAATCAAGTCTTTTGGCCTCCTTTGATCAAGGTACTCAAACTGATCTTCCTGGTCCTCAATACATCAAACATAGCTAAGGGCTCATCTTGGGAGTACACTTGCCAAGACATTTTCACAACGTGTGGAACAGTTCCCCACTGTCGATACTGTGCTTTCTCCAATTGGTTCTAATCATGGGAGAGATGGCAGAATTATGATGACAAGGAGAAATTTAGCGGATGTTGACAAAAATGGAGGTGAAGGCATGCTCCTGGGTGCAAGTGAAAATTACAATGAAGCTGCTCTAAATGCACGGTGAGCCAAATAAGCATGAAAGGCAACTTGAATATTTGTTGTTGCTTCAGTTCCCTGCCCTGTAAACCTTCCATCCTTGCGCAGAGAGAATGCAGGAAACGATCCTACTATTACTCTTGTTGTGGCAACTCAGGGCTGTCTGGCTGGACCAAGCCTCCCGATATGCCCGATGCACCCCCCCTTGACCTAGAAGAAGAAAATAAGGCAACGTATGACTCAACTACCTTCCTAGATGGATCTGTGAAGCCTGAACATGGTGCTTGTAGAATGTGCAGAGATGGCTCCTTTAAAACGTGCAAATATCCCTTTTGTCAATCCAATTAAGAAGAAGACCCTCGTCCGATCATAGCTTTTTGCACCAATGGGGGAGATTACACAAACAACCATGGTGGGAGGTAAAGTCAACTCCACATCCAGAGGATCTATTGAGATGCTTGAATTGGACATGATGAAGAAAAAGAAGAGTCATTTGACCTTTTGACTATGGAAGGGATGGCCCAGATCTTAATGATTTGCTTCCTTTTGTGTTAAGGGAGAAGAAATCTAAGGCTCCCATGGAGAAGAAGCCTCGGAGATCTGCAGTCAGAACTCTATGAGATCAATACCATGGGGTCTATCCTTGACCATGAACAGCCATCGCAAGGAAGTTCCACCTCTCACAGAGATTATTTAGAGCCTCGAGAGTATGATATGCTTGTAAACAAGATTATTCTACGAAGATTGCATATGCTTACTTCCAACAAGTGAATGGAAGCTTGTCATCAACATAAGCTTAATGCTATGTATTATGGTTATCAAAGGGATCCAAATAATCTCCAGAATCAAGCTTTAGGTGTCAGAGAAGCCATGAAGACTCAGAATAAGAGTTGGAACTAGATTTCTCCATGGAAGCTTGGCTGAAGCTTGAGAATGAAGAGAGAGAAGACCGTTCCTATAAAGTAACCAAGACTTTCCCCTCTTCTACTCCATTTACCACTGTTTTCTAAGAGAATACCTTCAAAAATTGGCCAAAAATGACCCACGAGTTGCTAAATTTGGTCTTCCAACCTCCAAACTTGGTCCAAGACTCCATTAATGCTCCTAACTGCTGTCCTTCTATCCTTGACCTCTGGGTCCTTCAGTGCTCCTCCATTTTTGTGCATGTCCTTGTGTACTTGAAGCTTCTTGGATTTTTAAGTGAAAAGGATGGTAACTGAGCATGTAAGGTAACTAAATGGATCATAACTAGAACTCTGATACCATTTTGAACAGTCTACAATCTTCCAGCTTGCATTATGGCGAGTTCGTCCACTGATCGTGCTATTTTCAACATCACTATGCTTGATGGTACAAATTATTCTTATTGGAAGAGCCAGATTTGGCAAGTGTTGGTGCAAAAATCGCAGATCAAACCTTTGAGGTTAAGCGGGCATTCGCCTGCAACTATGCCAGATGAGGAATGGCTTGAGCTTGATGAGTTATGCAGGTCCACTATTGTATTGTCTCTCACAGAACAGGTTCACTATAATGTCTTTGAGGAAGAACAGAGTGCTTGGCAGTTGTGGGAAAAGATAAAAAATCTCTATGACAAGAAAAGTCCAGCGAGTCAGATGTATTGGCTGAAGCAGCTTATGGATCTGTGCATGAAGGAGAATGTGACTATGTTTGCTCACTTGAGCCAGTTCCATGCTATACTCAAGAACTTGACTCCGTAGGATATCACTTTTCTAGAGAATGTCACTCCTCTTTTCTTGCTTGGTACTCTTAATGAGTCATGGGATGTATTCCGCACTGCATTATGTGCCTCTACTGCTACCTTAAAATTATCTGATGTTGAGAGTGCTCTTCTGCAGGAAGAGGTTAACCGTAAGAATTTGGATGCCTCTCGTGTGTCTCATGCTATGACAGTTAGAGGCAGGAATGATGGATATGGAAAGCATGGCAGTGGTAGTGGCTATGGATGGGATTCTCAAAAATCTCGGTACAAGTCTCGTGGGAAGCCACATAGCAAACCTCGTGGTAGGAATGCAGATGTTACTTGTCACCATTGTGGAAAAAAGGGCCATATTAGGCCACAATGCCATGAATTGCACAATGAAATGCGCAAAGATAAGGGAAAAGGCAGGATAAGTCTTCTGATTGCAGCATAGTACCTGCAAAGTCCAGTGTTAAAATTGAAGAGATCAATGTTATGCAGCCTGAGAACATTGATGATGATGATTATATCCTAGCAGCTTCTTCTAGTGCTTCACAAATGACAGAGATACACTATGTATCCACAGTGTTGGCTCTTGGACTCAGGTGCGTCCTTTCATGTGACACCTTGCCGAGAGTGGTTTCATTCATACCGTACTGTTTCTGGTTCTATGTGCTTGGGTGATGACAACTCTCTTGATATTGTGGGCATTGGTGATGTTAGGCTACAGTTTCCTTCTGGCAGCAATTTTGTTATGCAGGATGTACGTCATGTACTTGCTTTGACACGCAGTCTCATGTCAGCTGGATAGCTTGATGATGCACAATATCATGTTTGTTTTGGAGACTCTGCATGAAAGATCACTCGTGGCAGACTTATGATTGCGAGAGGTGCCAAGGCTGGCAATCTCTACCCCTTGATTGTATCAGCTTCTTCCCTTGATCATATTTTGTCTGTGGGTTCTATCCCACATGTATCTCTTTGGCATGCCCGTTTGGGCTATATGTCTTTGAAGGGAATGAAAATGCTTTCTGGTTTATAGTACTTACCGCCCCTTGTTTATGCATGTTTTGATTCATGTGAGCATTGTCTTTATAGCAGGCAGACTAGGTCTACACATAAGAAGTCTGGTAGGCCACGCATGAGTGAGCCCTTGGCATTGGTACATTCAGATGTCTGTGGGCCCATGCCTTGTCAGTCTATGGGTGGTGCAAAGTATTTAGTTATGTTCATAGATGATTTTTCACGAAAAGTTTGGGCTTATCCCATTAAGCTAAAATCTGATGTCTTAGCTGTGATTCAGAGATGGCTTGCATTGGTTGAGAACCGGTCTGGGTATAGGCTAAAATGCCTAAGGACAGATAATGGGGGTGAGTATGTCTCACGTGCTTTTGAGCAGTTATGTGATGAGAGGGGTATTAAGCGTCAATTGACCGCCCCCTATACCCCCCCTAGAATGGTTTGACTGAGTGGATGAATAGAACCATCCAGGAGTGTGTACATAGTATGCTTAGCCATGCAGGCCTACCACAGAGCTTTTGGATAGAGGCAGTTAGTACAGCTGTGCATGTCATAAACAGATCACCCTCTAGTGGTTTGGATTTCCATGTTGTAGAGGAGGTATGGATTGGAAAACCTCCCTCTTATGTGCATCTCCATGTCTTTGGATGTGAGGCATTTTGCCATGTGCCCAGGGACAAGAGAAGTAAGCTAGATCCCAAGAGTGTCAAATGCATTTTCCTTGGTTATGGGGATGCAGGCGAGATGAGTTATCGTCTCTGGGATCCGCAGACGCGGAAAGTCATCCGCAGTCATGATGTATTATTCCATGAAGATAAAATGCATAGGCAGCTTGAGAGAGTTATTGAGATCCACAGGGTCATATTTCAGGAAGAGTCGAGAGCTCCCGCACAGCCAGTTGTATAGCCTATAGCTGTAGCAGATGCTCATGGTCAGGGTGTTGGACAGGCAGTTGGGCAGGCAGCAGAGCCTGTCGTGAGACGGTCTACTAGAGACAGACGTCCACCTGATAGATTTCAGCCCTCGATGCATTATGTCTTAGTTACAGATGCAGGAGAGCCTTTCACCTATGATGAGGCTATGCGCAGGGGTGACAGTCACTCCTGGGAGAGGGCTATGCAGTCTGAGATAGACTCCCTGCATAAGAATGACACTTGGGATTTGGTTTCCTTGCCTATGGGCAAGAAGGCTTTACTATGCAAGTGGGCGTACAAGCTAAAAAGTACCCCTGGACACCCCAAGCCGGCATACAAGGCTAGATTGGTAGCAAAGGGTTTTAAGCAGGAGCATGGTGTGGAATTTGATGAGGTCTTTTCTCTTGTGGTTAAGATGACTAGCCTGCACTTAGTCTTGGCTTTGGTTGCTCAGCTTGACTTGGATTTATACCAGATGGATGTCAAAACGACTTTCTTACATGGGGACTTGCATGATGAGATTTATATGGAGTAGCCTAAGGGCTTTGCAGAATCTGGCAGGTAGCACCTAGTGTGCAAATTGAAGAAAAATCTTTATGACTTGAAACATGCACCTAGGGAGTGGTATCATAAGTTTGATGCCTTTATGCAGTCATAGGGCTATAGCTGGAGTGCTATGGATCCGTGTCTTTACACGAAGAATGCCCTTGATGGTTCTTTATTGATTTTGGTACTCTATGTGGATGATATGCTAATAGCAGGGAAAGCTCATGATGAGCTAGATGCTCTTAAGGCTCAACTCAAGAAGAGCTTTGAGATAAAAGATCTGGGACATGCCGCTCACATACTTGGTATGCGCATTAGATGCGATAGGCATCAGGGACTGTGGGAGTCTTCAATCAATCGTCAAGACCCACGGATCGCTTATTGTTTCAAGCGTTCCAAGCCGAGCACTAATGGCTACCTCTCACATAGCTGACGTGCCATCCATATCTACGGGTGTAGTGAGCTTACCTCCATGCTGTTCGAGTTACCTCCTCTTCTGTGCACTCCGGTAGCTCCACGATCCAAGTGTAAGCTTCAAGCAAGCTCCATCCTCAAGCTCCAGGCTCCAAGCTCCATCACCGCGAGCAAGAGAAGAGAAGAGAAGAAAAGAGAAGAGAAGAGAAGAGAAGAGAAGAGAAGAGAAGAGAAGAGAAGAAGAGAGGAGAAGATGGAGAGCTTCTCCACCCCACGGTCCCTCACCCTCACACACTCACTTCCTCACACTCTCACACTCCCTCTCTCAAGCACAAGCTCAAGCAAGCACGAACAAGAAGAAGAAGAAGATGAGAGCCACTTTTTGCCACATACAAGAATAAGCTTCTCATTCACTTTTCAACTTTATATATAAAACACTAAATCCCTTTTGGGCGGTCATCCCCTTTTCCCCTTTTTACATGGTCGGCCGTAGCCTAGGCCCTTTTTTCCATTGTCCTTCTATCTTCCTAGCTTCCTTCCCCTTGCTCTACTACATTTACAAATTGCACGGGTGAGAGTCCGGCGCACCTTGAATTAAGCCATGATACACTTGCGCCCTTTTATGAAAGTTTTTACTTGCTTTTTTCCTTGTGCGCCTTTGTCTTCTGTTTCTCTTTGCCTTGGCCTTTGTCTTTGTCTTTTGTTTTAGCTTTCCGGATTTTCCACTGCCTGGCACTCTTTTTCAAGATTTCAGGGTGAGCCTTTGTATTTTAAAATGCACCTTTCCCCTTTTGCATTTGCCTTGGACTTTTTAAGATTGCCCCTGTGCTTTTGGCCTTTTCTTTTCTTCTTTCTTCTGTCGGGCTACCTTTTTTTCCGCCTTTGACCTGTGTCTTTTTTATTTCCTTTTGCATTCTTCGTGTTGGGGTTAACATTACCCCCCTCCTAGATGAGTGCCAGTCCCATGGCACTCTCGTCGAAGGTAGCATGCGGAGCTTGCACCGAAGATGTGGGTGGAAGGGACTGTTGTGGTTTGCCTTGGGGGAGTTTTGATGTTGGTGCGGATGAAGGTTGTTGGTGGCACTGTGGTGTTCCGATGGTTGGTGATATGATGGCGATAGGACTATTCGGTGTTGGGAATGGCCACTCATAGCTGGCACGGGGGTTGGGCATCGGGGGATGCTCATGGTGGATTTTGCTCGTGATGATTCTCTGGTGGTTTGCACGATGAAGTAAAGGACAAGAGGTCAGAGTGGAGGGTTGATGTAGAGCTGCCGGCGCGTTCGTTGGAGTCTGGAAGACCTGCAATGGAAAACCTCTCATGTGGTCTCTCCCTAAGGGGTGTTGCTAGTCTTCTTATCGTGCACAAAACAGATTTTGATTAGTTTGGGAGACAGGTCGAACTCGAAGCAAGCCTTGAGTATTGTCCTACACTTGAGGACCCAAACTGTGTGTATACTTGGGTGCATAGATTATGTGAGTGCCTGTGTATACTTAGATATTACGTAGGTAGAAGACCACGGGCTGGTTTCGCCGAATGACGTGTGGAGTAAGCAAAGTCATCCCGGACGGAAAGAAGTACACGTGGAGACGTATGTGACATCCTGTATATTGTGACTGCACGATTACAATTGATTGCAATGAGATTAAGACAGAGTGCAAGGGGGGATTGTGGGAGTGGGTCAGGGTGATAGGTCTAACCATAGGCGAGACATGCTCCTTAGGTAGGTCCTGCCCTTGAGGTGCCCTGAACGATTGTGGGGGTGCTAGGGGACTAGGGGCGGAGCCAACCGACCAAGGGCACTGGACACTCTTGATGTGAGGGCCCCTAGGTGTGGTGCTGTGATCGGGGGTACATTTTATTTATCGTTCTTTTGTTTTCTTCTCTTGTTTTTTTTTTTCACAATACAACCTTTGCAATATGCGGAGGCTATGAGCCTTTCAATGGGTCGGGACATGTCAAGCCTCGGAGGCTCGGGAAATGGATATGACCATGATGATTTTGCCCTAGCCTTGTTGTTAGGGGAGCCATTGTTGCGGCATTGGTGCGATTGCGGTGACACCGGTCATGAGCGTAGAGCGTGACCCAAGAAAGTTCCTAACTATGCATGGATTCATGCAATGTGTGCACTTGTGAGGGTGATGGTTCGTGTTCACCAGCGTGACTTTGTTGTGGTTTTGCAGTGACCCAGGCACTGAACATGTTTGCACGAAGACCTGTGTTATCTTGCATCCACTTGTCACATCGTGAGAGCGCATGCTTGATTTTGTTAAGTAATTCAACAGATGCAGTTGAGTTAAACCATGATTTCTCGAACCACTACGATGTTAATCGCACTGCATAGGCAATCGCGCATACATTAGCTATGGGCAGCAAAAGTGGCATGAGTGGGGAGTTTCCCTTTCACCCATCAAAAAGACAAAAATGTCAAGCTACTCGTACATCACAAGGCTTAGTCGATTTCGATTAGGCGAGGCGAGTCCAATTGGTTGGGCGACTGGGCTGGTGCTGGTGCGGGATTGTCGTGAGGTTGGGTGGGGCACATGTCGACCAAGACGTGGATGGTATAGTCCCGGGCCGTCACCAGTTCTAGAATGCTTTTAACCAACTCATTGAACTCTTCCCTGTCCCTGCTCTTGGGCATCTGGTGCCTGAGCGCTTGTGGGGGGTTTGTGCAACCGGTGTTGCCGCGGGTTGCACGCTCAGACGAGCTCTGATTTTCCTGGCCTGAGGATCTTTAGGGACGGTGCCGTTTAGGTCCGCGCCTCTTTGCATATCTCTTGAGTGTGGGCACATAGTGTTCCGGTGGAGGGGCGCATGCCGCGTGCTCCTGTCGTGTGCGAAGAGCATCCTTGCATGCCAGCTGACTGTGGTTCTCCATGTTTTCCTTCTGGAAACCTGCACAATGCAATCCAAGAGTTAGGCCCTGATACTGGATAAGAGTGTTCCCATAGGAGGGACTAGGTGTGGGTTGTCAAATGCATGTGACTAGAAGAGGAGGTGAGGAACATGCTGGACTCTTGTAATGGTGTCCTTTTGGCCTCTAACTACGAGTAGATCTTGACTCACGCCGAGTTGCATCGGTTGGAGGTGCTGCGTTTGGAAGGCTCCTCCTCGGAAGGATAGACCAGGGAGGGGATCGTGTGCCGAGAAAGAGAGACTGTGCCCTGCTTACATCATTAGGGATGTTGGTCAGAGCTACCCTGGTGGTAATGTGGAGCACATGCCCTTTGCCCGGCGGTGGACATGATCTGGTGAACAGGGGACCGGCCTAGCATAGCTTGTTAGCCCCGATTTGTCTGTCTGCGCTTGACTTGTTATGGCTTGTGTGTGTTGATAATGTCTATACAAGGTGATACAAAAATCATTGTATATATATACATACATTTTTTTGAATCCTTGTCACTTCACTAGGATAGAAACCAATGGTAGAACTTGGGATTGTACTGAAGCGTGGCACACGCATCTAGCACACGTGGTAGCTTACTCAATATTGATAAATATTTTGCCACATCGAGTAGCATGGAACCTTGTCCGAGTCTACTGGGGACATTTAACTCCTCAGCAAGAACCTTATCAAACAGAGGGTTTTCTTGGCTTGGTTTAGCCCAATCCTTGCCCCAAATGGCAGTCAGCACACTCGAAGGGAAGTTGGTGCCACATAGGTTGGGTCTCTTTGGGATCGCCATTTGGCTAATCACTCCTCAGAGACTGTCATGATTTGAGTCCCTAGTTTGGCCATTGCCATGCGGCTTTCACACCAATGCTGCTCAAACCGACTCCGGCCTGCTGACAATCACTTTAGTTGCTCTATGTCTACGAGATTCGGTTGGCAGAGCACCTCATTGAACGTGATAGTTAAGCGCAGTTCGTCTTCTTCCTCGCTCGAGATGAGTCGCAAGCGTTCGTGCAGGAGCCTACTATAGTGCTCGTCAAGGTGTTCCTGCTCTTCCCAAGATAGAGGGAAGGGCAGGTAGTCTCCTAGCTGCTCCTTAGGGAATGTGCCCATGTCCGCAAGGATGTAGACACGTGCGAACACCTTGAGCTTAGCATCCAACTCAGCTAAGCATTCTGCGACACTTCTCTGTTCAACGAGGGCTTGCTCATTTGCTATCTCATGCAAGGTTCTAGGAGTTCGCCTAGGTTGTAGCATAGCTAGGGGTTCAGGCCTAGATGAGCAAGATTGGTCAATGCTAGGATTGCTCATGCTCTTGGGGTTTCCATGTTTCTCTTGAGGCTTCGTAGCTGCACCATGGTTCTCCTTGGGTGTGATTGGTATGAATTCGTCACCTTGTTGTGATAGTGTTGTATCCACTCTTGATTTGTCAATGCGAGTTCTATTGTCAATGGATAGAGTGTTGCAAGCAGCCATTGATGGTAACGACTCCTTTGATTTGTCAGAGCACACGGATATGTCTGAGGTTTCACTGCCATTAGGAGAGACATCAATGGGTTCAGTGGTGGGTGGACATGATACTTTATTCCCCAACTCACTAGCGCTCTTGGTTTTAACGCTCTAGGGGTCCACGACCACCTGCGGTTGCTGTTGTTTGCGCTGTTTTATCCTCTTTCTCTTGGTCAGTGAGGGCATATCTCTCAGTTGTTCAGGACCTTGGACTAGGTCAACCGTTGTTGTGCCTAGTTGGGCCTTAATATTTTCCTTCTCTAGTGTGCCCTCATGGAGCATCGCTGTGGCCCGCTGAATAACCTCGCTGGGTTGAGTGGTTTGGTGCGCCATTTCCTTGGCGACATCCTTGAGGGGTTTTTTCTCGAGCCTAGGCTTCAGGTGCTTGGGACGGATGAGAGTTGTTAAGGCTATTGGTCGTAGCACCTCCTCCTCAGATGAAGTGTCCGAGACATGCTCTGCAAGGGGGGTGATCACAGCAGCCGAGGGCTGCAACAACTGCGATCCCTGGTTGGGAGCGGTGGCGTTGAGTCTAGTGGATTGGGCAATCTTGGTGGATAGCAGTGTGGAGTCCCTGGGGCGATCGAACGTGGACGTGTCTTTTGTTGTCCTCTGAACACTCACCTGCGTGGATTGATCCTGTGTTGATCCAGTCACATTGGGTCACACAGGAGTATCCTTGGGCCGAGAGTTGCGGCCAGTGTCCTGTTTCTCCTCTTGGGTATTTGGAAGCTTTAATGGAGACAGAGGTTGGGAGTGAGCCCTTGCCCTCGACAGCTGTCGTTGTGCCTCCGGGGTCCGTTTGGGAAGAGAGGTTGTAGGGGGCCTAGGATTCTTAGGCAGACCTGGCCCTGGCTGAATGATTTGCTTGTGATCGTTGGGGGATTCTGTCCTTAGCTTTGCTGAGCAATCAGCCCCATCATGAGCAACATTGTGCCTTTGATATTTGCTTGCTAAGCATGCTAGGCTGAGGATCTAATTTTTGATGGGTCATGGTTGGTTTCTTGATTTCAATCGTGAGGGGCTCAATCACTCCAATATTTTTGGTTCGAGACTTGGATTTTCATTTAGGTTTCCTCCTACGCCTCTTTGCTTTTGACATAATTCGGGCTTCTGACAGAGGTGGTTTAGCAGGGGGTTTTGGTACCCAAATCCATCGGTCGTCTGCATAATACCCTTGAGGGCAAAGCAACACCTTGGATATCCATCGTGGTGTTGTGCTAGCTCTCCATCGATGCCTTTGTCTATAAGGCTTGGGCTTCTTTTGTGGTCTTCTACGATGTTTGTAAGTCCAAACCCCATCCTTGGCCTTGTCTCCGAACCTTTTTGTTTCAAGTATGGCCTCACTCACTGGTTCTCTCCATTTAACCTGCGCTTGTATCAACTCTTCCCACAACTCATTGCTCTGTCGATGGATTGGCCTAAGCCCCTGGTCTTACAATTGCCTACCTCTAGCTACAAAGCGGCTGCGCCCTATGATTTTGCCTATTTCGTATGCCAAAATCGCGTTCCGAGTGTCCTAAGGGCTTTCGACAGTTCGCGCTGCTGAGGGTTGGCTGGGTCAGGTAAAGTTTTCTGAAAATTTGGTCAAACTGCACACTCGGCCCAATTGGTTTGAGTTGCAGGGTCTGAACGCCCAATTTAGCACGTCCGAGGGCCGAGTGGTAAGGGTCGCGTGTGACTGTCTGAATGAAAAATTCGGCTGGTCCAGCCCCGGGTGGCTAAGGGCTGAGTGGGCTGAGGCCGAGTTAGAGGGTCGAGTGGGCTGAGGCCGAGTCAGAGGGCCGAGTGGCTAGGCCGAGTCCTTGATTAGGAGGACCCGAGCGTGGGCGTTTGAGTGGTAGTGGTCGAGTGGGTCTAGTCGAGTAGTTCGAGGGCCGAGTCTGGGCCTTGGACCAGAGTCATCGTGACTCGGACGCGCCGAGCGCCATGCGTGTTTTCGCCGATGCTCACAAAATTTGTCATGCAGGGCACTGGAGGCCTTCTTGTTCGTTGAGCAGCTCCAAATTGGCCCTACTATTGTAGGGGGATGTGTAGAATTACTTGGGCTAGCCGAAGTTCTCTCTGATGCCAAGATTGAAGCGGATTCCCTCGCCAAGCTTTCCTCTTCTCTCCTGCTCTCCTGAAACCATGCAATGCACAATGTGGCCTTTCTTGCCACTTTTGGCCCTTATACCCTATGATATTGGCACCCCCAATAACTCACTTACCGACCTTAGGCATCACAAGCGAGTTTTTTACCACTTTTGCACGATTCTTGCCCTGTTTCTGCCCTATTTTGCAACAATAACCTTAATGCTTATTTTCTTTGTTTTTCTTTGTTTTCTCCTACTCTAATGCACACAAATCACAAAGTAAATACCTACTCTACTCCATCTCACCAGATAACTCTCAAAAAGCAAAAAACCTACTTCCCAAGGAGATCGAATACCATCTTCAACCCCCTCACTACCTACCTATCTCAAGCACCGGTTCGCGGAAACCCTTACTTTGATGCTCGATTCGAAGCGCACAAGCGCTCAAGCTTGAATTTGTGGTCCTGGCAACGGAACCAAAATGTGGGAGTCTTCGCTCAACCGCCAAGACCCACGGACCGCTTATTGTTTCAAGCGTTCCAAGTCGAGCACTAATGGCTACCTCTCACATAGTCGACACACCATCCATATCTATAAGTGTAGTGAGCTTACCTCCATGCCGTTCGAGTTATCTCCTCTCCGGTGCACTTCGGTAGCTCCACATCCAAGTGTAAGCTTCAAGCAAGCTCCATCCTCAAGCTCCACGCTCCAAGCTCCATCACCGCGAGTAAGAGAAGAGAAGAGAAGAGAAGAGAAGAGAAGAGAAGAGAAGAGAAGAAGAGAGGAGAAGATGGAGAGCTTCTCCACCCCACGGTCCCTTACCCTCACACACTCACTCCCTCACACTCTCACACTCCCTCTCTCAAGCACAAGCTCAAGCAAGCAGGAACAAGAAGAAGAAGAAGAAGAAGAGGAGAGCCACTTTTTGCCACACACAAGAATGAGCTTCTCATTCACTTTTTACCTTTATATACAAAACCCTAAATCCCTTTTGGGTGGTCATCCCCTTTTCCCCTTTTTTACATGGCTAGCCGTAGCCTAGGCCTTTTTCCCATTGTCATTCTATCTTCCTAGCTTCCTTCACCCTGCCCTACTACATTTACAAATTGCACGGGTGAGAGCCCGGCGCTCCTTGAATTAAACCATGATGCGGTTGTGTCCTTTTACGAAAGTTTTTACTTGCACTTTTCCTTGTGCGCCTTTGTCTTCCATTTCTCTTTGCCTTGGCCTTTGTCTTTGTCTTCTATTTTAGCTTTCCGGATTTTCCACTGCCTGGCACTCTTTTTCAAGATTTCAGGTTGCGCCTTTGTATTTTAAAACACACATTTCCCCTTTTGCATTTTCCTTGGACTTTTTAAGGTTGCACCTGCGCTTTTGGCCTTTTCTTTTCTTCTTTCTTTTGTCGGGCTACCTTTTTTTCCGCCTTTTCCCTGCGTCTTTTTTATTTCCTTTTGCGTTCTTCGTGTTGGGGTTAACAGGGACTCCTCTACTTGTCACAGAGGGAGTACATTCATAAAGTCCTTGAGCGCTTCCGCATGCAAGACGTAAAGCCTATTGGATGTCCATTGCCTTCTTATGTGAAGGTATCATAGGCTGATTGTCCGTAGACAGATGAGTAGAGGGCCGAGATGGCCAAGATTCCCTATGCATCCGCAGTGGGCAGTCTTATGTATGCCATGATAGCCACTCGTCCAGATATTGCCTTTGTAGTTGGTGTTGTGGCACGCTATATGGCTACACCTGGCAAGAAGCATTGGGATGCCGTGAAGGGTATCATGAGGTACCTGAAGGGCACTGCAGATATGTGCATATGCTATGGAAGCCAGGATACAAGAGTCGTGGGGTACACTGACTCTGATTATGCAAGACATGCAGATAGTAGGAAGTCCACTTCTGGCTATGTATTCACCTATGGTGGAGGTGTTATTTCTTGGATGTCCAAGGTACAAAAATGCACGGCCCTTTCTACTACAAAGGCCGAGTATGTTGCAGCCACTGAGGCTTGCAAGGAGGCCATTTGGTTGGGTCGTTTAGTTGCTGACCTTGGTATTGATGCTATCCCTACACTGCATTCGGATTCTATGAGTTCTATTCAGTTAGCCAAGAATCTGGTCTTCCATGCGAAGACAAAACACATTGAGGTGAGGTATCACTTCAAATGTGGGGTCATTGAGGACAAGTCTGTTGATCTTGTCAAGATCTCGACTAACCAGAATCCTGTAGATCTGCTCACGAAAAGCCTCTCTACAAAGCGCTTTGCCTTCCTCAGGAGGTTGTTGGGCATGGGATGAGATGACAACTTTCCTCATCCTGTTGTACATGTGTACATGTTGTACTATCTTTTTTCTTTTTCTTTTCACTCCTCACTGGGGTAGATTCACCTTTAAGTGGGAGGTTGTTGGGGGTAAAGGCACCTCTGCCTAGCCACCTGTGTATTACTACACTGACTGTCACCGCCATTGCACACTGCAGGTGGTGGGCGCCCGTCACAGTTACTTTATTCTTTATTCTTTTAATGACAGTTTGAATAAAGGAAGGCCCGGTCACACATTGTGACTGTTGGAGTTCCCATTTCTAGTCTCTCCCTTTCTTGCTCTTGCTCTCCTGCCATAGCTCTCGAGTCCAACCTTCGATCCGTCGCTCCCTTTCATTGAGAGCGCTTTTGCATTTAAAATTTGCATTTAAAGGTGCACTTTCTTGCTTTTAACTCCTCTAGACTTCGGCAACTGCACCTTGGACTTTTGGCAATTGTTCCCATGATTTTGGATTTTTTTCAAACTTATTATTCTTTTGGGTGCCTTCTCCATGCCTGCCCTATGCCTTTTCCTGCTTCTCAGATTTTTCTATTTTTCCACTTTTTTCCTATTGCTGGTGTTGCAGTAAATAGTTTCCCTTGCCTTTCAGTTCATTCACACCTCACCTTCCCTGATGCACCCTTGCTTACTCAGGGTTTCCATGCTACACTTCTAACACCCCCCCCAATGCCAAGGTGGCATTGGATTACATAGCATGTAAATGGTTCCCCCCTCAATGAAGTGGTGGGATGTCTTTATAAAATAGGCTACATGGATATTTATGGAAGGATGATACAATGGATACTAGAAAAGTTGGTCATCAGATGCTTTGGAGACATAGTTGGCCTCCAGTTCTTTGGGTACTTCAGGAGAGTTTGGACATTTACTAGTGATATGCCTATTGTTTACATTTGTTGCACTTCATCTTGTTGGGATATTTTTTCAGAAATTGCTTACAATATATCATTTTTTATTGCAAAAGGAACATTTAGTAGTCATACTATGGACTAAGAGTTGATTTGTTGAAGCAGATTCGGAGCCAATGCTACATTCCTTTTGGTTTCTTTTCTCCTCATCCAAACATGACTACATGACATCTTCAAGTGTAAGATTTGGAACATTTGTAAGGGAAGTGATAAGAGTTGAAAGGACTTTCCTTATAGCTTTCAAGAATATTGCAATGGCATCTTCTTCAGCAAACTAGAGCTTGAATTGAAGCTAATTGAGCCATTAGACTCTTCATGTGGGAAACAAACTTTTTAAGGACTTCTCCTTGCTTGTATTTCAAGTTGAAGAACTCTATTTTGAGGAAGATTTTGGAATTCTTTCCTCTTGCACCATACAATTTCTCAAGCTCATCCACTTCTCATTTTTGCAGTTGTAAGTTGGTCAATATGGTGTCATGTAGCGGCAACATTATTATGGCTTGAGCTCTATCATCATCTTCAACTTCCAAGGGTTGGACGGATCAATGGCTTTGGTCCCTTTGATGAAGGGCCAATGACCCCACTCCATCATTGTGTACTTCACTAATACCTACCATGGATGAAAGTCTTTTCCAATGAGCTTATGGATTTGAGGTATGACATTGGCATAGGCCATGTCTATGATATGAAGGACTTATTGATTGCACTAGGCAATGGCAATGTCTAATCCTTTACACATCGGCCAATAAGTGTAGAAGAAAATGAAATGATATTTATATTAATAAGTAGCAGGCTCAAATGTGATGTTCTACAAGATGAGAGAAGAGGTGATGACAATGATCTATGTGTTTATAACTAACACATAGCCTTACAATGGTCAATGAGATGATGATACTTAAGCTCTTACTAAATCGTGCTTAAGGTTTGAAACTTTTCAAAATTTTGAAAATAATCAATATGCATTGATAATTTTTTTAATTATTAGTGCTAAGAAGCACTCATTGCCAAGCATAAGTAAAGCAATTGACATTAAGCCGATTATAACTAACTTGAGGAGTGATCATTGGTTGAAGACGCTCTGAGTTTAGAGCTTCTAGGTTTGCAATAAACTCCACGGAATCTTAGTCAGTGATTAAAATCACTATTGATGACTTCAGTGAGTAGAAAACTCAAAAAACCAAGCTTTGAAGCTTTGGCTATGGCTACCATAAAAAACACAATTAGGCTTTTGCTTGGTATGAGCAATAGAGAAGGAATTTCTTTAAACCCTTTTAGGTGTAGATAGCCTCTTGGGAGGCTATGAAAGCCCCATAGTAGCCACCTCCATTGTGCCTTATGCAAGTCGTGAGCAGATGCGAAGTGTGTTGCTATCCAGACTACACCGATTTTGGGAGAAATTGCAATGTCGAGTTGCTACAACCCCAATGTTGATTTGTGAGGTGATGAGATGTTGCACCTGATGAAGAAGTCTCCAGAAGAAATCAATAGTAGATATGGCCTCCTTTGCTCACACCAGCTCCTCTAATGGAGGTAGGTTAGAACTAGCTATGGTGGAAAGGAGGATAGGTTGAAGAAATGAAAGTCATTTGTGCACTTAAGCCAAGATGTGATTGTGGGAATCTCAATGGATCAAAGATGGTTCTAATACCATGTTAAAATATCATAGTTCTAGCATGGGGAAGTAAGCACAAGAGGGAGAGAGAGCTCAAGTACAAGAAGGAAATATTGCTTAGTAAGTTACTCAAGGTACAATTGGTGCACTCTCTCTACCCTTGTGAGTGACCTCTTGGCTATTTATATAGAATCATTGTGGTCTAGGGTTAGGATTTCCCTTACCCTTTATCACCTTCCCTCATGCAGCCTTGCTTACTTAGGGTGGTGAGACACACACACACACACACACACACACACACACACACACACTCTCTCTCTCTCTCTCTCTCTCTCTCTCTCTCTCTCTCTCTCTCTCTCTCTCTCTCTCTCTCTCTCTCTCTCTCTAGATGTAAGATCAAACTATATAAAGCATCCACTCGAAAACAAAAGTTTAACCTAAATACTATATAAAGCATCCACTTGAAAGCAAAAGTTCAACCTAAATACTATCATCATGAGGTGACTTAAGATGAGAGATTCCACTATCTTCATCTATGTCGCACTTGATGCATTGGCTAATCTCAATAGTAAATAGGATGGTAGCTAATCATGAGGTAACTTAAGGTGAGACCTTGCAACATTCATTTTTAAAATCTTATTGATTACATTAAAACACATTATCAAGTCGTTTTTCTATCTCAACACACTTAAGTTTCAACTATTTTATGTATCTGATCTAAGTTATGAAAGCACTTTAGTCAATTTGTATCCATCATGAGGAACACAACAATACATAATTTGAGAATGTAGTGGTAGAGTTTAAGAATGTGACTTTTCAACAACAAATGTAATTGCAAACCTTGACTTCACTTTTGAAGTGTAACATCATTGAGTTAATGAACTCTTTGTTGTTATAAGCTTCAAAGTGGGAATTTTGCAAACTCATGAGTGTATCACTACCTACTTCTAGAACACCTAAAGACTTGTATTTAAAGCTTTTACCCTTTGTAACATTTTATGATATTT